>NC_139223.1:97187732-97787732 GCF_055691185.1 Crinia signifera | reverse complement strand
TTGCTAGAAAGCCAAGCCCACTGGGTCCTGCCAAGCCCACTGAAAAGGTGGTGGCATGATGGTCTTCCAGCTCACTTGGGGGACCCCAAAGTGGGCACTCGCCTACTACTTTTTTCAGAAGAGTGGACACACGTGTGCAAGGACTCATGGGTTCTGCAAATTATCTGAAGGGGTTACCAACTGGAATTTGCTCATTTTACTCCAGAAAGGTTTTTCACTACGGGACTTCCGTCAAAACAAGAGTCCAGCACAGCTCTGTGCACGCGGCTATTCAAAAACTCTTGGAGTCGGGGGTCATTCTGCCGGTTCCGGTGGGGCAGAGAGGCCAGGGGTATTACTACAGCCTTTTTGTTGTACCAAAACCAGATGGGTCAATCAGACCCATTCTGAATTTGAAGTATCTCAATGAATATGTCGTATACAACAAATTCAAAATGGAGTCCATTCGGACAGTGATTGCAGGCTTAGAAAAAAATGTTCCAATTTGGGAATTCCACCAATGGTTCCTCCGTTTTGCCATAAGTGATCAGCATTATCAATTCAGGGCCCTTTCATTTGGCCTGTCCTCAGCGCAGAGAGTTTTTACCAAAATCATGGACTGCATGGTGTCTGCTCTCCGCCTCCAAGGGGTCGTCATCGTACCCTATTTGGACGACTTGCTCCTAAAGGCCCCTTCCAGAGAAAAATTGCCGCAGGATGCTCTCTTGACTTGTCAGTTCCTTCTGAAGATGGGGTGGATCATCAACTTTCCAAAGTCTCAACTTCTCCCTTCTCAAAGATTGGTCTTCCTCAGACTAATCTTTGACACAAGGCTGGAAAGAATTTTCTTACCTCTGGACAAGGTAGTGACCTTGCAGGGGGTTGTGAGACAGGTTCTGCAACCACAAAGGGTCTCGGCCCATCTGTGTACTCGACTTCTAGGTCTTATGGTCACTGCCTTCGAGGAGATTCGTTTTGGGCGTTTCCACACACGCTCTTTTCAGTGGTGTCTACTCGGCCAGTGGTCGGGGTCCCAACACACCATACACAAGAAGATTGTCCTTTCCAGAGAGGCTCGTCAGTCCCTTCAGTGGTGGCTTTGTACACAAAACCTCCTTCAGGGGAGGAGCTTCAGAGTGTGTACATGGACCATCTTAACAACCGATGCCAGCCTCCAGGGCTGGGGAGCAGTGACGGAAGGACAGGTGTTCCAAGGATTGTGGTCCCTTCAGGAAACACATCTCCCTATCAACAATCTGGAATTGAGGACTATTCGACTTGCTCTACTGTGGGTACACAAATTTTTGGTCGGAAAGTCTGTGCGTATCCAATCAGACAATGCCACAGCAATTTCTTACATCACTCACCAAGGGGGCACAAGAAGCTGATCGGCGATGAGGGAAGTCAGACTTATCCCAGGGGTGGACAACTGGAAGGCCGACTTTCTAAGTCGCCAAGATTTCCATCCCAGGGAATGGGCGCTACATCCAGAGGTTTTCCAGCTACTGGTTCAAAAATGGGGGAAGCCTCAGATATGACCTGATGGCTTCCAGAATGAACAACCAGGTCCCGGGATCCAGTCGCGGTAGCGGTGGACACCCTCTCAATCAGGGGGGACTTTGCACTAGCCTACCTGATTCCAAAGGTTCTGAAACAGGTAAAAAGAGGGTCAGGTTCTGTGATTGTGATTGCCCCTGATTGGCCGAGCAGAGCCTGGTTTTCCGTTCTCTGTATTCTTCTCGCAGAACCTCCCTATCGACTTCTGCTCCATCCAGATCTCCTGCTTCAAGGTCCATTCACTTACCCCAACTTGCCTCGGCTGCGTTTGATGGCCTGGCTGTTGAGGCTGACCTTCTGAAGCGTAGAGGGATACCACCTGCGGTTATTCCTACTATGATGAATGCTCGGAAAATTGTCACATTTAAACATTATCACCGCATCTGGCGGGCCTATGTCAAGTAGTGTGACTCTAAGAGGTGTCCAAAAGCTGTCTTCAGTCTACCCCACTTGTTGGAGTTTCAGCAGGTGGGCCTCGCAGCTGGTCTCCGTTTAAAGATGAATAAAGATTTTCTTCCAAAGGTTGTTACCAAGTTTCATGTGAACTAGGGCAGTTCTGCAGGAGTCCCTCCGCTCTCCCTCCTGGGAGTAAATGCTTTTGTATGGTCCCCAATAGTCTACCAGACTGCAGTGTCCCCTGCTGGAAGAAGGGGAAAAGAGGAATTTGGTACTTACCGATAATTCTCTTTCTCCGAGTCAGCAGGGGACACTGCACACCCTCACAGCGTTTGTTCTCCTGCCATGTTGTTCATAATTGTTAGGAATCAAGGACCCACACAGACACACCAACCAACACACCAACCTGAAACCTCCTTCCAACTTTTACCCAAGCCACATGAACAGACCACAAGTAAACGCCTTTGTCAAGATGGTAGAAAAAGACCTTGAACTACTGAAGCCTAACAACAAGAAATACACGGAAAACCTAACAAAGAAAGAACTAGTAGCTTTACAAGGCGAAAAATCAATAGTGATCAAACCAGCAGACAAGGGAGGGAGGATAGTGATACTCAACAAATCTGACTACCTGATAGAAGCGCACAGGATCATCAATGACACACAGACATACTCCAAGTTAAACAGCGACCCGACCACAACATACAAGAAACAATTAGACACTCACTTAAAAGGACGAGGGAATTCTGGACCAACACGAATACAAATTAGTTCAGAATAACAATCCAGTCATCCCGGTTTTCTACTACCTCCCAAAAATTCACAAGAACACAGAAAAACCACCAAGGAGACCGATAATTTACGGAACATCCTCACTCACTTCCAACCTGTCAGAATATCTGGACACAATACTACAACCCTACGTACAGAAACAAAAATCATATCTCAAGGACACAACGGATGCACTAAATTGACTACGGACCATTACATGGGGAGAGGATCTCTGGCTGGTATCCTCGGACGTCACCTCGCTATACTCGATAATAGATCACAACCAAGGAACAGCACGCATCCGTTACCACCTAGAACAAGACCAGACCGTCAACGAAGAGTACTGTAAATTCATCACATCCAGTATCGACTTTATTCTGCAACACAATTATGTATGGTTCGAGGACCAGTTTTGCAAGCAGACGACCGGGACCGCGATGGGTACGAAATTCGCATCAAGTTATGCGAACCTCTTTATGGGTTGGTGGGAGGACCAGTACATCTGGAAAGGACATGACTATACAACAATCCTCAAACTATGGACAAGGTACATCGTACTATTCATTTGGGAAGGTACAGAATAATTGTTGCAATCATTCAACAACTACATCAATGACAACAACAACAACAACCTCAAATTCACCACCGAATACAGTAAATCAAAAGTGAACTTCCTAGACCTACAAATATACATTGAATACAAACCAGGACATACAGAAAAAAGTAGATGTCAACAGTTTCATACTTGCAACAAGTGGACATCACCCTAGATGGCTACAAGGAATACCAAAAAGTCAGTACATCAGGATATGCCGCAACTGCTCCAGAAAAGAAGACTTCCAGAAACAGAGTGCAGAACTCACCTCATAATTCAAAGAAAAGAAATACTCTCAACAAAATCTGGAGACAGCATACACAGAAGTAGAATCCATGGAACGAAACAATCTCCTGAAATACGGAGACAGAACAGAAAAAGAGACAAGAGAAACACTTTTCATCACCAACTATTCGAAATAAGCAACAGATATCCAAAAAATTATAAAGAAACACTGGCCCCTCCTGAGAGAAGACAAATTACTTCAAGAATGCATCCCAGACCAACCAAGAGTCATTGTAGAAGGCCACCAAAAGAGGTGTGGCACACGGTTCCTCCTGACCAATAACACCACGAACCCCGATCCGCCAGCACTGGCCCAAAACCTGGTCAGACCTGCCGACACAAATGGGAGACCCCAGGAACATCCACCTACAAGGTGCAGCCATCACTGATCCAACAACATCCGCCCGCACCCTAGCCCGAGAACACCAACCAAAACGGTCACAGCACTAGGGAAGGGCACTGAGAGGAACAACTGCCGCATCTTCACCCCAACAGAGAACCGCCATCAACCCAAGTCCCTACCCCGAACCCCAAGGAACCCCATACCTCCCAAACTTTTCCATCCCAACCACAGACCCTACCAACTTACCCACTGTCAACCATAGCCCTGTTATGTGCACAACTGTATCCATTTATATATATTTGTTGCAAGCATTTTATGTGTAATTGATACATTTCTGTGACTACAACATCATGCAACTCAGTTAAACCAAGAATATAAATTGTATTGAATTGTATTGTTGATACACACAGTAAGCAGTAAAGTAACCATTCATTTTCACATTAACACCAAGCCTCTGTCATTCATCATCCACACCATATATGAAAAAGGAGCGGAGCGCAGCACAAATACCAATCTATAACTATGTTGTTCATAAATGTTAACGTTATGTATGATGTTTCATGTTGAGGTTATGCATGTGTCTAACCATTTTCTTATCCTCCTCCTTCTAAAAAATCTCTCCTCTCGAACACAGTTTTTCTAAGACTGAGGTCTGGGTGGGGATAGAGAGGGACGGAGCCAGCCACTGTAAAATTTAGAAGTGCTGACTCCTCAGTACACCAGCTCTATCCCCAATAGTCTACCAGACTGCAGTGTCCCCTGCTGACTCGGAGAAAGAGAATTATCGGTAAGTACCAAATTCCTCTTTTCTTTGTGATGGAAACCTTTTCCCCACCAGCCTACTGGTTTAAACAACTTCAGTCATGCAGTAGAAATTATGGGGCAGGATTAACAATGAGTGATATTCTTGTTATTACTCATATTAGACTTAATACTTACAAATGGTGACAGAATATCTGATGTAAATGTGGGTGAAAACCTAAGAACCAGTGACCATCAAGCAGTATGACTCAGTCAGAATAGAGACAGAGACTGACTCATCGCACACAAAAACAAGAGAGTTAGATTTTAGGAAGGCTGCTTTTGTAGAAATGGGAAACTCTAAGGGATTCTTTAGCAGAGAGGAGGAACTTAGAAGGAGTGCAGGAGAATTGGGAAAAATGTAAATGTGCAATACTAAAAGCAACAGAACTTTGTGTCAAAAGAGTTAGGAAAACACAATGAGAAGGAAACCAGTGTGGTATGCGAAAGAAGTAGCAAGTACAGGTATTGTGAAATAAAAAAAATTGGCCTTTAGGAAATATAAGCAGACGCAGAATAATGAGGACAAAGAGGTGTATTTTGTTAAACAGAAAGAGGCTAAGAATGTAATCAGATGTGCAAAAGCACAGGCTGAGGTAAAGAGGGGAAAACTTTTTTTTTAGGTATATAAGTTAGTGTTCATTCTAGCACCCGCTATCTTGCTGCCTGAGGTTTTGCTGTCTGCTGTAGTGGTTCTAGCCAGTGAATGGGAACTGCATGGGTTTTCAAAGATAGTGGGTGCTAGAATGAACACTATGTAAGTGGAGTAATAAGACTAAAGACAGAGAGCAGAAGCCTTCTCTAGGGGGGCAATGTAATAGCAGGTCATATTAATAATTATTTCTGCTCAGTATTCACTGCTGAAAGAGAGGGGAAGGGACCACAGTTAAGTTGCAAGTATAATAAGAAAAATGAGGGAGAAACAAGTACATTTACAGAAGAGAAAGTCCTAACAGAACTCTCAAAACTGAAAGTAGAGAAATCAATGGGGCCAGATGGGATACATATAAGAATACTAAAAGAGCTTAAGGGGAAGCTGGTAAAACCATTAACAGAATTATTCAACCAGTCACTAGCTACTGGAGTAATTCCAGAGGAATGGAAAACTTTTTTCAACTAAGTGGTTGGTTCTGCTGTTAGCTACAAATTCTCTATGGTGGTGTAAATCTGATACAAGCAATAGTAGACAGTGGTTATTAATGTGTCACAAAAAAATGTGGATATAACAGTAGTAAAGATACACACAATACTCCATTAAAAAAAAAAGGTTAAATACATTACCAGTACCCAGAAAACCTAATAGTGGTAGTGTGTCATTCGTAGAGACGCAAGACAATAATTAATCTGACAAATACTAAAAAGTGCAGTCAAGTCAGTTAAGCCACCATATTTTAATGCACTATTTTTCAGTATTTTTTTTTTTCACTTCTCTTTCTGTTATATTTTGTGAGCCTTAATTTAATGTAAGGTACTTGTTTCCTAGAACAGCCACAATCGGGGGTAATCGTGTACCTTAACTACGATTACCCCCGACAGTACACGATTACCCCCGATGGACCCGATTTCCTTTGAAATCCGGTCCATTTTGCCGGCAAAGGCAAAATCGGGTCCATCGCGTCAGTCGAATGCGTGGCGAGCGGCGACGATAAGCATCCTCTGACCTTTTCATACCCCTACTATCCACGTCGGTGTGGAGTTGAGAATATAAAGTGTGGCGAGCGCAGCGAGCCACCGAGCCCGAAGCGTGCGAGGGGATGCGTATACCTGTGAAGTTATATGCGTCCCCTCGCGGGGCTCGCTGCACTCGCCACGCTTCGGGCTCGGTGGCTCGCTGCGCTCACCACACTTTATATTCTCAACTCCAGGCCGACGTGGACTGTTGGATAGTGGGGGTATGAAAAGGTCGGAGGACGCGTACCGCCGCCCCTCGCGGGGTCGCCACGCTTCGGGTTGGCGTCAATCGTGGGGTGCCGTTGAGGGGGTTAAAATTGAAAAAAGAATTTTACATTGAATCCAATGTAAAATAGGGTCCCAGGGACCCTATTCACATTTCAAACAATGTAAAAATCGGGACCATCGCGTCGGTCGCATCGCATGCGATGCGATCGATGCGATGCGACCGACCCGATCGACATCGGTGTGGCCGTTCTAGGAAACAAGTACCTAATGTAATACTTAATAAAAGTTTAATTTTTTAAATACTAGGTGCACCACACTTTGGACAACCTTTCCTCTCTCTTGTTGGTCTTTTTGTTCAGTAAATGGAGTACAGTCAAAGGAGGGAAAGGTTAAAAATGGAGTACCTCAGGGATCTGTACTTGAACTAGTGCTTTTTAATATCTTTATTGGTGATATTGCAAATGCATTTGAGGGTAAAAGGTGCCTTTTTGCAGATGACACAAAGGTATGCAACAGGGTAGACACACCAGGAGGGGTAAAACAAATGATGGATGATCAAGGTAGATTAGAGGAATAGTCAAGAGCATGGCAACTACAGTTTAATTCATGCACTTGGGTCTCAAAAATCCAAAGACTAAATATAGTATAAATGGCACTATAATGGAAACTCCTGAAGGAGAGGGATCTAGGTGTCACTATTTAAGAAATAATGGCCCTACTATACTTTCCTTACATGACACGTAGTCTGATCCCATTAATCCAGTATGGATCTGTGAAAAAAATATATACATGCCTCCTAGTGTAGATTATCTCCTCATTAGTCCATGTAGCCATCCCAAGGGTTCAAATTAAAAAAGGAGTGAACCGAAACCAGCAGACCGGAGGAGCCGCATGTGTGTTTACACATGCAGCTCCTCTCCAAGACTGAAGGGAATCCCACTGACGTCAGTCAATGAGACTCCCCTCAGCCAATCAGGGCTCTGGAGCACAGCCCTGATAGGCTGTTTGCATCTCAATAGACGCCCATGTTGAGTTTAACATGGGCTTCTAAGATGGGAACTGGCAAATCAGACTGACCACAAACTTCATTTGGGGAAACCACAAACACCCTATTAGTGTTCCTGGTACTTGTGTAGTTTCACGGTGCCAGCATGGCGCCATGTGTCTGAGTCCCCTTGCGGGGCTCGCTTCGTTCGCCCACGCTGCGGGCTTGGTGGCTCGCTACACTTGCCATGCTATCTAAAATCAACTTCATGCCAACATGGATAGTGGGGGTAGAACTATCCATGTTGGCATGGAGTTAAGTTAGTTTATTTTAGATAGTTGTGGCGAGCGTAGAACCCGGAAGTAGCACGGCACCATGCTGGCGCCGTGAAACTGCACAAGTACCGTGTTCCTTCTAGGAACTATAAAGGGCAGAGCGCTGCTGCATGGGGGCAGCATAAGGGGGGTGGACCGGGCCCACCAATGTCACACTTGTTGGCGGTCTTGGGCTGCCGATGTCACAAAAAATGGGGGGCAATCCACCGCCAGCACTAAAGGGGGCGGGCCCGGGTGCCACTGTCATGATAGGGGGCAGGCCTGGCCCCGCAGAAAGGGAAAGGGACGGGCATCGCCGTCTATTGTTTATGGACATAATATTTTATATGCATAATGTAATCTTAAATAAGGTGAAAAATATGTTGCTACAGGTTATGTACTCTGGATGTTAAGTTTATGTCTTTGCTGCTCTCCATATTTGGTTTGAAAAACTTGAAACACTGTATTTATAGAACTACTTTTTTTCTATTCTTTTTTCCAGAGAGCAGAGAATGCAATTCCAAGCACTTGTTGAGTACAAATTTAATGAGTGGCTTCATAAGACTGGAAATAGAAGACAGCTTGACAGCCTTTTGCCCTCAAATGATGGTACAAGACAGGCTGCTGCATAAGGCATCTGGATATTTTTGGCAGTCACAAAAATATTTTTTGTAAGTGTGGTATTGCTGCTCCATGTTTGTTTTTTTATTTGAAGGTCATATAATTTTCAATTTTTATTTTTAGATTGGAATACTATAGATACCAATGCTGTTTTTGTCTGAAAACTAGGCTGTTTTAGGGGGTTTTGCTTTACCTGCTTGAGACAAGAGAATCACAAACTCTTATAAACTGCATCTTGCGCTGGCTTATCAGGCATAATTATATGACCCTGCCAGCAATTTACCCATGATTAGTTATCACTTTTAAATGCATACCACCATGTCGGTGTCTCTTACCTCAGAATACAATAGTATTACACTACAATAGTAATTATGAAATGCTTACTAATTTATATTGACATTATTTATGTGCATTTAAAGTACTATTTAGCAAATATAAACTTTTTAAAAGTCCTTAATGTAAGAATATAATGAAGTTAGTCAGTATAGGACAAAAACCACATGAAAAATCAATGGATTAAATAATGTATCATTTCTAAACTTCCTGAATGAAAATTATTCTTACATTTAGTGATTTATATAATACAGGTTGAGTATCCCATATCCGAATAGCCGTTATCCAAATTATTCCAAAAACCATACATTCCAGAAAGTGAACAAAAATGATTGCTTGGCATTTAAATTCAGTGCCTGAGATTGTACACAAACTTTGTTTCATGATTTGAAACCTTGTTTTATGCACAAATAAAATATATTTGTGTATTTCCTATGTACAACATGAATGCAAGATACCTCAAGATACATCATTCCGAAATACGGAATAATCCGTTATCCAAAATTCTCCTGGTGCCGGGCATTTTGGATAAGGGATACTCAACCTGTACTGTGTTCGTGATCCGAAATATGGGACATGGAACAGATTTTTATGACATGGTTTTTTAGTGTATTCTAAATAAGAACTTAATGGATGTGCATCAGTTACATGGAGTAGTAGCCACATTAGTTCAGTTATAATAATAACTAAATAATGCAGGTGTTGCAAATATGAAGCAAAAGTAAGGCATTAAGTAAGCAAATAAATATATGCTCCCTTTCACATCTGGACCCTGTTATGGCTACAACTGCTGTAGGTACACCATTTATGTTTTAAGTGTTCAGGAGGTATTTTTAGCAGATCTCCCAATTTGGCTTAAATTCAAAATTGTCTTTACACTGACATTTGTCACACAAAAAAAACCCAAATAAATCCTTCCAAATCGACCCCTTCCAAATTTGTTCAAAATGCTTTGTTTAAAAAAAAAAGAAACATGTAATCTACTGTAGTTACATTTAAGAATTTGGATTTATTTCAATAGAGAATAAAGTGGGAAGTTGATAAGCTGAGAAAAACATACCAAGTAGGAAATTGACGAGTCTTGATAACTTTTCTTCAGATTCTTGCTGTAAGGAACATCTGTAAGTTGCTTTTACTGTGTTAAAACATCTTGGGACATATTATTTATGATCATCTAGTTATGACCTCTCATCATTCCTTGTTTATTTTGATTTTAATTGTCTCATTCTAACAATCCATTAGAAGTATGCAATAAAAGATTTTTGCAATCTTTTTTCGTCAGTCGCACTCGTTCCATGAAAGTACTAATGTGTATCAAAACTGAAAATATTTCTAGACTCAAAATAATTATTTTCAAAAAAGTTTTAGTTTTCCTCACAAGTTAACATAGGGTAAGATAATAAAAAAAAATAAAAACTCTTTACTAATTAAGATGTTTTCTGTGGCCACTGCTTTTATTACTGTACACTCTTTTGCAGAAATTTCTAGTTTGCCCTCCTTTCCCTTCATATGGGCTATTTGTGTAGATAATGGTCTCTCTGCTGATGCCACTCAACAAAGTTCACATCTTCCCAGTGTTTCACCTTCTCTTTATATATTCTTTTTTTTTTTTAATTCAATAAATTTTTTATTGTTTTTTATATGCATTAAGAACAATAACAAACAAACAAAAAAAACAAGTTACATACAAGCAAGACTTAGTACATAAGTGCAGACTCCTTCATCTAATAGAGGGTTACAACATGTAGATATAAAGAGGTGATACCCATATGTCGATACATGTATAGTGGTACAGCACATACATTAGTGTCCCAAGAGAGCACGGTTTATGTTACTATCCAGGGTACTTCTTTACTTTCACGGCGCCAGCATGGCGCCGCGCGTCAGAGTCCCCTTGCGGGGCTCGCTTCGCTCGCCCACGCTGCGGGCTCGGTGGCTCGCTACGCTCGCCACGCTAATTAAAATCAACTCCATGCCAACATGGATAGTGGGGGTATGAACTATCCATGTTGGCATGGCGTTAACCCCGTTTATTTAACTTAATTAGTGGCGAGCGTAACCCGGAAGTACGCGCGGCGCCATGCTGGCGCCGTGAAAGTAAAGAAGTACCCTATCCAGTAACAGGCATCTTTAAAATTTGGATTAGTTACAGGCGTGACATAGGTGCTTTGCGCGTAGGCAATTTGTATTGGGAATTTCAAGGCATAGATACAAGAGATGTGTTGGGCTCTTCATGTGGCGGATCACAATATTGTAGGCAGTGGTTGTATTTAAAAGGGTACAGGGCATCGGTGTTCGGGTGACAGATTATATACACATAGAAGCTACTGGGAAGGTAGTATTATTATTGGATCCTTCACACTTTAGTTAACCTGCCGTATAGCAGGGCGCTGATCCCCAGGCACTGATTTTAAGGAGTAACTCTTGTTGAATAGGAAGACTCCAACCATTTACACCATATAGAGTGGAATTTTTTCACATTATTTCTGGACAAGTATACGAATTTTTCATGACTCACTGTTTCATTGACCAGGGAGATCCAAGCTGCTTTACTCGGGGCTTCACTCCTCATCCACAGTCTAGCTATGAGCACTTTAGCTAGGGCACATATATTGATCACAAAGCGTCTATCCATAACAGTGAGGGCCTCCTCTTCAAAGGCTGATATCAAACAAGCACCAGGAGTGATCGCATTCCCGGGGATGCCCGCACCCCTCAAAAAATCAGTTACAGCTTCCCAGTATGCAGTTACAGACGGCGCCGGCCTTATGCTTGCTGGCGAATCGCCAGCAGCATGCTGCTGGCGATCCGCCAGCAACACGGCGCGCCATCTGACTGAGACGCGCGTGCGTCCCCCACGCACGCGCGTCTCAGTATCCGGGCGGCCGGCCGGCGAGGCGGACGCAATACTGTCCGCCTCCCGCTCGAGGGGGGCTGGGGGGACCCGAGGAGGCTGTGGGGGGGTGCGGGCTCCCGGTGTGGGCACCGGGCGACCGTCGGAAGGGGACGGCAGCACCGTCGGAAGGGGACGCGCGCGCACCTCGTGCGCGCACGTCCCCTTCCGACACACAGATGGCGCGGGAGCAGGGAATGGCGATGGCGTCGCCATCGCCATCCCCTGCAAAGATGAGCCCGGCCCCATCTGTATGTTAGGACATGACCACAGCAAGTGGAAAAAGGTACCCTCTGCTGCATTGCACCTGGGGCATACCGAGGATGAGGATCCTCCTATGCGATGCAGCAGTGACGGTGTCATGTACACCCTGTGCAGAATATAATACTGTATCTGTTGGAATCTGATACTAGTTGTGGACAACCTGTGAGCCTCCAGCGCAGTGGACCAAATTTCATCTGTCATGGTCCCCAGGTCCGCTTCCCACTTTGACCTAATATGGGGGAGGGATTCTGAGTGCGATTTCTGCTGTATAGCCGAATATAGTGTGGATACCAGGTGACCTCCCGGGGTTCCCTGAACCAGTGTCTTAACGGGGGAATGATTAATAGATGGGCAAGGTGAGGACCCCACTTGTTTGTTTAGGGCATGGCGTATTTGGAGGTATCTATAGAACTGCGAGGTGGGAATAGGGAAATCCACCTGCAGCTCCTGGAAAGTTTTAATAGTGTTGTTTTGGTACAATTCTCCCAGATTGGATACACTCCACCTATTCCATGTGCTGTCCACTTCCAGAGAAGCCAGTTCGGGGAGGGCATTGGTATTAAGTAGGGATATCTCTGGGTCCCACCCTTGACCCCCCATAACTCCGTGGATCAGTTTCCACACAATAATTGCTTGTCTGACCAAGGGGATTCTAGTATTCCTAGTGGTGCCACCTAAAAGGATTTGTAGTGGGGAACTTCCCGGGTAGTGTTGGGCAAATAATTGTATGTGGAGGGTAGGAGTGTCTTTTACGTTTAACCATTCCCATATGAAGCACAGCTGGGCTGCGTAGTAATAGTGCCTGAAATCAGGTAGGGCCAGGCCGCCTAGATTTTTGGGTCTAGTGAGGGTTTGTAGGCTGACCCTAGGGCGCTTGCCTGCCCATATTAAGGAGGAGAGTAAGCTTTCTATTTTTTTAAAGTGCTTCTGGGGGATATATATTGGAGCTTGCTGGAGAATGTAAAGCAGTTTCGGTTGGAAGACCGTTTTCACCAGATTGATTCTTCCAGTGACCGTTAGTGGTAATTTGCTCCAAAGTGGTGTTTTTGTGCGGAGATAGGTTATTTGTGGGAGAAGATTCAGTGCAACATAAGAGTTGGATTTATTTGATACCCATATTCCTAGGTATTTAAAGGTGTCTGACCATGGGAGTGGGAGTTGCATGGGGAGAGGGTTTGGAACCGTGCCTCTAAGTGGTGTAATAGAGGACTTAGACCAATTAATTAATAGTCCGGAGTATTGACCGAACTCTGTAATGGTACTGAATATTAGAGGCAGAGAATTAGAGTAGTCCTGAATAAATAAGAGGATGTCGTCGGCATATAAGGCTATTTTGTCTTCCCTGGACCCCACTCTTAAGCCAGCAATGTTATTGTTTGCCCTGATCACACAAGCCAAGGGTTCAATGGCAATGGCGAATAAAGCGGGGGACAGGGGACAACCCTGCCTAGTGCCTCTGAACAGGGGGAATGATTGGGATAAGTATCCATTTACCGATATCCTAGCCGACGGTGAGGCATAGAGTGTTTGAATGAAGCCAATAAATTTTGGTCCAAAGCCAAAACAGTCCATTACCTCCCAAAGGTAATTCCACTCAACCGAGTCGAATGCCTTTGCTGCATCTAGGGAGGCAATGGCCGAAGTGGATTGGTCCTCTCCCGGGGACTGCAGGTGTGTGAACAGTCGGCGGAGGTTGATGGAGGTGGTTTTATTGGGCATAAAGCCCGTCTGGTCTGGGTGGATTATGTGGCTTATAACTCGATTGAGTCTGGCAGCCAATACTTTGGCGAGTATCTTAATATCTGTTGGAGAAGGGAAATAGGACGGTAGGAGTCTGGATAAGAGGGATCTTTGCCGGGTTTGGGGAGGACGATAATTATAGCTTCCGACATTGATGTCGGGAGACTACCCTCCTCGATTATTTGTTGGGAGATGTCCAGTAGGTGAGCTGCAAAGAAGTCTATGTGTTTCTTGTATAATTCAGATGGGATTCCATCAGAACCTGGTGCTTTACCACCGGGGGAGGCCTGTATAGCAGATTTTATTTCTTCTAGTGTGAAGGGTGAGTCTAACAGATTGCGGTCTTCAGTGGATAGAGAGGGGAGCGTGATGTTGCATAGATATGCCCTGAGATCATCTTTTTCAGCTAGAGATTTGGAAGTGTAAAGATTTTTATAGTAAGAGACAAATTCGTTAGCGATGTCGGGGGTCTGCGCGACTATTTGTCCGCTAGTTGTATGGAGTTCTACGACTGTACAGGGGCCCCTCTCCCCTCGCATAAGTCTTGCCATGAAACTGCCCGGCCTATCACCAAAGGCATAGGTCGAGTGCGAGGTGAACAGTAATTTGTATCGGGTTTTGTCTAGAAGATATGATTTCCATTTTTTTTGGGCGCTCAACCATTCTATTTTGGAGGATTCTAATTTATCTGTGAGGTATTTTAATTCAGCCGCAACACACAGTTCTTCTAATTCTGACTCTTGTTTCCTGTAAAACGTTTTTAGGTTAGAGACCCTCTGGATCAGGGTGCCCCTGAGGAAGGCCTTGAAGGCATCCCACAGGATTTCCGTAGCTACAGTTCCAGAGTTTTTTTCAAAAAACTCCTTCCATGCCGCCGCGAGGTCCAGTCCTGTACCCATTCGGGTCAGCCAGAAGGGGTTTAGTTTCCACAGTGACTGACCCCTTTGGCCGTTAAGGTCTAGGTGGAGCGCAACAGGGGAATGATCTGAAATGCCTCTACTCTCATACGTAGTGTGACGGATTCTAGGAATCAAATCCGGTGTAATCAGTGCTAGATCAATCCTAGAGAAGGAGGAGTGGGAATGGGAGAAGCACGAGTATTGTTTAGAGGTAGGATGTTTCACCCTCCAAGCATCAATGAGGCCCATCTCTGCTACTATTCCCGGAAAGTGTGACGGTCTAGTTTGAGTGGGGAGTGATCTCATAGAGACCTTATCCATTGTGGGGTCCAGTAAGTTATTGAAGTCACCCATACATATAGTGGCTGTGTTGGGATACGATGCCATGAATTCGGCCACCTTTTTAAGGACAGAGGGAGAATACGGGGGGGAATATATACCGCCATCAATAATATGGGAAGAGAGTTTAGTAAACAATTTATGAAAACATATCTACCCCAGGGGTCGATTTGGACATCTATCGGAGAGAAGGGAGTAGTTTTCTTAATGAGTATAGATACACCCCTGGAGGAGGGGGTATGGGTAGAATGGTATGCCCATCCGACCCAAGGCTTTTTGAGGGACATCACTTTACTTCCTACTAAGTGCGTTTCTAAGAGACATACTACATCCGAGTTATAATTCTTTAATTGCCTAATTACTAAGGATCTCTTAACCTTGTCATTAAGACCCCTCACATTCCAGGAGAGGAAATTTAATGTGGCCATGTCATAGTGTTAGTGTGAAGGGGAGCGAGGGGAGAAACTAACCAAACCGTACCAGTGCTGATATACAAGGGATTTCTTCACCACTGTAATATTAAATGGAAACATTATGCACCAATCTTGCTGACAGAACAAAAACATAAAACATAAAAACAGTAGCATACACATTCCTATTCTCCCCTAGGGAGACATAAACCCTACCCCCTCCCCGCATACCAATACCCAACTGTGGCATACTTGGATCCCAAAAAACAAAACCGTACTACCCTAAAAAATAGGTGAAATTTTCACCTCAAAACAGTAATAAAAAAACAAGAAAAAAAAAAAAAAAAAAACCTAAAGGTAGTTACAGTACCCAACTAAACCCTAATTGTTATAGCTGGTGTGAGGGCAAAGAATATAATGACTGCCGATCATAGATCTCCCACCCTAACCTTATCGAGTAACTGGGTGTGTCTGCCCGGGGCACCTGCATAACATTATGGTAAAAGAGAAGCATCCTAAGGAGTATATACTAAAATAAAGTTTCGCATCAAGACATGTATACCCTGCGGCCCTTAGCAACACAGCGCAAACATAATAGAAAGGAAAAATAGCTTTAACGAAATAGTTACATATCACAATGTATTCGGAGGGGTGATGGACGCCTGATGTCAGTCATTGTTAAGCGCACGTCTCTGTGGTCTGTGCCTGTCAAGCCAGGCTGCCGCCTCTCGTGGAGTTGCAAAGAATTTTGTTTCCCCGTCGGCGATAACTCTCAGTCGCGACGGGAAAAGCATGCTGTATTGTATGTTAAGTTCCTTAAGCCTCCGCTTTATCGGCACGAATTGTGCCCGCTCCTTCTGGACATCCACCGCAAAGTCAGGAAATACTGAAATGGGCGTTCCATTCCACTTGAGTGGTCCCGCCGTGCGGGCCAAACGAAGGATAGTGTCCCGATCTCGGTAATGCAGGATTTTTGCCAGGAACGTGCGTGGCGGTGCTCCAGGTGGAAGTGGGCGCGTTGGGACTCTGTGCGCACGTTCAACCGCAAACTGGTCAGTGAATTCCTTTGCCCCAAAAGAGTCCGTAAGCCATTTTTCCAGGAATTGTTCTGGAGAGTTTCCCTCCTCCCTCTCCGGCAGACCCACAAATCGGACATTGTTACGCCTAAGGCGGCCCTCCATATCTGTCATTTTCTTGTGAACTGCCTGCATTTGGGATTCAAGGGTAGCTGTACGTCTGTCTAGGGGGGCTACCGTGTCCTCCAACGTGGACGTACGCGCCTCCACCTCGTCTACTCTTTCCCGGACCCGCTGAAGGTCATGATGAATAAGGGACAGGTCGGATCTGCCAGCCTTGTTTCAGTGGCCGTAACTGCATCAAGAACCCTTTGAAAGGGGTCGTCAGGGGTTTCGTCAGTAGGGGCTGAGGCAGTAGGTGAGGGCGCAGGTTGCGCATCTTCAGGTTGTTTAGGCTGAGGGGGTTGCCTGGAGAATTTTTCCAGCCTGGCAGCTGCTGAGTTTTGATTACCCTTCACCATTGTAATACCAGCAGTGGTCCCTAGAGGGTGAGCTAGTATTGAGTAGATAATTGCTGGAACAGTCACTGCCCTGCTGATAAGGTAGTCTCAATCAGTGGGGGGGTATACTTGTTAAGAATAGAGAAAAAATGGAAAGGAGTAATTACGGTGTCCGAGTGTGGGATCCGCCGGAGTCTAGGGGGACGCCTGCATGATTTCTACAGGGCTCTGAGGAGTGTGATAACCCAGTAGCTGGCTCAGTCTGGTACACTGGTTTAGTATAGTATTTCTGGAGCCACAGGAGCTTCCAAGAGTGTATGACCCAGTTGTTATCTCAAGTATGGATTGTCCCTCACTATTCCCCTATCGTGGGTCAATGTCAGGGGGGTCCTTAAGGCATCTGGTGCTGCAGACAGGGATTGCAGGGTGGCTTTTCTACACGTCTCACTGTGTGGGGATTATGGAGAGTATGACTGCCTCCTGATGTTGCAGCTCTGGGTGCTTGGAATCAGGCCCCTTTCTGACTGACCTGGGTGCTGTGTGGGGTGCCACAGTTATAAACCCACAGTGGGTCAGGTGCGGAGGAATCAGCTGGCTGTGGGTGGATGCCGATGGGTGCCACTCTCCCTTGCTGCCCCAAGCACTGTGTGAGGGGGGCCGCAGGTGCAGTCACGCAGGAGACTGGGAGCAGGGGACTTAAATTAGTCAGAGGGGAGATGGCCTTTCTCCTACCTCTGCAGCTGCTGCGTATGGGGCCGCAGATATGTTCACGTGGGAGACCAGGGACAGAGGGTGTAGCAGGGAGGGGGAAGATGGCGGATGCTTCCTCCCCGCGGCTGATATCCTCCCCTCAGCTCGCCGTGTGTTGGTGGCGGCGGGTAGCGGTGGGGTCTGAGCGCTGTCTTAGAGGTAGCTTACCTCTGCCCTGGTCCCCGGCTGCAGCTGGCTTCCAGGATCGCGGGCGGCACTTGCGTGTAGCACAGCCGCCAGTCCCAAGATGGCGGCGCCATCCGGGCTGAGCGCACGCGGCCAGGAGGCGAAGTGCGGGGTGTTCAGGCGTCAGTGCTGTCTGGAGTGCGGGAGTAGGCGCCGCAGGTCCGGTGGATGCTCCGCTGCAGGGTAGGGTGCTTATGCCCCGGGCAGCGTCCCTTCAGGATGGTCTTGCAGGATGACGGAGGGAGAGCTCAGGTAAGACACGTCTTACTCCATGCTGGTCCTGGCCACGCCCCCTCCTCTTTATATATTCTTCAATGTAAATATTACCAGATTATGTTATTTTCTTACCGAAGATTCTGACAAAACTCTTGTCTGCATTTTTATCTTCCCCCGCATTGATTACTGTAACCTATCTATCCCTGCTTCAATGCACCTTAAGACTGAACTTTCTCCACACTTGCCACATCACTTGGTAAATACTGAAACTGGTTTGTGGTGCCTTTCAGAATCCAGTCTCTCCTTCTCACCCTCTTAAAATGACCTTTTTATTTATTTATTTTTTAAATATGTTTATTCAGGTTCACATTGGATAGAAAAAGCATACATATAGTATATAACAACACGTAAGACAGAGTACATTAAGAATAGTGTTGGTTTTTGAGTGCTTCACTCAAGCGAGGGCTATATTCCATCACATTATTCAATCTATCCAACACATACATCAATAGAATAGCGTAATAACGAACTTGTATTTTTTTTTATTAAATATTTTCAAACTTTAGGGATTCATTTAGGCAGAGTTGTGAGGGTGGAAGTTTGAGGAAAAAAGGGGACGGGAGATGGGAGTCAGCATCAAAATTGCAATACCATACAAATTCTAAATACAATGGTGGAGCTGGAAGGGATTTCCAGTAGTTTACAAATGGATTCTCTCAGGGCCGGAGGGCGTCTCTCAATAAACCGTCTCCAAATTCAATAAAACCTTGACAAAGGAATCTCAGAGTGTCTCATATTATCATATCTGTCATAGTACATGTATTTTAATAATAATTGTTCCACCTCAGTAACATTAGGGATGTGGGATGTTATCCATGAGTTGAGGATTACCTTCTTAACTATAGTGACCATCATTGTCAGGATGGGTAATAGGTGCGAGTCTACTGGTTAGAAAGGCCAATTGTCAAAGTTTGCCAGGGTAAAGGATCTAGGTGGGCTTGTATATGAAAAGTGACCGTGATAAAATACACCAGTTTATACCAGAATGTCTTTGTGTGTCTGCAGGACCAGAAATTGTGAAAGAGGGATGCCACACCGGATCTACATTTTAAGCAGCTCCCCGTCTCCTCCAGGACAAAATAACTTCTCTTTTGTGATATGAACGCCCTATTAACAAATTTCACATGCACCTCCTGAAGGATTGAGGACTTTAATATTTTGATTGCTTTGTGGTAATATTTGCGAACAATTGAGTGGTCTGTCAATAAAGGAATATCTTTGGACCACTTGAGTGTCAAATCTTTCCATATGCGTTCAGCAGGTATTGATGATAAATGTACATAGATATGTTTATTTTTAAATATCCCCATTTGGAATCTAGAAACAATGTTAAGCATCTTTGTGGATGCTAAGGTTGAAAGCTGGTAGGGATTGGGCATAATGGCGTAATTGGAAGAGAGAAAAGGAGCTGCTTATAGGGAGGCCATAAATCTGCTGCACTTCAGGTATAGAGTATAATCTTCCTCTGGGGTCAAAGACTTCTGAAATTTTCTTTAGGCTTTTATGTTGTAGTCTATAAAATATGGAGCTGTCCACCCCAGGTGTGAATATTGGATTGCCCCAAATGGGCAGCCAGGGAGAAAACAGGGTCACAGCCAAGGGAGCGGGAGACACACACACACACGGCTTGGTGGGCTGTCAATAAAAAGAGGGTTTTTGAGAATGTGTGGGGGATTCGTATGCGGGGGGAGTGTAACAGAGCTCCAGGAGAGAACGGTGCAAACATGGCACAGTCAATTGCATATTCTGAGTAGGTATCCAGCACCAGTAGCCAGCCCAGAGCATAGCGACAGAGCAGGGATTTAGTATATTGTTTTAGTTCTGGGATATTAAGGCAACAAAAGGATTTGGGTAAATGCAACTTATGCATGGCAATTTTCGCCTTTTTCCCATTCCACAAGAACCATGTCATGAGTGAGTTCAATCTCTGGATGTCTCCGTTCAACAGTTTTTTTTTTTTTGATAAACAATTTTTATTATATTTTTCAATCATTTAGTACATATAAGGCAAAATGCACGGACAGTGTGAGACATATCAACTATATAATAAGGTATGGGAACATCCATGTATCAATTTGTTCAGGTTACAGGGTATAATGCTATACATATATTGACATATTCGAGGTAAATAGAGTCTCGTTTATAGTTTTTCATTACATTATGATCAGCTTTCTGTAGTATAACTCTATTATGTAAAATGAAATCAGATTGGTTAAATAAAATACGTATAACAGAATCTCAAGACTCGTTGGTTTGATTTCCTTTCCCTCCCAGTCCCGTAGATAAGGATCAAGTCTATGAGTAATCTAAACAGAGTTTTAGTGATCAGTATAAAGCCGCATTGGCTCTAAATTCTAGAGAGTCAACATGGACTCTAATTATAATAATTCTAGTTTTTAGTCTCACAAAGTATAAAATCTTCTAAACTTATCTAAGAACGTATCAAGGTAAATAGGGTGGGTGAGAATTGGGAGGGTGGGGGGGGAGACGTCAGACAAAAGCAGAATCAATTTGAAAATCCTTATCTAATTTATCCATTAAGAAGCTTCTGGAGACACAGCTCAATCATTCATTTCATTGTCAAAGAAGTCATCATCAGAGACAGATAGTTGCCTGAGTAGGTACCAAGTCGTAGACTCAAACATTTTTTGAATTCGGCTTTGTGTTAGTTGGTCTAGACTACTGATATAGAGTTCCCATTTCTTATAAAAGCGTAGCGCGCCCTTCTCAAGGTAAGCTCTCAGTGCCTGTCTTTCATAAAATAATGTGTTTAGGATAGCTTGTTTTAACTCCATTATGGTAGGGGATCTCCTATGTATCCAATGTGTTAATATAATTTTTTTAGCAATTGTTAATATAATGGTGAGAACCGGGATAATCAGCCTCTTATTCGGACCAAGATCCCAGTCACTGAAATATAGGAACAGACATCTAGTCGGGTGCTTCTGGAGCCTCAGAGAATACGTAGTGTTAACAAAAGAATCTGATTTTTCTGCATTCCCAAAAATTGTGGAAATATGTAGCATCCGTTTTTTTGGCATTTGTAAAAGCATCCTGTGTCACTGGGGACAAAGTGTTCCCTCTGTACCGGGGCTATGTATGCCCTATTTAAAAACTTTGTGTGGGTCTCCTATAAAGCAACCGACTGCAAGTATTTCATGGTGAATGGGAGTTTTTTAAATACACTGGCCAGGGGTGGTAGGTCTGGAATATCTTTGACCCATTTAGTTTGGAGTTGTTGGTGATGTGCATCCATCCCTGTCGCTATAAGAGCCGAGTATAAATATTTGATTCTATATCCCAGCACACATTCTGGTCTCAACAAATCAGCAATGGGGTCCACGTCTGTCTCCCTGTCCATTGGCTTCAAGTGAGCTTGTGCGAAGTGTCTCGACTGGAGGTACATATAAAACTGACGGTGCGGCAGCTCATACCTCTCCTGCAATGCAGAGAACGGAAGTACTCCCCCTCCTGGATCAAATATTTTACGTACATTTGTAATGCCCCTGTCCCTCCAGCCGAGAAACTCCGCATTCTCTAGACCAGGGTCTAGAGAATGCGGAGGTGGTGGGAGGTGGTTACAGGCTGTGGGGCAGATGTACTAAGCCTTAACAAGAGATAAATTCAAGTGTGATAAGGAGAGATACACGTCCAGCCAATCAGCTCCTTACTGACTTTTTACCCCAAAAGGTGGTGAATGGTGAAGAAGAGAACCGTCTGTGCAAAGTCTTATTGATTTGCCTCCAGGACCTGTAAGTCGCCTTGAACAGAATGGAGTCTCTGACCGACTTAGGTATCAGTCGTATTGGGGCGTGTAAAAGAGCTGCCGGAGAATACTGTTTGAATATTTGTTTTTCTAAAGTGGGGATGGTATACACCGACCTAGAAGTGAACCAGTCTGTGATATACCTAAAATGAGCTGCCTGGGAAAACGCTTGTATATCAGGCATGCCAAACTTTGCTAAGTTTAAGTCTACTAAATGGTATACGGGCCCTCTTCCCTGCCCATGCGAATCTGAGGTATAAAGTTTTAAATTTCTGCAGGTCCGTACTGTGGATCTGGAGTGGCAACATCTGTAGAAGATAAGACAGCTTGGGAAAAGCTATAGCTTTGATTACTGTGATTCTATCCGCCAGAGATAGAGGCAATTCCATCCATCCGGACAACAATTTGTCAACCGATGTCAAGGAGGGGGGAATATTAACATTATAAAGATCTTTCAGTTTTTTAGGGATCAGGACTCCCAGGTACTTGAGTGTGTGTGGGCATATAGTGAATTGTGCGGTATGATGAGATGTGCCTGGTACTGTGGAGGGAGCTGAGAGTGGTAGAAGTCTAGACTTATCATAATTCACTCGGAAGCCAGAGAAATGGGAAAAGTGGAGTATAATTTGCTGGATCGCTGGAATGGAAGTGTTGGGTTTAGATATAAACAATAATATATCGTCTGCGAAGAGACTTAGCTTGACCTCGGAGGAAGCCACCCGCACACCTGTAAAATCCTTGGAAACGCTCAATGCCAGAGGTTCCACCGCCAGAGCAAACAGTAGGGGAGACAGGGGGCAACCCTGCCTAGTTCCCCTAAATAGTGGTATGGGGTTAGACATATAATTATTTGTTAATATTTGGGAGGATGATCCCGAGTATAGTAACTTAATTGTGTGGGTGAATTCCCCCGGAAGCCCAAACCTTTCCATGGTAAAGAACAAGTGGTCCCATGTGACTAGGTCAAAAGCCTTCTCGGCGTCTAATGAGAGTAGAGCACAAGGCTCAGAGTTCTCTGTGGATTCCAGCCACTGCATGACTGTTAATGCCTTACGTACATTAAGAGCCGAGTGTCTGCCCCATACAAAGCCCATTTGGTCGGAATGGACCAGAGAGGGGAGTTTGAACTTGAGCCTGTCCGCTAAGATTTTTGTAAAGATATTATAATCTGTGTTAAGGACTGAGATTGGGCGATAAGAGCTTGGGAAGAGCGGGTCCCTACCGGGTTTATGGATAATTTTAAGGATAGCCAAATTAAAATATAAGGGGGAGGGGAACCTTGTAGAATTAGATTAAAAAGGGCCGAGAGGGGTTTAACAATCTTGGGAGCTAGTAGTTTATAATATTCATTGGACAAGCCGTCCGGTCCCGGAGATTTGCCTGTTTTGAGTGCCTTTATCGTGGCCAGTACCTCTTCCTCAGTGATAGGAGTTATCAGGGTATTAGATGAATCTGTATCTAATGTAGGGTGGGGGAGGGGTTCCCAGAATGTTGCCCTTTGTTGTTCATCAATAAGGGGGGGGGGGGGAATAAAGTGTCTCGTAGAAGTCACGTAGAGTTACAGCGATTTGCTGTCCGGAATGGATCACCGTGCCATCCCCTCTACCTAAGGCCTGTATAGTCGAGGGAGGATGTTGGCCCCGAAGCAAGTTAGACATCAGTCGGTTAGACCTGTTGCCATATCTATGGAACCTCGCCTGTGATAGGAAAGTAAGTTTGGTCTCCAGTTGGACCAGTAGGGTATCGAAAAGTGTTTTCTGTTCAGTGTATTTAGTTTTATTCGTTAGGGTGGGGGAAGCCTGGAAATTGTGATATGCCTCAGTGAGGCATGTCTGAGCTCCAATGTACAGCTTCTGGGAGTCTTTTCTATGTTTAGCCATGTAAGACATAATATTTCCTCTTAGTACAGGTTTATAAGCTTGCCAAAATAGGGAGGGGGAATCCTCTTCTGTTTGGGGGTTATTGTTTGTGTAGTCCATCCAGGACGCTTCTAGCATATTTCGAAAGGATGGGGTTTCTGTCAACTGGAATGGGAATCTCCACTGCTTAATTGGTCCCCTATCTACAGACGTCGCCACAGCCCCCGTGATCCGATATCGTTATGGGTTCTAGTGCTGACCCCTCCACTTTTGGGAAAAGGGAAGAGGATATTAGTATATAATCGATTCTAGAAAGAGTTCCATGTGCTGCCAAGAGGCAGGTGTATTCCCTTTCAATAGGGTGGCATGCCCTCCACACATCTATCAGCTGCAGCTGCGTAAGGAGGTATTGGATCCCATATTTAGGGTTAGTGCGTCTGGCAGAGGATGCAGTGTTTCTGTCTAAAGCTGTAGATGCCACCAGGTTAAAGTCACCTGCTAGGATTATATTTTGGTGGGCGTAAGGGAGTAGTTTGGCTGTCATGGTGATGAAGAATTGACTTTGGTTAGTATTAGGTGCATAAATATTAGCCAATATGTATCGGGAGTTGTATATAGTTGCGTCTAGTATAGAGTAACGTCCCTCCGGGTCTATCTGAGCTGAGTGGGTTGTTACTGGGATGTTTTCTCTGATCAACGTGACCAACCCTCTAGCTTTTGAATTTTATGGGGCTGAAGATAACACAGCCCATCCCAGGGTATTTAGTTTCAGGATCTCCGCAGGGACTAAATGGGCCTCCTGAATGAATGTAATGTCAAGGGCCAACTTAGATAAATATAGCAATATTTTTTTGCGCTTAGCAGGGGAGTGGAACCCCCCCACATTGATTGTACCGACCTTAATAGATGTCATTTGTCAGTCGAGAGGGATGGTAACTTACAGGTCCTGGAGTCCACCACGACTTCTGTATTTAACAATAGGAGCCTAGTTGTAATCATGAGCAGTCTACGGATAAAGATTATGACATTAGACAAGTTCTGACACAAAGGGGGAAAAAACATGAGGGTAGAAAGGGTAATTAACAAGAGTACAGTGACGACAAGGTGGCCAGTGAAAGGCCTCCTCGCCATCCCAATCTATTATAAACAAACAAATAAACAAATATATAAATCAACAATTAAGTAACTTCCGGGAAGTGGCAGGTGTGGCAAGATCAGGCAGGTGCCCCAAGATCTGAGCCAGCAGTCCGCGGGCCTCTCCTGCCTCATTGGAGTGGTATACTATTGCACCCAAAAGGTGCCAGTTTGGGCATTTGCCCGCCATTCCAAACCCGATCAATAATCAATATATCAATTTGCACAAATTATAAGCTTAACAAACCCATTTCTAATTTAACATGGGAAAACCACTATCACAGAAGGCGTCAGATGGGAAGAGGGTGGGAGGAGGGATATCCCTCGTCCCCCATCTCCTCCATCCGACATCCCAGTAACAAACTAGAATTATGTAAACTTTCAACAATCCAAGAAACTTTTAAATTTCAGCAACACTTAGCATTTGGCGGTAAAAGAACATTATGACGCCCTAGGCATCATTAGCACCGGCAGGTTGGTCCTGTGAGAACAAAGGTGGAGAGGCCGGCCCGGTGTTTTCTTCTTGTAATAAAGACTCAGTGTCTATTACTGTAGAGAAGTCTTTAAACGTTGAGCCAGAGAAAGATGGAGACGCGCCGGATACATCAGGGCAAATTTTCGGTTGCTCCTCGCCAGGGGTGAGCATAGGGAGGCAAACTCCTTCCTCGCCCTGGCCACCTCAGCCGAATAGTCCTGAAAAATATACAGTTTCGTATCGTTCCAGGTGAGGTCTCTTTTGCGTCGGGATGCAGACCACAACGCCTCCTTATGAATATAATTCAAACATCGGAATATTACAGGGCGTGGGCGTCTGCAGAGGGTCTCTGTGGGTCTATTCTGTGAGCTCTCTCCACAGTCATTCCCGAACATTCCTCAGAGATTCCCAAGAGTTCTGGCAGTGTGGACTGAATAAAAATAAAGAGGGCCGTGCCCTTCAGGGATTCAGGCAGGCCCACCACCCGCAAATTATTCCTGCGGGATCGGTTTTCGAGGTCATCTAACTTGGATTGAATCTGATACTGTGTTTTCTGCATGAGCGCCGTCTTATCCTTGAGCTCAGCGACGTCTTGGAATACCCCTCCCACCACCTGCTCAGTGGTGGAGAGTCTTTTAGATATTTGCTTGTATTGAGACTTTAAGTCTTGTACTGCCTGCGTGACTTTGTTCGCATGGGCCTCCATTATAGGGCTGATTATATCCTGAATGGCTTTCACCATGGCAGAATATGTTATAGGGGGTTCATGCAGGTGATGGGATGAAGGTAGGGGGGATCCACCTGTGGGCTGGGGGGAGTTGGCGTCAGCAAGGGAGGCATCAGGTGAGTCAGAGCCTTGTATAGAGGATGAGTCATCGCTCATGGTTTTTGGAGCTGGTAGCAAAGTCTCTAGGGCGTCTGCACCTTTTCTCCCCCTTCCAGTGGGCTGTGGCTGTTTGTTCTGGGGTTGTGTGGCTGGGGCAGCCGCCATCTTGTCCCTAGCATTGCGGCTAGAGGAAGGGTGTCTGGGGGTGTCCTCAGTAGCTGGGGTCCCCAGTATTTTATCCATCTTGTTGGCAGCCAGAGTGGCAAAGGTGTTATACCCCTCAGCCAGCAGTTAAGAGCAGTGAGGTGGTTGGCTGCGTTACCCACAGCCTTACTCAGGTACTTAGTGGTGGCAGGGGGGGAGGGGGGCTCCAAGTGCCACGGCACCATGGGGTATCAGGAGGGCAGTGGTGGTATTCCCCTCGCCCGAGATGTACTCACAGTTTCACGCGGGTATGGCACAGATGAGAGCCGCCGCTTCTCCTGTCATGTGGGCGCAGGCGGCCGATTGCAATGGCGGGTGGATAAGAAGAGGTGAGCGGGTATCTGCCTCACCTGGGATATTCTCACAGGTGGGCCAAGGTGCGTGGTATGTCCGGTGGGGCGTTTACGGTCCCCTCTGGTCCCTCAGCGGAGATGTATACCGCCACATTGCCGGTCATGTGGGCGCTGGCGGTCCATTCTAATGGCGGCTGGTCACGGGTCTCTGGCGTCTGTCTCGCCCGGGATGTTTGGACGGGCAAGTCCAGGCGGGCAGCACGTCCGGAGTGCCCCGCGCGTGTCTCCCGTCTCTCCGGCTGAGATGAGAGCCGCCGCGTCGCAGATCACGTGGACGCAGCCGGCTTGGAGTAATGGCGGCGTATAGGAGAGAGCCGGGATTGCGGCGTCAGGGCAGCCGGCGTGTCCTCCAGGTGAAGGAGAGAGGCAGCGGGAGTCGTCCTGGTATGGTCACCAGGCTATCAGGCGGGTTTGTAGTTATTTTCGGGTCCGGTCCGGCAGGGATGAGGCTGGGAGACACGGAGCACTAAGCTAGAGCAGCTTGCCCCTCCAGCTCCGGAACCGGAAGTCCCTCCGTTCGACAATTTAATAAGTAACATCTGTATAACATACATGAGTTTTGGTAGTATTTTAATTTAATGACCTCTACTCTTCCTAGCAGGGACAAAGGTAAGTCTGTCCAAGTATCCATAGATTTGGATAGGGAGGTGATAAGTGGTACATAGGTTAATTTGTATAAGTTAGAGATTTGTGCAGGTATTTGAACTCCTAAATATTTAATTTGTGTAGACTTGTTTTTTATATTGCAGGGATCTTCCCTGTCAGGAAAGAACGGAGGGGGACCCTTCAAAATCATTAGTTCGGATTTGTGTACGTTAATTTTGTAGCCCGAAAATTAGGTAAAACTTTGGATAATAGAGAAGGCTGCAGGTAAGAAGTGTTCGGGGGATGTCAGGAATAGCAGCATGTCATCTGCGAATAAGGAAACTCGAAGACCAACTGAGCCTATTTGTATACCTTGGTAGGTAGGGGACTGGTGTTGGGCTATGGCTAGTGGTTCTAGGGCAAGGGCAAATAGTAGGGGGGACAGAGGGCAGCCCTGTCTGACCCATTTCCTATACTGCGAGAGACTAGAGAGAATTCCATTACACATTGGGGGTTATTCTGATTCACTCGAAAAGGCACAATCACTCTCTAATAGACAAAGCCATGTGCACTGCAGGTGGGGCGATGTAACATGTGCAGAGAGAGTGAGATTTGGGTATTTTATTGTTTCTGTGCAGGGTAAATACTGGCTGCTTTATTTTTACACTGCAATATAGATATCAGTTTAAAGTACATCCCCCACCCAAATCTAACTCTCTCTGCACTTTACATCAGCCCCACCTGCAGTGCACATGGTTTTGTCCATAAGAGATTGATTGTGACTTTCCGAGTGAATCAGAATAACCCCCATTATTCTGGATGCCAAATTTCCATATAATGCATTTAAAAAAACATTGTTTAGGGAAGGAAAATTTCTGTAACACATTGAAAAGATGATCCCAGTGGACCATGTCAAACGCCTTTCCACATCCAGCGATAAGACCGCTAGGGGGGGGGGGGGCGTCCAACGCGGCCCCCTGGGAATAGTGAAGTGCCGTCAAGAACTTTCTAATATTAGTTACTGGGTTCCTCCCCATCACGAACCCCCTTTGTTCGGAGTGGATCAGGGTTGGTAAGAAATATTTCAACATTTCAGTGATGATTTTAGTGAGTAATTTATAGTCAATATCAAGGAGCGATATGGGTCGATAGGATCCAGCATCAGAAAGATCCCGTCCAGGTTTTGGAAGGTCCTTGATAGTTGCCATATTAAAAAAGGGGGGGGCCTTATCTGTATCAAGGATCGAATTGTAAACTGCTACTAAGGTGGGGGCTATCCTGGGTGCGCTGTAGCGGGCGTATAAGGGGATTGGTGACCCTTAGGAAGGTTTGATAGTAGCTTACTGGATTTATTGCCATTTTTGTAGAATCTGTCATTGGCATCAAATGTATATAGGGATTCTGATTTAACAAACAGACCCTCAAAGGTGGATTTTGCCTGTTGGTATTCCTGCTTAGTGTAAGCTGAGGGGGACTGCTTATAATCAATAAATTTAGAAGTAAGGTTCTCTTGGGCAAAATCTTTAGCTACAGTATTCTCTTTTTCTGATGGGCGGTGTAGGATATGATTGCCCCTCTAATAGTGGCTTTAGAGGCCTGCCAAAAAGAGGTAGATTTGCAGTAGCTGTATCTTGGTTATCTATGGCGTAGTTGTCCCATGTACAGATGGAGCTGGCCTTATCTATCCCCGGCGCTTGCCAGATCCCTTGTGCTGGCGGCACCAGTGATAGAGACTGGGACGCGCATGCACGTCCCAGAATCACATCGGCTGGGCAGAGTCTCCCAGCCCGTCTCTGCTTTGGGGAGATGCTGCCCAGTTCGGGGGGTTGGGGCAGCGAGGGGGACTGGCGGAGACAGTGGGGGAGTCATCGGGGACCCCGACGAGCTCTGTTGCCACGGGGTGCACGCCCCCTGGCGGGAGCCGGCGTGGATGGCGGTAGAAACGCCATCCACAGCAAGGAAAAGGCCGGCTCCATCTGTAGCTAAAATGGTTGACTTGTGAGTGACGCAGTTAGGGATCAAGATATAAAGGAGCTCTTTTCTGGGGGTAATCCCGGTCTCAGCCACACAACTGCGTGGTCTAATAGTGAAATCGACTCTATTTTGGTCATTAATATTTTGGAGAGCAATCCAGTGGCTAATAAAATGTATTCTATATGGAACATGGTCCCCGTAGCATCAGACAGGTGTAATCCCATTCAGTGGGATGAAATACTCTCCAAATATCTGAGAGGTGTAACCTCCCCGCCAAAGTCGGTACTCCAAGTCTTGAGAGCGTCTTTGCTGGGGTGTATTGTTTGTCTAGACTAGGGTTAGAAATCAGGTCAAGACAGTGATCAGGGAACTCGGTCCTCAATACCCCACACAGTGCCTGTTTTTCTGGTAACCCAGCAGGTGCACAGGTGTACTTATTACATATATAGTGATCAGTGATTAGCAAACACATCACTTTGGACGTGTAATTATTTGAAAAAGTGCATGCTCCTTAACCAAATGAGCCTACCGTATATGTAATGAGAGAAAACCTTAGGTATTCTTATGCATTGCGCCCACCACAGGGGGGGGGGGGGGGGTTAGGGAGCGAAAACGATTATAAGGGTAAGGTGTATTTGCTACAATAAAATTAAAGATAAACAACTTGTAACAAAAATGCACCAGCACAAGTTTGGAATCTAGCATGAACACATACAGTATACCTATAACCATAGATCAGGGAAAGACTGAACATTTTCAAAACAGCATATAGTATATCATATATGTCAAAGATAAATGATCAAACATTAGATTAGATGTGGCTAGGTATTCAGAAAGATTATGAACTATTTCCATAGACAAGTCATCCCCATTTGAGCTGATCCCAGCCCGATACGAGGAAGAGAGAGGGTAAGGACTTGTACAGGTCCATCGGGTTCAGGGGTCTGCAGCCCAGTCTGGGGAACAAAGGGTGTTATTGTCGGCTTCTCTGAGGTATGCTTCCGCGTCATGATGAGACATGAAGTCTTTATAGGAATTACCATCAAAGATCTGCAATCTTGCTGGGTAAAGCATTGCAAATTTAATACCATCCTTGATCAATTTAGCACAGATCAGGGCAAAGTCCCTACAAGTTTTTGAAAGTTCTGCAGAGTAGTCCTGGAAGACCAAAATCTTGTGCCCCTGCCAGGAGATATCTCTGATTTTCCAAGAGGCAGACCAAATCAGTTCTTTATGCAAAAAGTTCAAGGTTTTGAATATCCCTGCCCTGGGCCTTGGTCCCTCTTGGGGCCGAAGTGATCCTAAATGTGCCCTTTCAATTACTAGGTCATTGCATCTATCAGATATTTGTAGTAGTTTGGGCAGGGTAACCAAAGAGTTGTTGCCCTTTTACTGTCTCAGGGAGCCCCAGGCTTGAATAGTTATTCTGAGGTTACACCTTCTGGACCTGTTCTCAAGATCCTGGACCTTGTTATGTAGGTGGTCTATTTCCTTGGTAGCCACGTGTAGGGATTTTTTAAGCTCAACAATATCTGCAAAGTTAGTAACAGCAGTTTGCTCAGTTCCTCTGCTGTAGGTGATCTATTTTGCTCAGTACCTCTGCTGTAGGTGATCTATTTTTCTGTTGCTGTCTGCCGTTTGCTGTTTAAGCAGGGGGCCTATGGCAGCCCTGATTGCATCTACCATGTCCCTATAGGTGACAGGGGCATTGGGAGCAGGCAGCGTGCGGTCCCGAGCAGGGTACTCACTGTTGGGGTCCATCGCCCCAGAAGGGTGGGTATCCAGCAATGGAGGTGTTGGTCCCCTGGAATCTGGGAGAGGTAAGGCAGGGGCAGCATGGCGTGCGGGGGCATCCAGCACCATCTTGTTTCCCGGAGCCTGGCGCTCCTTCTCTCTGTTTTTCTTAATTGCGCTATAATAGCGCTTGAAGCAGCAGGGATCAATGGGGATATGGTAGCGGTCACCGGGCTCTCCCAGCGGAGCAGCTCTCTCTTAGAACCGCTTCATAGGAGGGCAGAAGAGGACATCTCTACCTTTTTAATTTGATAACTACCGTCACTCTCATTTTGGGAATTTTCCCTAATCCTATGATTACACACACCCACAGCTTAAAATCTTGTCTGAAATTACATATGTTGATTTAGATTTTATCCTGTTAACACCTGTACCACCTATATTAATGAACCTTGATCATTATTACCTATGCCAGTATGCGCCACAGTTGCTGCTGCCATTTTTGTCCCTTGTTGAAATAAGTTTTCTCATGAGCAGTCTTCCTCACATTCTGTAATAGTCAAATTGTCTTTGTTAATGTCTGCTTTTATTTTTATATTGTGTTTGGTTGATTTATTGAACTTTATTATCACTGATTTATAAAGGTACCACTGTGCTTTGCAGGAGGAGAGAATGTGGCAGTTACTCCTGAAATATAACTAAAATGCTGTCACACTATAAATTACATTAGTATTTGAATAGTTAAAAAAATAAACATACTTCTTTTTTTTACCTAAGCTTTAATATCACTGAAACAAGAATCTGCCTGAGATTTAATTAAACTTTAGTGTTAAAAATTTCAGTGTGTGCACAATACCGGTTAGCCCTTTAGGCCAGTTTTCATAGAAAAGGCCTTGCCCATTGACGATGAACTTTACCCACTAATTCACACACAAACTATCAGCGTTAATGTGAAGAGCATGGGAATTTTCATGCGTTTTCAAGTCAATTACTGTATGTCATTGCCACAATCAGGGAATGGAATGTCCTTTTCTTCCTCTTGAAACTTGTCCAAAGAATTATCCACAAACACTTGGACACCATAACCTGTGGACCGGAGCCTAAAAATGGTTTCAACTGATAGCACTGTTTACTGTAATGATATCATAGATTCAAACTACCTTACACAGAGCTATTAACAATTCTGTTTTCTGACAGATTTACTGTATATAAAACTTATCTGCTTTTGTACTTTCAGTTTGGACTCTATCACAATTACCAACTTTGAAAAGATTGTTTCACTTGGCCTAGCACCAAATAGTCAGTCAGCAACACTGATTATGGTGACACAGCCTGTCACCCTAACTCCTTTGCATCTGAAAGCTCTTAATGATGGTGCTGTGGATCTGACCATATTGACTTTAGAGCTAGGACACTAACTCTTCATTCACTATCAAGTGGCAGATGGATGAATATAGTATTGATATATTTACTTATTCTGGTTTGCCAAGGCATTTTATTCCACGTAAATTTTTTTTTAATTTTTACCTTAATAAAGTATTAATGATGTACTGAAAAAAAGTAGTGGACGACAAGGGGAATACAAAAATGAAGGGGAGGACAGGTCATAAAATCAGCATAACAGATAATTTACATTATTAATAATTTTTCATCTGGGTTCATAATGTGGGGTTTATTCAGCTTAAAAAGGGGAGAAGGACTCCACATAGTGCAATTTATAGGGCATGATACCCTTACAGTTTGTGACAGAAGTGTCTCGGGGACCCTTGCATGATAGAATGGGGTTATGGGACCTCTCTGTATCCATTAAGAAATGGAGACTAATGTGAGCTTTGGAATTTTTCTTCTCCCCATTTTGCTGAGCTATAGTGGCCTAAGAAGATATTAAAATGTGCCCAAGAACATTGTCCTTTTGTATGACTGATTTAGGGACCTAAGGGGGAATCTGGATTAGTAACATTAAACATCCTGTATATATCTCTGCTCAAAAGGGGCCGAAAACAGGCAGTCCCAAAATATATGAAAGATTGTGTCTATTTATGGTACAAACAGTTTGGTGGTCATACAATAGACCGTATCTTTTGTAGTTAAGAAGAATATATTTTGAAAGAAAAAGCATAACTCTCTTTTTAGGGGCACTAACTTGTTCTGTTAAAATTATGTAATTTTTATTAGTATGTATTAAAAATTATCCAATACACTTACAGTAGATATATAACACCATTTAAAAATAATTGACTAGGCGAATCACTTATCACAGCTACTTCGCAAATAATACATGCATATATAATTCACTTAATTTTCACTTATTAGATCAATATATATTCAGCACTGGCACTATAAGATAACACACCATCTTTACAGAGAAATATGACCCCTATATAATATATAAAACGAATAGATTGGAGAAAAGGCCAGGATTCCTGGTTATTAAAATGAATAGATAAGAGAAATGGCTAGGACTCCTGGTGATTAACAAATTGTATAATGTGAATAACTTACATTCCCTCATTTATCCTTTCCACTTTTTTTCTTTTCTCTTCCCCCTTTTCCCATTAAATCTTGGAAAATGTGGCTGCAGCACAATAAGTCGGTACCAATAAAGAAACAACTGCAGCCATGCTACTATACAAATCAGATTGTAGCTGTAAGCATTACCGCTAAAATTATCAAAGTATCTTTGATTGATCAGGGAACAATTAGTAAACCTGAGTGGCTAGAGATACATCCAAGTCTGTAATAAGCACGCTGTAAAGCGTTATAGATATAGAACGAGATAAATGACATCACCATGTATAGACGTTCTCACTTAGGATATAAAATACTATAGCCACCTAGTTATTCTGATCCGATCCTGGCAAAAAAGGTCAACATAAGATTATAGACTGACATCCACATGTGAGCATGCGTAAGACAGCTTACACAAAAGATAAACATTAAAACAGTATAATACCTAGTTACGATGACTCTAGCTAGCGGAGTAGAGGATTCTGGGAAACGTAGTCTATGGAGATATGGCCACGTCATGAATAGGATCTCTCCGACTTGCGGCGGTGTGTTACCACGCGATTACGTATAGGGAAGTTACCTCAGCCGGTCAGTCATTGGAGAGAATAGAAGGGGGAGGATATTCAATGCACAGCGACCAATAATGTGTCAGTATGAACGGGGAATGGTCCGTGTCATTACAGCTGATTTAAATTACCAGTGATTATGCCGGCTACATAAAGTGCACACTTTAACACATGGTTACACTGGTGAACAAGCCTGCTTCTTAATGGCAAAACGTGCATCCAGAGAGGTGGTATGGCGGCCACTGAGGGGACCCCTGTGATGTACATGCACATCTGAGCTGACCTAGGGAGGATAAGTAGTATTTTGGCATAAGACAATTGTCTAAACCAGGGGTCTTCAACCTTTAAGACAGCGTGGGCCACCTAAAAAAATCCAGTGAAGCCCGAGGGCCACTAAACTCTACTGCGGTATTTTGGACAGCCCCATAGAATCACAGCTCTCCTATAACGTCAGCACAGTCCTTCATAGATAGTTGGCACAGCCGCCCATACTCAGCACATAAGCCCCCCCCCCCAAACACATACCCCAATAGTCATCAGCAGCCAATTAGGGTTCCAGTGCAAACAGTAAAATATGTGCCCCCCCCCCCATATATAATTTGATATTGAATAAATTGCACGCGCCGTAGGCGCGCTCCCAAAAGGGGTGTGGCCTAATTATAAGGGGCGTGGTCTAATTATAAACAGTGTAAACTTGCAGGAAAACAATTACCTGACACTTTTTTTGCAACCTGCATGACCAGACATTGGTTACCGCAGGAATGGTCGTTGTCCTCACATGCTTAAGTTGACTGAAGGCTGCACAGTGACATATAAACATGAAGGCCCACACAGTGAACTAGTATGCCTCACAGATCAAACCCAAACAATGAAAGGCTACTTAAATCAAAATACACTCTTATCCGTAATGCCCATTATACATTGTGCATCACACCATAGTGTCCATTAGACATTATGCCACACACCGTAATACCTGTTGTACATTGTCATACACCATAATTAATGCCCATTACACATTATGCCACACACCGTGATGCCCATTACACATTAATCCACACAAAAGTATGCCCATTGCACATTATGCCCCACACTGATGCCCATTATGCCACAGACCATAATGCCAGCAGTACTCCTGCTTATACATATGATGCTCCAGCATTGCCCCCACACAATACCCCAGCAGTGCCCCTCACACACAATGCCCTCAGTAATGCCCCACACATAATGCCCCCAGTAATGGCTGCAGCTTTGCCAGGTCCCCTGCTCCTGCCAGCTGTACCTCCTCATCCTGCAGCTTTGCCGGGTCACCTGCTTCCACCATCCATGCCTCCTCCTGCAGTTTCGCCGGGTCCCCTCCGCCAGCTGTGCCTCCTCCTCCTGCAGTTCCGGCGCCGGGTCCCCTCCTCCCACCAGCTGCGTCTCCTCCTCCCGCAGCTTCGCCGGGTCCCAACTCCCTAGCTCCCACCAGACGCGCCGCCTCCTCCTCCCTCAGCCGTGCTGGATCCACTCCTCTGCCCTGCCTGCAGCCAATGAAAATCGGGTAGGCGGCACCCGGGGGGACTCCATTACGCTGCCTCCCTCGGCAGCGTTTTCTTTTACTTAAAAAAAAAATCCTGTGCATGGCGGGCAGGGGGCCACTGAGATCAGCTCCGCGGGCCACTCGTGGCCCGCGGGCCATGGGTTGAAGACCCCTGGTCTAAACAATCGTGTTTGGAGAAACTCTAATGATATGAATAGGGATCCTTGATAGCCTTAAAATCTACTTATATACATTTGCATGCAAATCTGTTTTCGAGAGGGTAAATATGTACTAACATTGCAGAAACTGTGAAAGAAATTTATTGTCACTATTACCCCTTTTTTCTCCTGCTGACATTGTGTCAAAATAATCAAACTTGGATACTCTATAGCAATGGAAATGAGGAATACTGACAATTACAAAACCTGCCTATACTCATCTGTATATAATCTATACTGAGCATTAATGAGTTTATACCATAGAGTTGGGGTAGCCAACCCTAGTCCTCGAGAGCTACCAACAGTGTTATCATTGCCATGCTTCTCTTGCTGACATGGTGTCAAAATTATTGCAACAGGAGAGATAGATAGTATTCTGGCTTAGACAAGCTAAATAATTGTATTTGGAGAATCTCAAGTGATATGAATAGGGATTCTTGATAGCCTGAAAATTTGCACATATATACTGTATATCTGCATGCAAATTTATTTATTTTATTTTTGAAAGGGTGAATATGCATTAACACCGCAGAAACTGTGAAAGAAATTTCTTGTCATTACTAACCCCTTTTTCTCTTGCTGACATTGTGTCAAAATAATTGAACTTGGAAATATTTTCTAGCAATGGAAATGGGGAACACTGACAATTATAAAACCTGCCTATAGTCATCTGTATACAATCTATACTGAGCAAGAAGGTGTTAATACAGAGGTTTGAGATTGAGATAGAAAACCCTGTTATCATTGCCCTGCTTCTCATGCTGACATTGTGTCAAAAGTATTGTGACAGAAGATTGCCTAGCACTAGAAATTGGTCAATCACAAGAGAGTTTGGGGGAAATTTACTAAAGGAAATTTGTAAAAAAAATAGGTGTATACTAGAACATCAATACGAATTGCCGTATTTTCGGGATAGTAAATGTAAAAAATAAGTGTATTTCTAAATACAAATACACCTATTTTTTTTACAAATTTCCTTTAGTAAATTTCCCCCTTTATGTCTAACGGCAGATAAGTTATAGAAATTGTATTAACATTGCAGAATCTATAAATGACTTAAGAAATTTCTGTCAATACTATCTCCTTACTCTCTCTAAGGGACTCTCATTGCGGCCAGCCAGAGAGTGATCCCCTGCGCTGAGATTTCAACAGGGGTGATCCAGGAGCTGAGCCCCAAAAGCAGATCCTAGTCATCTTTCTTCAGTTGCCCCCACATTAGTAGCCCCTTAACCTGTACACTGCTTGGTTCGTTCACTGCCCCAGTGGCACACAAACAGGCGGGGATCAGTTGGGACTCTAGGGGTGCATACTTTTTTCAGCCCTCCCACTTGCTCAAATATAAAAAATATATGGTTTTTGATGTGCATAACAAAAATGAAATGTATAAACAGGATATAATATTGGGGTCTTCCTTGAATGGCCGACACCACTGAAAAACTATATTTTCGCCATTTTATTTAATTTTTCACTTGTAATTCTTGATAACACACTCTATATATAATAATTTTTCACAGTCATGCAACCAATGCTTGGGAGATCATTGACCCAAGGGGTTCTGTGAAGGACCACATATGGGAACCATTGACTATAAAAAGCTGAAACATTCATCACTTTGAAGTGTGCACTAAATTTTGTTATATGACCATGCAATCCAACCACAAGGCTGTAGAGCTGCCTCGTGCGATAAAGTGAAGGAGAGCACAGGTCACAGGCTGGTGTTTGCAAACATAAGAAATATCCTGTAAAGGAACTCATTGGTATCCCTTTCACACCCACATTTAATTATAATACTTTATTTTCCCCTTCTTTTTCTGTCCTTACTGTGCTTTTCTCTTTCTCCGTACCTTTTGGGCCCCCAGGCTATATTTGTGCTGAACAGTGTATTGGATAATTTTTAATACATACTAATAAAAATTACATAATTTTAACAGAACAAGTTAGTGCCCCTAAAAAGAGAGTTATCTTTTTTTCTTTCAAAATATATGGTTATCCATAACTCTAGGGAGCACCGCCAATATATGTGAGGTATCTGCACCTATATTTATACATAAGTTGGTCCATTTATTCATCTTAAATTTCGGTCAGTGCAAGCCATGGCTTTTTTCTGCAAGTAGTTAAGAAGTCAGTCTACATTAAAATGTTAACGTCCTTTATTATAGATTTATTTACATGAGTTTCACAGTACCAATGTGCTTTGTTAGAGATTTGCAATTAAAAGATAAAAAATTATCTTTTTACCTGTTATATTTGTTCTAAATATGCTTATTTTATGTAAAGTATTATAAGTTTTGTCTGAACATTATTATTTTATTATTTATGTAAAAACCTGCAGGTATGCGCTAGAAAAAACAATCAATTCCAATAGTTTCACAGCGCCTAACAATACATAAATAAGCAAAAACCAGAAAACAACATACTGCACATAAACATTTAGGACAAGTGCATGGTATATAAAGAAAGTTGCATCAGGGGACAGGACACTGAAATAATTAGGGAGGCAGAGACCAACAGTTAGGTGCTGTGGAATGGGTAAAAAATAAATATGTTCTTTTTTTCTCTCACAGAATATAAGTTAGGGCCTTGCTTGTGAGAGATTACATTCTCATTATGGATATTGCACTTTGAAAATATAGTATTTTTAGTCACTTACTTTGTCCTTTTATTTTGAGCTTGGTCCATGGAATGCATGCTGAGGGTTGCGCTGACTCAATTTAAATGGAGCTAAAAAGAAAGCTCCTTACCCTTGGAACAAACCTCCGTAACCTATGGATCTGGGGTAGCCAACCCTAGTCCTCGAGAGCTACCAACAGTGCATGTTTTGCAGGTCTCCTCACAGAATCACAAGTGAGCTAATTAGCTCCATCTGTGTATCATTTAAAATGTGTCAGTGATTAATGAGTGCAGCAGCTAGGTTGTCTGGAAAATGTGAACTGTTGGTAGCTCTCGAGGGCTATGGATCTACAATTCGGTCTGCATTTATAGATATACTGTATTAGGGATTGGAAACACATCCAACCTTATGGACATGAATATACAGTAGGTTCATCTTTCTTGCTCCACCACCACTTACTGTGGTTTCTACACAGCCACAAACAAGAATTCACAAGTTTGGAAGCTCAAAATCCCCTACTAATGACATCCTGGACTGTTTGTTCATGCTGTGTTTATGTCTTGTGTGGTGCCAGTCATCATTACCTATTCTTGCTACTGATTGCTAACCCAGAATTTCAAGATGAACAGGCCTCCCAACCTTTCATATCATGGAACACTAAAAGTATATCACACATGAAGGCAAACTGACCAGCGCACTCAGACAGGGAAAGGAAACTGCCTTCCCCACAGAAATAAAGATATTACAACACTACATGGTGGATCGGGGGGGGGGGGGGACATTCATACATGCCTGCCCACCTGACTGCACAGGGTGTAAGGCAAAAGAACAAATAGACAGGTGAACCAGGTTTAATTGTCCAGCCTGCACAGCAAATACTGTCACAAACACAAGAAAGTGGGATTTCTGTATTGCAAGGAATCTCTGGTAAATAAACAAAAGGAGGAATATTTGTGGGAGAAACAATGGCTAACTCATATAGCAAAATAACCATTTTAACAGGCACCCACATTGATAACCCTTTACACTCCTGCTGTATGGAGTGTAATTACTAGAACAGAAGGAAGAAAAAGACCCCACTGGTCCTTTATTCTGCCCACTGACAGACATTACAACTTCTCTTGGGGAAAGAATTACAGGAGTACTGACTAGAGCAGGTCTCCTGTAAACTTAAAGATACAATACTTCCATAAGGTGAAGGAGATACTGACCAGAACAGGTCCCCAAGGAGAGGACTGGTACTGTAAACTAATACATCTAATTTGGTCTCCCATAAGGATTCTCACATCAGTGTGACGGGAGATAAGGTAGGGTTCTGTGTATACGGTCCATAAACCTCCATAAGGTCTTCCATAAAGGTATACTCACATCAGTGTGAGGGGAGATAAGGTAGGGTTCTGTATATACAGTCCATAAACCTCCATACAACCTGCTACAGAGGCTGAGAGCGCGATTGGCTGAGCTATGCGTCTCCATGGAGACGCATAGCTGCCAATCAGGACTGAGCTATGCGTCTCCATGGAGACGTATCGGCCAATCGCGCTCTCAGCCTCTGTAGCTACAGAAGCTGTTAGAGGCAACGGAGAAAGCCGGTTCTCCCCGCTGCCTGTCAGTGCGGGGGGAGCCGGCTGTGAAGCAGCCAGACCAGCGCTGGATCCAGCAATGGTAAGTAACGCTGGTGTAAAAGTGAGGTGTGTGTGTTTTTTATAAACATTCTTTTTACAGGTGGACTACAAGTCCCAGCGGGCCCATTAATGCCCCGCATGCTGGGACTTGTGGTTCTCCAAGTCCCAGCATGCGGGGGAGGTCTGCTGGCACTTGTAGTTCTCTGGTATAAAGCAATGTAACGTATGATCGATTTAACCCTATCAGGCCGGTGTCCACTGGCCACGGACGCCGGTGACAGCCCCGGGCTTCAGCCCTGGACGGGTGAAGCCTGGGGGGGGACCCTTTATTGGGGGGGTCCCCACTCCTCCAGGTACCCCGTCCAAGGCTGACCAGCCACGGTGCTCATGTTTTGGCCGGGGGACCTTGTATAAAAAGTGTCCCCCGGCTGTGGCATGACACGCGGGCTGTTGGAGCCCGGTGCTGGTTTCAAAATACGGGGGACCCCCAGATTTTTTGTCCCCCGTATTTTTGGAACCAGAACCGGTCCAAGAGTCCGGGGCTGGTTTCAGAAATACGGGGGACCCCTATGCTTTTTGTCCCCCCGTATTTTTGGAACCAGGTCCGGCTCAATGAGCCCGGGGCTGGTTATGCTTAGGAGGGGGGACCCCACGCCGTTTTTTTTTTTATAAAAACACTTTTACACATTTTTATTAACAGGACCATGCACAGATCTCAATGATCTGTGCATGGTTCTGTCAAATTCGCCTGTCAGAACCTGGTCTATTTTTTTTGTGATTTTTTGGTAACATTTACCAAAAATCGCACCCTATTACATTTGCGAGTTGTAGACTTTATAATGGGAAAACATTACCCATTACAGCGATTTTCAACCTATTAAATGCGCGATTTTCGGAAAATGTGCGATTTCGGCCATTTTTGACTAAAAATCGCACATGTCTAAAAATCGCACCCTATTACATTTCGCCCAGGGTGTGTCACAAGGGGCCTTATTCTGGTCTGTGCGTACTTTCCCGAATTCTTACGGATGGCGTTTTTTAGCCGTCTGTGCATGCGTGGGGAACGCTATGCGCATGTGCCACGCATGGCCTCCGTACTTGTACTCAGTAATACCGTACAGAAATGTGCACCGCAATCACTCGGGAAATATGGGCGTATTATGGGCGTCATTTGGAACTACACAGGGGCGTACTTTCAAAGTGGGCTAAACTGGGCGGAAACATGGGCGGACACGAGGGAGTGCACTTATTTTGGTAGGCATGCATTCGGACAGCACACCCAATGCACGCGAACAAAAAGGCAAGAAATATGTGGTGTCCATAAGCAAGTATTGCTTTGCGGACACCACTCGTTCATGCGCTAGGCAATCGGAACGCCTAATCAGTACAACCAATGTCAGCTGAACACAATACAATCCACTCCTTTACTCATTAATTACACGCTTGTCACTGCTTCAATTGGAACCATTGCAGCTTAAATGGACCATTACTAAACACACACATATATGCTGCAGTTTTCACACACTTTTACACTGCAACCAATGGACAGAACTTACTATCACTAATACAGATAGACATGTCACTTCTACATGTAACAATTAAACCGAACATTTGGGGATAAAAATAATCATTTATTACAATAAAAAAAAAATGGAAACCGTAACAAAATAAAAGGTACCATGCCAGGACTGTACAAAAATTATATATATTATATCAATGAATTTGTGACCTACAAAACCACAGCAGAATCATTAGGAAAACATCAGGTGGCTTCACAACAAAAGTATAGCACCAACACTTCAAGTACAGCAGACAGTAATGCTAGCCGAAAGAGGCCAACAGGGGTACCAAACATGACATTCGAAACAAGGGCAAATGTGGGTACCCTCTGCATGGGATTGGACACAGGAAGCTGACACACACAGCTCAATGAAAGATTTGGGAAGACATAAGGGTGGAGATTAATGCGGACACAAGTTCATTTGCGGGCATGTTTGGCCCTGGTAGGCTCCTTGCCACGTGCAGCAGCTCTTCGGCCACGGCCACGTCGGGATGGTGGCCCAGGTGGAGCAGATGCTGGTGAGGGGGGGGAAGGTGTTCCCCCTCTGCCAGCAGAGAGTGCTGATGGTGGTAATGCACCAGAAACGGATGACAATAGGACCCTATTGCTGGCAACTAGCTCCACCATAAGCTCATTATGGTGGAGGAGGAGGTCATTTTGGCACAGGGCTTGATCTGCCAGCACCTGCAGGCTTGCAGCAATTGTTTGCTGGGTGGCAGCCATGCCCTGCTGGGCCTCAGCCATAGCCTGCAGGCTCCCAGCGATAGTCTGCTGGGTGCTGACCAAACCCTGCATGACCTCCTCGGTCCTACGCATCCGCTCTGATGCCAAGTCTCCCTGCTGGTGAATATGGCCAAGCACCTGCACCCACCTGTCGTATTCGGGTTCGGCCGGTGGCTGCACGTGCCTGGCACTGGTGGCAGGTGGCACAGACTCCTCAACCTCAAGAGATTCTTGACCAAGCAGTGGGGATGCTGGTGAAAGAGAAAATTACAATTACAACACATTCCATGCAAAATTAGGACCAGCTACTTATGGCATGGCAAATAATTACCTTCAAGAAAAGCAGCAAAGACTTCCGCTGGGGCCTCGCTATCCATGGTGCTCACCCCCCGGACCTCCTCTACTGCAATGCAGCATTCTGCTATCTCCTCCAGGGGGGTGAGCTTCAGCCGGCCTGGCATGGGGCCAGCCCCAGAGGTGTGGCTGTGTTCCCACCACTGGGTCAATTTCTTCTTGAGGTTGGTTTTGAAGTCGTGCCACCTGCAATCAAAGTTTACATATTACTACATGTCACTCCTCATGTTTGCTGTAGCACCCATTGCAATCTGCAACAGATTACAACATGTGCTTCATTACACCAAACTTACATTATATTAAATTCGAAAACCAACCCTTAGAAGATACACTTACAATCACCCTACAATAACTATCGATTAAATGACATGGCAAACATGTTTGTGGCTCCAAGCAACGTGACCGGCCATTTACCAACTCCATCTAACATCTAATGTAAACATTACTGGTCTTGTACTGCTCAAATGTAACACACATGAACTTGCCTATTCTTAACGTGCTCCGCCTCACGAACTTTTGGAGCCACCGCATTAATCTCCGCCGTTATGTTCTCCCAAATCTTCCATCTCCTTGTGTGTGTCAACCTGTCCTGTGGACACTCGATCCAATCCCGTGCGCGGGGTACCAGGATGGCAAGCTCCTGCGCTTCGAATGCCATGTTTCTGCTGCTTGGTTCCTCTGTTGCCCTATTTTGGCCACGGCCACCTGTCGCTGTACTTGAAGTGCTGGCCAGGCTACTCTGTTGGGAAGCCACCTGTTGTGTTCCCAATGATTCTGCTGAGGCTGAAGATGGGCCAGCTGCCGATTGGCCTGATGTAGATGGCCCAGCTGGCTGCTCTTCTCCCACTGGCTGGTCTGGGTTGAGGGGGACATAGCTGGTGCTGGAGTCCATGTGGCCAAACAGGTCCTGCAACACCTGGTCTTACTCAGATTCTGAGCCAGCCATGTTTGCAACAACATTGCAGTTTTCTAACACACCTTTATATCCTATTTCTGTAATTGGCGTACATTAGTGACACCCTGCGTTCCGTACGGCAGCGTAGACCGTGCGGCGCATAGGCCACGCCCCTACCTGCGGAAAAAAACATTAAAAACCTGGCATAGTAGTAAGTCTGATTTAGTAGCTAATTGCAGATTTGTACTCCAATGACCAAATAAAACTGAGGTCAGACATGAAATGTATATGTGAATGTACATCTGTACTGTGCACTTGTTTGGTATGTAGTACAAATGACACTAACCATTCCATATGTAAATCCAGTCCACCACTTAGGCAATAGTAATCAGTGCTAGCATCCAAATCACATGTGAAAGGTCTCCAAATTCTGGCTTGATGCTAGCTACATTTCATTCAACATCTCTAGTGTGGCCCAGTAGAAGGTAAGTGTACACATGGCACCATGGCCAAATATTGGGAAAAGGTCTGGCACTCTTTGCTATGTTTCTGCTGTATAGCTTTCACTTTAATAAAGCAGTTTAGTACCTTGTAGAGTTAGGTGTAACTGGCTAGTGATGCAGACTATTTCACCTGTTGCTTTTACCCATGTTTGGTGAATGTAATAGATTATATATAATGGGTTGCCAACTTATTTCACACTGTCTATTAAGAAGATAGTAAGTAATGGCATGGTCTGCTCAACTATGCAAAGGTACAGCAAGTGTGGGTTGGCGATGCAATGGGTTAGCCATCTGTTGTGGCGCATACACGCTGTTAATGACAAAATGAACAATAAAGTTAATACCAAATATCACTCTGATCAACCAATGACAGGACATGATTGCTTGAATTGTGCCATTGCTAAGATGTCGGCCTATGGGAGAGCAGCACCCTTCTCACCCGCGGAGCTTAGGACACTGGTCTCCGTTTTGGAGACCAGGCTGGGGCGTGCGGGGCCCTTCATTACCAATAGGCAAAAGCGCCAGGTGTATGCCGCAGCCCGCAGGCGCATATTCGCGCGCACCCAGGTGCGCAGGACCATCGCACAGCTGGAGCGGCGATGGTCGGATCTGAGGCGCCGCCAGCAAGAAAAGCTCCAGCTTATACGGGCCAGCATTGCACGATGTAAGTGTTTACCCATTAAATGCCCAATTGTACAATATTGCTTACATGACCTTTTTTAAACCAATAAGGTAACCTGCCTGATCCATGAGTTAAACATGGCATACACTATATGTGTGGTACTTCCTGTTTGACACTGTTAAAGTCGAGTTGCACACACGCCATTTTAGGATAGTATGGACCCCATTTTGGTTCGCAGAGTTACGCAAATAAAGTATCCATACCCGAGTCTGTGTGACAAAGTGGACCAGAAGCGCAGCCATACTATTACACATAAACTCATAATACCATATTCACACTAAATAAAATATAGTTAAAGGTTTAGAGCACCACACATAGCTTAGTTAGCATTACATACATCCGTCTGTATAATGTTTACTACCGTTACGTTCCGTTTCTTATGCGCAGTATTCCGGTCATTGCGAATTAATCGCAATCCATACGGTCCGATAGTTATGGACAAAATCCATATTCCCAAGACTGTTTCTGTTAAAAAGTGTATAACAAAAGAATCTAGTTGTAACCGGTTCTTACTGCTATTTACAACCCCTGACGACGATACCAACAGACAAAGGACTCCAAAGGTCACTCCCCTGCACCTATCCAAACCAGGTGCATCATTTTACCCCAATCACAGAGGACTTGACATACGAACCCTGACCAATAGGAATGGCCTTTGACCTCCCCCTTCTGACCCTATAAGATAGGTGACCCAGGGCGGCCTTGGTCACTTCGGCACATCTTCCTTTCCCTGACCATTGACCGGGCTATAGTTCAAACCTGAACATAGCGAGCTCCGACCGGACTGCGCTGCGCATATTTGATGAGACGGTAAACGGTTGCATTCACTGTACTTACTTTTATTGTATTGTTGGCTGATTGTATCCTGTGTCTGTTTTTCTTTCCCCTAGTAGAGCTTGATTATTATATTCATTGTAACACGATTGCATTACGTGTTATACCTGTTTTTCTATATTTCTGTAATCCCCTTTTGTCCATTAGGGACTAAATACATTATTTACGGAGTTTCTATCTCCGCACCTTTATACTGTGGTCTCGTCTGTTATTCGCATATAGCGATAAAGGTATATTACGGACATTGTCCTTAAAGGTGTATTCGCAGATTAGAGACAAAGTACTGCGAAGGGATCTCTTATTAATGCATTGGTTCTTCCGTGTATAATACACGATAAAGGTACGCTACGTTGCGCTACGGTTTGTTCGCACGTAGCTAGGAATAAAAGGTACGCAGGTTACGGACATAATACGTAACCTACGCTTTTCACTTATTGTTCTTGGATCATATTAAATCAACATTAACAATTGGGGCTGCGTCCGGCCATTTCACACTCTAGAACTCAGTACCAAACGCGCGGCTTGACCTATACCAGCAAAAGGGTGGAAGTATTTATTATCCATTGCTGGATAGGCCAGGTCCGCGGCGGTGCGGGGTTCGAGAGGTGCTAGCGTTGAACTCGAAGTACAATAAGTGAAATCCAAGGAAACATTAAGCCACGTGTTTTAAAGCATATTTAAGTGTTTAGTAAACTGTACTTCTGCCTGCCACAAGTAGTTTAACGGGGTATAGTGTCTTGAGTTGCTTGTTCATTACAGTATATGTGCCACGTGCGATAAGGTTCGCACACGTGGAGACAAAGATCTGTGTTTAGTATAGTACATAGAGGAACCCTTCTGTGCAAAACTATAACTTTTATTGTTAGTTACTGCAGGGCCAAGTACTCCGCCACGTGGCGATAAGTTCTGGGCCTTCTACAGTAACGTGAAGTGTCTATTGTGTTTTACGCAAGGTGCGCACGCACGTGCTCACATTGGGAAATTTTCGCATCTTTGTACGTAATTTACGGATTAAGTGCGGGATTTATTTCGCATCTTTATACGTAACTTTCGAACGAAGTTAAGGGATTTATTCCATATTTATGCGCAATTACTGCGTATAGCGAAACTCGAGCGCGACCTTGCGAATACACTGTAGAACACGTGGGTGGCCGATTCATCGGTGGCCTGTGAACAGGTTTAACAAAACACACGTACACACGTGGCTGTTCACTGGCACTGCACATGCAGCACACATAGGAACTCAAAGGTGAACAGTATTAAATCACTAGCTTTATTTAAAACAGTATAGTAATATACTGTGGATAAAGCGGTGATTAATAAGAGAAAATAAGTTTTTCTTTTATTGTTCATTTTCTCAAAAACAAGCAACTCAAACATTATTTTAATAGATTCCTATAGCCATTTAAAAGGGATTTATACCTGCATAAGTATCTAGTGAGAAACTACCAACCTGGGAAGATTTTTCTGTACAGAAATATTTCAAGTAAGCATAAGACCAAGGTGTAACTAGCACCCAGTGTAAAACAAAACTGAGGTGAACGGGTGTGTGGCGACACGACTCAGCGCAGTCCAGGGTAGGACAGGAATCGCAGTCCAGTGTAGGACAGTCCGGTGACGGCGTGCCCATAGGAACTGCCCCTTCCGTGGAACTACCTAATTTGATCCACCGGGAGGGTACAAGAAGCTAAATCGGAACCCAGTGATCCGATCAGCTGCTTTAGAAATACCAGTTTTTGGGGATACAGGAAAAACCAGTTTTGTTGTGTCCTGGAAAAATTTGGCCGCACCTTGCAAGTTGACTAGTAGTTCGCTACTAGTTGAAAGACTTGGTGATTGAGTACATTACCTCGCATAGTGGGCTTCACGCTTAATTGCGGAATAGTGCCATTTTGTGGAGAAGGAGTGATTTGGGAGTGACTCACTGATAAAGGGCCCTCCGGTTTCTGCTAGCTGTGAACTTTTATTCCTGTAACAATGGGAAATAACAGGTCACACAGGGATACCGAGTCAGTTAGGGAGGAATCTAGTCGACCCAAAGAGTCGGCGGCTTTCATAATGTGCTGTAAGCATGGTGAACGAGCAGTTGTTTACCAAAAGAAATGGAAAAGAATGACACAAGGCAGCAAGTTAGAATTTCCCAGTGTTGGTAGCTTTGATCCAGAAATCTTATCGGCAGTAAAAGATGAGTGAAGCACATATAAATTCTTAAATTGTGGCAGAAGGAAGGGCAGGAACAATGGGGAGGATGTCTAGCAATATCAGATACAATCAGCCGCAACAGGAATGCAACCGCGACCGCTCCCCCACCCCCATATGTGCCGGAGGGGTTAATAACCACTAAGCAAAATATCCGTAAAGATTTAACCATTGCTAACTTGTACCCTGTCTTATCCCCTTACAAGGAAACCAGAGAGGAAAACGATCAGCTGTTGACATTGGCCGTCTCCCATGCAATTAACATGCTTGCTGGGGCTCCAGTACAGGAAGAGGAGACGGCTGATGCCAACAGCATAGTCTTGGACCCAGGTAAGAAAGCACTACACAACACAGACACAGACAACCCCACACCAGGACCCAGTAATGCGGATGTGGTGCAAACATACCCTGTACGCACGCTGGAGGTTCCTTATGGTAAGGCAGACAGAGAGGGTGTGATACCTACCAGAAAGATGACCATGCTAAATCCATGGACACGGTTAGAACTGCGGTCCATCATTTCAGATTTACCTGATCTGAGGAAAGATCTGACATTATGTCAGAAATTTGTAAGGGATCTGGGAAACTCTGATGAACCCACCAACAAGGATTGGAGAATCATGTTGAGGACCTGTCTCCCTACTCACATCGATATCTTGAAATTTATTCAGGATAGCGGGTTGAGAGCCGACAAGGAAATAAATGATGAGGTCAACCAGGAAAATATACGCCTAATAAACCTACAGTTGGGGGTATATTTTCCTGCAGCAGTGGAATATAGCAAGATATTCACTATCAAACAAAAAGATGGTGAAGCAGCTAGCGAATATTTCAACCGGGGTTTGATGACGGTATCAAAACACACTGGTGTCGCCGATCCTTAGGATAACCCACACCTGAGGGAGATGGTTGTCTCTGTGTTAGTGGAGGGGCTGAGAGAGAAATTGAGGACCAGGGTCCAGACATCGTTCCCAAATTGGCGAGGAATGACAGTAGATGCCCTACGGGAATCTGCTGTAGACTATGACAAAAACATATAAAAAAACAGAGAGATGCAAACCGAAAAACTAATGGCGGTTAGCATCCAAGCTTTTACAAATGTCCCAAATAAAGCTGCATACCAACGAAACACCAGAGACACAGGTAGAAAGCCAATAATTTGCTACAACTGCAATAAGGAAGGACACTACTCCGCACACTGCAGGTCAGGAAACCCCAGGAGTTACAAAACACATAGGCGAGACTGGGAGCCTCACCAGGGGGAGATGCGGAGATACCCAACCCCTAGACAATGGGAGGAGACAGACAGGTCACGCAACATGCCTCCTCCCCATCTGATGGCTGACACTGTACTAAGGGCAACCCAGGTAAGACAATAGGAAACAGGTCATACCTGTATCCTACAGCCAGTTAGATTAACACAACACCTTAGAGAAGAACCTCAGGTAAAGGTTGACATAGCTGGAGTAAGGCAAACCTTTTTGGTTGATACAGGGGCGGCCAGATCTGTTCTCAACACTCCCCTTCACTTGGGTTTCACTGACCAATCAGTAGCAGCAGTCGGGGTAACAGGAAAAATACAACATTACCCACTGACGAAACCAGCGGAGGTTACAATCGGGCCTCTGCATACCAAACATTCTTTCCTGTTGGCTGCAGCGGCCCTGACTAACCTCCTGGGTAGAGATTTACTATGTAAAATGGGATGTGTCATCTATTGCACCCCCGATGGGATATTTCTGGACACTCCTAGAAATCTTACACAAGAAGTGCAAGATATGCTGGACAGTCCTCAGAGGCTAATGTTGTAATCCACTGTTGTAGAGTCGAATCCATCTAGGGTAGCTGAAATTACAGCACAAATACCGAGTTCCCTTTGGACTAAAGATAGACAGGATTCTGGGTTGATGGCAAATGTAGCTCCAGTAGAGATCTGTTTAAAAGAAGGCAGGATAGCCCCAAAAATACTGCAATACCCTTTGAAACCAGAAGTCGAACTAGGAGTATACCCAGTGATCCAACGATTGCTCCAACAAGAAATCCTAGTTAGAACTTCCAGCACGGCCAATAGTCCCATCTTTCCTGTGAAAAAGAGCGGGGGAGGGGCTACAGACTAGTGCAGGATCTAAGAGGGGTAAACAAAGTAGTTGAGAGCCAATTCCCCGTAGTGGTCATCCTAATGCAAATCCCACCTCACTGTACTGATTTCACAGTCATTGATTTGTGTTCTGCGTTTTTCTCTGTCCCTTTACACCCTGACAGCCAGTATCTGTTCGCCTTTACCTACAGAGGAGTACAGTATACCTGGACTCGACTCCCTCAGGGATTCATAGACAGCCGCAGCATCTTCTCCCAGGCCTTGCATGATTGTTTACAATCCTTTCAACCTATGAGTGGTTTGATACTAAAACAATATGTCGATGACTTATTGTTGTGTTCTGAGTCACTGGAGTCATCAGTAGATGACACTCGACAGCTGCTGATGCACCTCTCAGAGACAGGACATAAAGTATCAAAGGATAAGCTACAATTATGTCAGACCAGGGTTAAGTATCTGGGCCACTGCCTTACCCAAGGGCTGAGACACCTCACCGACGACCGAATCCAAGCGATTCAAAACATGGTACTGCCACAGACCCAGCACCAGATCCGTACGTTCCTAGGCATGTGTGGATACTGTCGCAATTGGATCCCAGGATTCTCTATTCTGGCATTACCACTACAAGAGATGGTTTCCTCAACTAAGCCAGACCGGGTCTCTCATACTGAGGAATCTGAGCTGGCTTTCGAGGAACTAAAGGTGAGCCTAACAAAGGCCCCAGCACTGGGAATGCCAGATTACGGGAAACCCTTTGAACTGTACGGAACAGAATCAGCTGGGTGTGCGGCAGGAGTACTTGTTCAAAAGCATGGTGATGCCAATCGACCAGTAGCGTACTACAGTGGCCAGCTGGACACAGTAGCACGCTCACTCCCAACTTGCTTACGAAGTGTGGCTGCGATAGCACAACTAGTAAACAAGAGTAAGGATGTGGTGTTAGGACACGATTTAACTGTTCATGCTCCCCATGCTGTCTCTGCCCTCCTAAATTCTGCCCAAACACGTCATGTGTCCTCAGCACGGTTCACCAAGTGGGAACTGGCGCTGATGGCCCCAGTAAATATTACCATCAAAAGATGCAACACACTAAACCCAGCCACATTCCTTCCTCATGTGCCCTCCAAGGCACAAAGGGTGGAGGGTGATGGGAATGTTGCTGAATATGGTAAGGCAGAGTTTAGTGAAGGTGGGGACAAACATGATTGCATGACCTACCTGAATCAGACCTTTACAGCACGTCCTGACATAAGCGACAGCCCATTAAGGCCCTTATTCTGATCGGTGCGGACTTTCCCGAATTCTTTTGGATCACGTTTTTTAGCCGTCTGCGCATGCGTGGGGAACGCAATGCGCATGTGCCACGTATGGTCTCCGTATTTGTTCTCAGTAATACCGTACAGAAATGTGCACCGCAATCATTCGGCCAATATGGGTGTGTTATGGGCGTCATGCGGAATGACACAGGGGCGTACTTTCGAAGTGGGCTAAACTGGGCGGAAACATGGGCGGACACGGGGGAGTACACATATTTGGGTAGGCGTGCATTCGGACAGCACGCCGAATGCACGCGAACAAAAAGGGTAGAAATGTGCGGTGTCCAAAAGGCTAGTATTGCTTTGCGGACACCACTCGGTCATGCGCTAGGCAATCGGAACGCCTAATCAGGACGGACGCAACACAACCAATGTCAGCTGAACCCAATACAATCACCTACTTTACTCATTACTTGTTAATGACACGCTTCTCACTGCTACAATTGGAAGCATTGCAGCTTAAAGGGAACATTACATGCTGCACTTGTCACACACTTTTACACAGCAAATAATCAACACAACTTAATATTAATAATACTAATACACATGTCACTTCTGCGTGTATCAATTAATACAGACATTTGTGGGGCCAAAATAACATTTATTAAAGAAACTTTGGCAAAAATGACAAAAACATCACAAAACAAATGGTACCATAACAGGACTAAAAGTAAATAATATATAATAAATAGCCACAGCAGAATCATTAGGAACACATCAGGTGGCGTCATAACAAAAGTACAGCACCAACACTTCAAGTACAGCACACAGTAATGCTAGCCCAAACAGGGCAACAGGGGAACCAAACATGACATTTGAACCGCGGGCAAATGTGGTGACCCTCGGCACGGATTTTGACACAGGATGCTGACACACACAGCTCAATGGAAGATTTGGGAAGACATAACGGTGGAGATTAATGGGGACACAAGTTCATTTGCGGGCACGTTTGCCCCTGGCAGGCTCCTTGCCACGTGCAGCAGCTCTTCGGCCTCGCCCACGGCCACAGTCAGATGGTGGGTCACGTGGAGCACATGCTGGGGAGGGGATGGATCTTCTTCCCCCTCTGGCAGCAGGGAGTGATGATGTTGGTAAAGCACCCAAAGCGGGTGACATTAGGACCCTATTGGTGGTAACTAGCTCCACCATAAGTTCATTATGGCGGAGGAGGAGTTCATTTTGCCGCAGGGCTTGATCAGCCAGCACCTGCAGGCTAGCAGCAATAGCTTGCTGGCTGTCACTCATAGCTTGCTGGCTGGCACTCATAGCCTGCAGGCTCGCAGCAATACTCTGCTGGCTGGTGGTCAAACCCTGCAGCACCTCCTCGGCCCTACGCACCCGCTCGAATGCCGAGTCTCCCTGCTGCACAATACTGTCTAGCACACGGCCCCACGTGGACAATTCAGCCGCGGACATTTCCGGCTGCTGCTGCACGGGCCTGCTACTGGGGCCAGGTGGCACAGACTCCACAACCTCCTCAAGAGAATCTGGACCAAGCGGTGGGGATGCTGTTGAACGAGAAATTACCAATTACCACACATTCCATGCCAAATTCAAAACATCTACTTATGGCCTGCCAAATAATTACCTTCAAGCGTAGAAGCCATCACTTCCGCTGGGGACTCGCTGTCTATGGTGCTCACCCCCCGGACCTCCTCCACTGCAATGCAGCACTGGGCCATCTCTTCCAGGGGGGTGAGCTTCAGCTTGCCAGGCATGGGGCCAGCCCCAGAGGTGTGGCTGTGTTGCCACCGCTCGGTCAATTTCTTCTTGAGGTTGCCTTTGAAGTCGTGCCACCTGCAATCAAAGTGTACATATTAATACATGTAACTCCTCATGTTTGCTGTAGCACCGATTGCAATCTGAAACATAATACAACATGTGCCTACTGACACCAAACTTACATTATATTCATTTTTAAAACCAACCCTTAGAAGATACAACAACAGTCACCCTCCAATAACTATCAATTCAATGTCATGGCCAACATGTCTGTGCCTCCAAGCAACGTGAACACCCATTGACCAACTCCATCTAATATTGAATGTAAACATTACTGGACTTGTACTGCTCAAATGTAACACACATGTACTTGCCTCTTCTTAACGTGCTCCGCCTCACGAACTTGTGGAGCCACTGCATTAATCTCCGCCGTTATCTCCTCCCAGATCTTCCATCTCCTTGTGTGTGTCAACTTTACCGCTGGGCACTCTATTAAATCACGTGCCCGGGTCACCAGGATGTCAAGCTCCTGCGGTTCATATGCCATGTTTCTTGTGGTTGGTTCCTCTGTTGCCCGACTGCGGCCACGGGCACGGCCACTGGCACGGCCACGGGCACGGCCACCGGTTGGTGTACTTGAAGTGCTGGGCTGGCTACTCTGTTGGGAAGCCACCTGCTGTGTTCCCAATGATTCTGCTAAAGCTGAGGATGGGCCAGCTGCTGATTGGCCTGATGTTGATGACCCATCTGGCTGCTCTGGGTTGAGGGGGACATAGGTGGTGTTGGCTTCCATGCGGGACAAGAGATTCTGCACCACCTGTTCTTCCTCTGACTCTGAGCCAGCCATGTTTGCAACAACTGTTTGCCTTTCTAGGACAACTTTAAATACTATTTCTGTAATTGGCGTTAATCAGCTGCAACCTGCGTTCCGTACGGCCGCGTTCCGTACGCCAGCGTCAACCGTGCGGCGCATACGGGATGCCCCTTGGTGTGGAAAAATATTTCTCAAAAACCAGGCAAACTGAGTAAGTCAGATTTAGTAGCTAAATGCAGATTCCAACACCAATTACAAAATAAAACAGAGGTCACACATGAACTGTATATTTGAATGTACATCTGTACTGTGCACTTGTTTGGTATGTAGTACAACTGACACTACCCATTCCATATGTCAATCCAGTCCACCACTTAGCCACAAGTAATCAGTGCTAGCATCCAAATCACATGTGAAAGCACTCCAAATTCAGGCTGGATGCTAACTACTTTTCATTCCACCTCTGTAGTAGGGGCCAGTAGAAGGTAAGTGTACACATGGCAGCATGGCCTAATTTTAGTAAAAGGTCTGCCACTATTTGCTATCTTTCTGCTGCATAGCTTTTATTATAAAATAGCTGTTTAGAACCTTGTGGAGTTAGGTGTAAGTGTCTAGTGATGCAGACTATTTCACCTGGTGCTTCTACCCATGTTTGGTGGATGGTATAGATTATATATAATGTGTTTCCATCTTATTTTACACTGTCTGTTTAGGATGGGTGTGCGATGCAATGGGTTAGCCGTCTGTTCTGGCGCATACACGCTGTTAGTGTAAAAATGAACAATAAAGTTAATACCAAGTATCACTCTGATCAACCAATGACAGCACATGATTGTTTGATTTGTGCCATTGCTAAGATGGCGGCCTATGGGAGAGCAGCCCCATTCTCACCCGCGGAGCTGAGAACTCTGGTCTCCGTTATGGAGACCAGGCTGGGGCGGGCGGGCCCCTTTATAACCAACAGGCAGAAACGCAATGCGTATGCGGTGGCCCGCCGCCGTATATACGCACGCACCCAGGTGCGGCGGACCATCGCTCAGCTGGAGCGGCGGTGGTCCGACCTCAGGCGCAGGGAGCCAGAGAGGCTGCAAGAAATAAGGGCCAGCATTGCTAGATGTGAGTATTTCAACAGTAAATGGGGATTTGGACATGATTGCTTACCTGACATTATTTAATCCACTAAGGTCACCAGCCTGATCATGAGTTAAACATGGCATACAATATATGAGTGCTACTTCCTGTTTGACACCCTGTAATGGTCATAAAATATGTTATTGGGGAGGATTAATGCTTGTGATGCTTACAATGGCCCAAATGTCACAGCATACCTGCCATGTTACAGGCTGTGTTTTGTAAAGGCCACTAAGGAGCTGTTTGCCTGTACAATTATCTTTACTTCTAACCTTTGCATTTATAGCTTGATAAGGCTTAATAGTAATTACCACAAATTGCCACTTTTTTGATTTTTCACATACACAGCACGTGCACGCGCAAGACAGGCCCGGGAGGAGGCAGAGGTGGCCCTCGAGGACCTGCCACAGGAAGGGAGCCCGGAGGAGGGGGCCCAGGAAATGGAGGAGGAGGAGGCAGCGGTGGCCCTGGAGGACCAGCCGCAGGAAGGGAGGCCGGAGGAGGGGGCCCAAGAAATTGAGGATGACGAGGGGGGGGGCTGTGGAGGCACTGCCACCCGAGGAGGACGTCATCGAGGCCGAGGATGGAGCATTGGAGGCCCCTGAGGAGGAGGTGGAGGCCGGTGAGGTCGTCCAGGCGGCCGGAATTGGTATGTATACATAAGGATGAATTTATCCGTTTGGCATGTACTATTTGCTATGTAGCACTGGTGATTCAATTGATTTTTACAATACTATAAAATGACAAAACAAACGGGATAGCAACAGACACACTTTGGGGTTAGATAGGGTGGGCAAACCATCCCTTTCAGCCAGGACACATATTAATGACACAGGTTGTGAGGATGTCTTTCATCTCGATTTTAAGTGCCACTGAACCTGTGTAGTTAATCTGTATCCTGGAAGAAAGGGATGACTTGCTAATGTAAGTGTTTCATGTCCCTGCTGCTTGCATACAATCTGTAGCCTCATATAGGTGAGTAGAGTTTACTGGTGAATGATCTTTGTAAACTAGATTCAGTATGGCATAAATGGAGTATGGACAGGCGTGGCTTAGACTGGAGTAACAAGTGGTCAGTGCCCCTGGGCCCTCCTCTAGCTAACCACCCCCTGCGGTCTGCATGTATGTTTTGCACCATAATTGTGTGTGTATTTGGTCTTAGTAATGCTTTTGAGCATGTGAGTGGGTTAGTGCTGCAGCTTACCCGAACTGGCATTCTGACAATGATTTCTGGAGCAGACCATCAGCAGGCAAGTCATGCTTGATTGCACAAATGTACTGAGCATTCCTGAGAGTTGTGTCCAGGCTCCATCATATAAGAGACACTGAACTTTGTTTGCCGAATTGTGATTGGTGCAGCGCGTGACATGCTTCTCAGAGCTTAGTCATGGGTGGGTTTGGATTGAGAAGGAGCAGTATGACTGTGAGGTGTTCGTCAGAGTAAAGGGTATGCATGTATATATAGGTGTATGTCTCATATATATAGTTATATATGTGTGTATATATATATATATATATATATATATAATATATATATATATATATATATATATATATATATATATATATATATATATATATATATATACACACACACATGTCACAATGCATGTTTAAAAAGTCGGTTTGACTATGTTAAATGTATGCATGAATATCATTAGTCATTTTTGAATTTGAATTTCCTCCACAGATGAGCCTGCCCAAGCAGAGGAGGGTCGCCGTGGGGCCCTCCTTAGACTGAGAGGGCGGATGAGGCAAATGATGGAGGAGATGGACCGCATCATTGATGGGGAATTTTAATTATTTGTTTATGGACAGTTATTTTGTAATAAATCGTTATTTAAAGTTCAAAGTTGTCAGTGTTTTTTTCTAACATGCTAAAGTATATGTGTAACTTGTTTAAAAACTTTAAAATAAGCAAAATGTACATAGTGTATCTAGATGTATGTTAGGGTCACATGCTGTAAGGGTTAATGTGTGTCAGGAATGTAGTAGGAATGTGGGTCAGTATAGATGAGCATTTAATTGATTGAAATTGATAACAATCCCTTTTTCAGGAGGTTGGCTAATTGCCTAAGTGGGTCATGTGATCGCTGTGTGTACTCAGTAAAAAAGTGTGGGATTGAGCGTAAATACTCCGCATCTGGGCGTACGGACAGCTTCCCGTACGTTCTGACGCAGTAAGACCGTGCTTGTGCGGGAAGACCGTGCAAGAATCTGTACGTTTTCACCGCACACGCACGGTTTGTATGTCGTCCGTACACACGCCCTGTTCTTAAAGAGTGAGTCCGTCCGAATGCGGAGGACACGTCGGCGTTTCTACGGACGAAGCCCGCATGCCGCCGCACAGCGTGGCGTGCGGACCGCACCGTAAGAATTTGGTAAAGTCCGCACCAATCAGAATAAGGGCCTAAGTGAGGTAGACATAACCTTATTCACTGATGGTAGCTGTCATAGACAAACGGAGACGGGAGAGCTGTGCACAGGCTACGCGGTAGTAGATGGAGAAGGTATTGTGGAAGCTGAACCCTTAGGACCACCTCACTCAGCACAAGTAGCGGAACTGGTGGCACTGACCAGAGCATGCGAACTGGCCAAAGGAAAATCAGTTAACATATATACCGACTCCAGATATGCTTTCGGAGTAGTACATGATTTTGGAGCCCTATGGCGCCTCCGAAATTTCATGATGGCGGCTGGCACACCAGTGGCGCATGCGACATACATTAGAAGACTTCTGGGAGCTATCCAGCTTCCAGACAGAGTGGCTGTTATCAAGTGCAAAGCTCACACATCAGAGAAGGACCCGGTGTCCCTTGGTAACAGCCGCGCTGATGAGGCAGCGAAAAGGGCCGCATGCCCTGTAAATATTTCCACTCATCCTACAAACCTCTGTACACTGAACATGGTATCCACATCCAAACTGATAGACATGCAGAATTTGTGTTCCCCACAGGAAAGAGCAGTATGGAAGTCGAAGGGATGTGGCCAAGAGTCCACCAGACTTTGGAGAGATGGACACGGGAAACCAGTGGCCCCCAGGGCATACCTTCCTAGTCTAGCCGAGGCGGCCCATGGGCTGACACATCTTGGGAAGGAAGGTATGTGCAAGCTGGTAAAGGCCTACTGGTGTGCACCAGGGTTCGCTTCTCAAGCAGGTAGAGTGGCAATGTCATGCCTCACCTGTTTGAGGAAGAACATTGGAAAAGCCATCCCAACAGAGCCATCCCACATCCCTCCTACAGAAGGCCCTTTCCAGGTAATACAAATCGACTTCATACAGTTACCACCCTGTAGACATTTGAAATATGTATTAGTATGTGTTGACATATTTTCCAGCTGGGTGGAGGCTTTCCCGCTGCCTCCAACACTGCTACCTTTACAGCAAAGAAAATATGTCAAGAGTTTGTCTGTAGAAATGGTATCCCAAAGGTCATTGAGAGTGACAGAGGCACTCATTTCACAGGAGAGGTCTTCCAAATCATGTGTAAACTCCTGGGGATTAATAGTAAACTTCATACTCCATATCGACCCCAAGCGAGCGCCAAAGTTGAGAGAATGAATGGTACTATTAAGAACAAATTGGGTAAAGTTATGGCTGAAACAGGGTTATTATGGCCAGAGGCACTGCCTATTGTGCTGTATAGCATTAGGACCACTCCCAGGGTTTCGCTCAACTTGTCCCCCTTCGAGATATTGGCCCTTATTCTGATCGGTGCGGCCGGAGCCGCATATGCGGCTCCGACCGCACAGACGAATCCCCGCCTTGCATACGGATCGCCACCTCCGTCCGTACGCGGATATGTGGCGATCCGTATGAAAGTGGACGGGGATACGCCTCCTCCACCTTGGGAGCAGCCCCTGCATTCGATGGTCGCAGACCATCGAATGCAGGGCCGCACGCTCCACCAGGTCCCGCAACACAAGACCACACGGACACTTGTCCGTGTGAAATCTTGTATTGGGGCGGGCAGCTGACATCCGGCGATGTCTACACGCGCGTCACGGCCTCATTACCATGCATACCATGCATCCGGCTACACGCGCGTCACGGCCTCATTACCATGCATACGCCCCGCGTTTGCATGGGAACGCCCATGAAACGCGGGGCGTATGCATAGGGAAATGAGGCTAAGTAGCCCCTCACGCCCCTATCCGCCCCCTTTGCGGCGGTCAAAAAAAGTGTGCGGCGATTTCGCCTGCACATGCGCAGAGTGCCCTCTGCACATGCGCAGAGCGAAAACATCGGCGGAACGGCCGCATGCGGCCGTTACCGAACCGATCAGAATAAGGGCCATTGTTTGGTCGGCAGCCACACGTCATGATAGACCCACAGGATGATCTCAAGTGTAACAATGAGCTAACTGTACAGTATATCCTAAAGCTAAACAAACAGCTAAGTAAACAACAAAAGGAGCTGAATTTATTGACACATGATATGCCTATCGAAAACTGTCATAATCTTAAACCAGGAGACTTTGTTATGATCCGAAATTTTTTACGCTCAGGTTGTTTGATAGACCGTTGGGAAGGACCGTACCAAGTTTTGTTGACCAGCACTACATCAATTAAAGTTGCAGAGAGAGAGACTTGGATACATTCGTCCCACTGCAAGAAAGCCAGTAACCCAGAGTTCCCGTGTGCAGAGAGTGAAAGAGAAGAAGTATCGCTAGAAGCATTGTTCTGGGAAGACTGAAAGGCAGCCAAGGTCAAGCAACCTGAGCGAGCAAAGGTCAAAGAGCAGAGCAAATAAAAGTCCCCTGGTAGAGATGATGGAAGGACTCCAAGCAACAGGTTATATATCTATTTCCTTGTTTTCTCCCTATTTCCTCTTCCTCATTCAAGGATACTCGGTGGCTGCCACACTCTAGAGCGATCGGAGCGGAGTTCTGACAGTGTAATAATGGACCCAGATATGGGTGAAGTAGAATCCCTAAACCAGCTTGATACTTTACCCATAACAGGAGAAGGTAAAAGGTATGAGGAAAACGTAGTTCAAGGGCTATGTGATGAGTTATTGTCTGGTGAGTACTGTGTCTGTAGATATTGTCAGCCGAAAATGGAAGAAGAATGCATCCAGCGATGTCAGTCGATGAGTAAGGCAACTACGGGCCGACATCCCTTGAGTGATTACCACTCACTAGTGGGTAAGGTCTTAAACCAAACAGAATGCTGGGTGTGTTCACAAGTACTACATAAAAGAAGTAGTGTAGGCCTAGTCCCATACCCGCTAAATATCTCAGAGATAAGCGTCTTAAATAAAGGGAGGCCCCTGGATAAGAGATACCTGTATACCAGGTCCCCTAGTCTTAGATTACACCCATACCAAGTGGATAAGTCCCTGGTATGTATGAACTTCTCTAGTTCCAGAATGATTGGTACTTGGGAAGTGACATGGCACAACCAGACAATAACTTACTCCCAGCGTCCAGATGGAGAGCCTATTGATAAGGAATTATTATTAAAGATCCGCACCAGTGTCTACACTGTGAAGAAAAGTAAAATGATGGCCGGCAGAGTATCCGCCGGTTATTGTAATATGACCTTACAACCAGAAATCTGTGAGGAACAGGTCAGGGAGCACGGGACAGAATGTTCTTATGGATAGTGTGTGACAAGATCATGAAATATTCTGACCCTTATTTTCTCCCTGACAATGTTTATTATATTTGTGGTAGAATGGCGTACAAATGGCTCTCCATGAACTACGTGGGAATTTGTTATTTAGGTAGAGTGTTACCTGAAGTGATGACCCTTACACATGATGAAATGGTAAGCATACACAAAGGTATACCTCCTCCTTACACTCATACCCATTATGATCAAATCCATAAAAGGGATTTAACAATCAAGAAAGAACCCCTAGCTTCTGAATTGATACACGAATCATTCGGTATCCAACTCCTCATTGCATTAGATATCACCCATACCGCCAGAGGAGTCATAAATTTTAAGTATATCCAAGCATTAGCCAGCTTGGTAGATAACATCACTGAGATTTATGATGACACCTTTAGATACACTGGGAGAGAGTTACAAGCATATAAAAGAGAGCTAGTACAACATCGGATGGTGTTGAACTATCTGACAGCCATGGCAGGAGGATATTGTGTCACCCTCTCCACACAGTTTGGGGTGAAATGTTGTACATACATCACCAACAATACTGACGACCCAGAAGAAATCATCGATCATCGGATGGATGAGATTCTTCAGCTTAAATGGGAATTTAGAAGGGAACACAATATCAGCCTGGCAGAAATAGGTGATAAGGTCAGCGAATGGACCTCCTGGTTGAACCCAATGCACTGGTTCTCCGGTTTAGGAGAATGGGTGCAAGGAATCATAGCTAACATCGGAAAACTCCTCCTCTGTATCGGTGGTGCAATCATAGTCTTTGTGTTATTGTTTAAATGTTTAAAAATGGTGACCCGGGGAAAGACAAAACGTACTGAAATCATGAGTGTAAGAACGAGAGATGCAGAGGAAGACCAGGGTTTGGTATATGACCCTACAATCGAAACCACCACCCACTAGAAGATACCATCTTTGTGAAAGTATATATGTTGTAACCTCCCTTGTTTTTATTTTTATCCCAAAAATTGTACATTATCCTTCGTCACCCTGAGTAGATTGTTCGATAAATGCGGCCCATCGTTTATCCATGATCCTGGATCGGCCAAAGAGCAGATGGTTTACTCCTTATATGTTTAATTCACGGATCCCAATTTCTCTGTTAGGATTATGAATTTCTGTATTGTTATGAAAAATGTTTGTACTGTGACAGTTTTATATTTACTGTCAAAGGGTGGACTGTTAAAGTTGAGTTGCACACACGCCATTTTAGGATAGTATGGCCGCCATTTTGGTTCGCAGAGAAACGGAACGTAACGGTACTAAACATTATACAGACGGATGTATGTAATGCTAACTAAGCTAATAAATGTATGTAATGCTAACTAAGGCAAATAAAGTATCCATACCCGAGTCTGTGTGACAAAGTGGACCAGAAGCGCAGCCATACTATTACACATAAATTCATAATACCATATTCACACTAAATAAAATATAGTTGAAGGTTTAGAGCAGCACACATAGCTTAGTTAGCATTACATACATCCGTCTGTATAATGTTTCGTACCGTTACGTTCCGTTTCTTATGCGCAGTATTCCGGTCATTGCGAATTAATCGCAATCCATACGGTTAAAAAGTGTATAACAAAAGAATCTAGTTGTAACCGGTTCTTACTGCTATTTACAACCCCTGACGACGATACCAACAGACAAAGGACTCCAAAGGTCACTCCCCTGCACCTATCCAAACCAGGTGCATCATTTTACCCCAATCACAGAGGACTTGACATACGAACCCTGACCAATAGGAATGGCCTTTGACCTCCCCCTTCTGACCCTATAAGATAGGTGACCCAGGGCGGCCTTGGTCACTTCGGCACATCTTCCTTTCCCTGACCATTGACCGGGCTATAGTTCAAACCTGAACATAGCGAGCTCCGACCGGACTGCGCTGCGCATATTTGATGAGACGGTAAATGGTTGCATTCACTGTACTTACTTTTATTGTATTGTTGGCTGATTGTATCCTGTGTCTGTTTTTCTTTCCCCTAGTAGAGCTTGATTATTATATTCATTGTAACACGATTGCATTACGTGTTATACCTGTTTTTCTATATTTCTGTAATCCCCTTTTGTCCATTAGGGACTAAATACATTATTTACAGAGTTTCTATCTCCGCACCTTTATACTGTGGTCTCGTCTGTTATTCGCATATAGCGATAAAGGTATATTACGGACATTGTCCTTAAAGGTGTATTCGCAGATTAGAGACAAAGTACTGCGAAGGGATCTCTTATTAATGCATTGGTTCTTCCTTGTATAATACACGATAAAGGTACGCTATGTTGCGCTACGGTTTGTTCGCACGTAGCTAGGAATAAAAGGTACGCAGGTTACGGACATAATACGTAACCTACGCTTTTCACTTATTGTTCTTGGATCATATTAAATCAACATTAACAACACCCTGTAATGGTCATAAAATATGTAATTGTGTAGGATTATTGTTTGTGATGCTTACAATGGCCCAAATGTCACATCATAACTGCCATGTTACAGGCTGTGTTTTATAAAAGCCACTAAGGGGCTGATTGGCTGTACATTTATCTCTACTTATAACCTTTGGATTTATAGCTTGTTAAGGCTTAATACATCTGTCCAAATGACCCCTAATTGGCACTTTGGAGGTGTGTTGGAGGAAGGGGTGGCGGAGGAAGTGGAGGCGGAGGAGGTGCCAGAGTAAAGGGAGGAAGTGGAGGAGGAGGTGTTGGCAGTGGAGGCGGAGGTGGTGCCAGTGGAGGAGGAGGAGGTGCCAGCTGAGGAGGCCCCGGAAGAAGAGGAGGATGAGGAGGCCTGTGAGGTGGTGCAGGCGCCCGAAATTGGTATGTATACATAAAGAATCATTATTCTTTTTCTCATCTACTATTTGCTATGTAGCACTGGTGATTCAATTGTGTTTTAAAATACTATAAATTCATATAACAAACAGGTTAGCAACAGACACACTTAGATAGGGTGCCCAAAACATCCCTTTCATCCTGGACACATATTAATGACACAGGTTGTGAGGATGGCTTTCAGGTTGATTTTAAGTGCCACTGAACCTGTGTAGTTAATCTGTATCCTGGAAGAAAGGGATGACGTGCTCATGTAAGGGTTACATGTCCCTGCTGCAAGCGTACAATCTGTAGCCTCATATAGGTGAATTGAGTTTACAGTTGATTGATGTTTCTAAACTAGATTAAGTATGGCATAAATGGAGTATGGACAGGCGTGGCTTAGAATGGAGTAACAAGTGGTCAGTGCCCCTGGGCCCTCCTCTAGCTAAACACCCCCTGCGGTCTGCATGTATTGTTGGCACCATAATTGTGTGTTGATTTGGTCTTAGTAATGATTTTTGGCATGGGAGTGGGTTAGTGCTGCAGCTTCACCTAACTGGCATTATGACAATGATTTATGGAGCGCACCATCAGCAGGCAAGCCATGCTTGATTGCACAAATGTACTGTGCATTCAGGAGAGTTGACTAAGTCCCATGCCATGCACCATAATATAACAGACACTGAGCGCTTTTTGATGAGTTGGTATTGGTGGAGCTCATGACATGCTTCTCAGAGCTTAGTCATGGGTGGGTTTGGATTCAGAAGGAGCACTATGACTGTGAGGTGTTCTACAGAGTAAAGGGTAGAGGGAAAAAAACAGGCTTTCCATCTAGGATGTATGCATGTATGTATAGCTGTATGTGTCATATATATTGTTATATATGTGTCTATATACATATACATACACACACACACCTGTCACCTTGCATTTATTTAATTTATGTATGACTATGTTAAATGTATGCATGAATATCATTACTAATTGTACCCTTTTTAACATGTCCACAGATGAGCCAGCCCAAGCAGAAGAGGGTATAAGTGGGGCCCTCTTGAGAATGAGGGACCACATGCGGCTGGTCATGGCCGATTTGCAAGATCTTATCGACCTTATTTTGTAAATACATTTTTTTTTAAAACATTCGCAATTTTGGTTGTACTTAGAATAAATAGTTTATTACAGTTCGAAGTTGTCTGTGTGTTTTGTTTACATTAAACAGTATATGTGTAAATTGTTTATACTCATTTAAATTAGCAAAATGTACATACTGTATATAGATGTATGTTATGTTCACATCATGTAAGGGTTAATGTGTGTCATGAATGTAGTAGTAATGTGTTTCAGAATGTATTAGACTTTAATTGATTCAAATAGAAAACAAGCACTTTTTAATGCCTAATTGCATAAGTGGGTCATGTGATCGATTTCTGTGTTCAGATAATAGTGTTGAATTTTGAGTAAATACACTGCATCGGTGCGTACGGCCAGGTTCCCGTACATTCTGACGCAGTAAGACCGTGCTTACGCTGTAAGACCGTGCAGAATCTGTACTTGTCCACCGCACACGCAAGGTTTGTATGTCGTCCGTACACACGCCCTGTTCTTAAAGAGTGAGTCCGTCCGAATGCGGAGGCTCGGTGGGCATTTCTACGGACGATGTCCGCACAGCGTGGCGTGCGGACCGCTCCGTAAGAATTCGGGAAAGTACGCACCGATCAGAATAAGGTCCTTTATCTCATTGAAACCACGAGCAAAGTTTCCATTAAAAGTCCACGTATGGGGAGGTATATCTCGCAGGGGTGCCGGACCTATGTTAGTTTTTGAAGGTACTGTACTGTACATTTCTACTGTAGTTCTAAACAACTCAGAACCCTGAAATGTGTACGTTAATGGCATCTTACAGTATCTCTGTAGGGATTATGGATAAGATCTTCTTCCAAGAACAAATAGTCGATCGTGCTTTGGTGCCATTTATCAGAAAATACTATCCATCTGGACACAGAGTATTCCAAGATAATGACCCAAAACATTCTGCTTCTGCAAAATACATGAAAGAGAGAGGAATAATTTGGCAACGCACACCACCAGAGTGAGTATTATTCGAACAGCATTTACTGAACTACAGTACACTACTTATTGTACAGTCGTGATTTTATTACAACTGTACTGTACAGTATGTTAATACAGTAGTACTTAACTTTTGTATGTACTGTACTACGTATACTTTAGGTCACCGGACATGAACCCAATTGAAATGGTCTGGGCACAATTGAAGAAGTTCATCAGGAATCATGTGAAACCGAAAACTAAACAAGAACTTTTGGATGGATCAGGACTTTTTGGAAAGATGTACTGACACGTGTCCAGTGTAATAATTACATAAACCATCTGGACACCATCTTGCCTGTCGTCATTGAACGAAATGGGCATGCAACTGCTAAGTAGATTCTCCAGTACTGTATAATACAGTATAAAGTACTGTACCTGTAAAACTGAACCCCTCGCAGCAGTCTCTTACAGTACAGTATACTGTACTGGACCTCTCCTTTTACTCACTGTCCACCTCACAACTTACTGTATTTCCCTCCCTTCAATGTTTACTTGACATACTACACATTGCAGTTTGCTTGGGTCAGAGAACAAGGAAGAACCACTGGCCTGAAAAAAGTAAGTTTATGATCTTACTGTACAACACTCTTACAGATTGTCATGTGTCTCTCTCCCTCTCTACCATCCCCTTCCCCTGCTAACATATGTCTCTCTCCCCCTCCCCCTGAAAGCCTTGTTGTCACTATTCACTACTAATGCTATTATTTTTTCTTCTCTCCCCCCATGCCACTCTACCATGAGCAAAATCAAGCGTGTTTGGGACAGAGAACAAAGGACAGGCAATGAAATGGAAAAAAGTAAGTTTATGATCTTACTGTACATTATCTCTCTCCCATCCCCTTCAACCTGCCAACATGTGTCTCTCTCTCCCCCCCTGAAATCCTTGTGACCATTCAGTACTAACACTATTATTTTTTCTTCTCTCCCTATACCCACCATGCCACTTTACCATGAGCAAAATCAAGCGTGTTTGGGACAGAGAACAAAGGACAGGCAATGAAATGGAAAAAAAGTACGTTTATGATCTTACTGTACATTATCTTTCTCCCTCTCTCCCATCTCCTGCCAACATTTGTCTCTCCCCCCCCTGAAATCCTTGTGACCATTCAGTACTAACGCTATTATTTTTTCTTCTCTCCCCATACCACTCTACCATGAGCAAAATCAAGCGTGTTTGGGACAGAGAACAAAGGACAGGTAATGAAATGGGAAAAAAGTACGTTTATGATCTTACTGTACAATATCTCTCTCCCTCTCTCCCATCCCCTTCCCCTGCCAACATTTGTCTCTCTCTTACCCCCCTGAAATCCTTGTGACCATTCAGTACTAACGCTATTATTTTTTCTTCTCTCCCCTTACCACTCTACCATGAGCAAAATCAAGCGTGTTTGGGCCAGAGAAAAAGAGAGAACCACTGCCTTGGAAAAAGCTTTCTTGTCACCTACTGTAAAATACTGTACTTTACCTAAAATACTGTGTTAGGACTAATTGAATTACTGTACTTTTTTATTATTATACAGTATTCTACGTTAAGTCCCCAGACAAACTGCAAACCATCTGTACAGGGTCTTGCCTGACGTCATTGAATGAAATTTAATGTAATGTACTGTACATGCATACTGTAAATAATACTTCTCCTGCACTGTATTGTACTGTATGTTTTAAGAAAAATGAAGTACTGTACAATATTTTTGGTCAATGCTGTGTTTTGTCAATAAAGTACCGGTAGTCCTTGCAGGTGCTGAGGTAGCAGGCAGCGGCAGAGAGTTGAGTGCAGTGGTGGGTGTCAGGGTAGCGGCACTGCGGAGGTAGTAGGCGGCTTTGCGGCTGTGAGGGGAGTTGTAACTTGGAGGTCACGGCTGGAGAGGGTAGCAGGCATCGTGCGCACTCTGCAGAAGTGTGTCAGTGAGTAATACGTACACCTGTGTGTCTGCGCTGTGACCTGGGAAGTGTGTCAGTTGGTGCGGGTGCATACAGTACAGTATTTGGCTTATGTGTGTGTATGTATAATGCTGGGGGGGGGCGGGGTTCGGTGGGGAGACAGTGTGAGAGAGAGAGCAGGGGATATAGAGAGACAGTGGGAGAGAGAGCAGGGGATAGATGCACAAATATTAAGTAGCACTGAAATGTATTAAGGTGGACCACAGCAGGAATCTCTGATCCCTGCTGCGATCCCCCCCTGCAGCGCCGCCGGCCGCATCCCCCATAGGTTTCTATGGGGGATGCGAAGCTGCCCGATGTATCAACATCGGGCAGCCCGGCATCGCACCCCTGGGCTATCGCCATTCTGATATGGCGATAGCCCATTGTAGCCTATGGGTGCACATCGCACTGCCCGGCAGTGCGGTCAGCGGGGTCGCGGGGGGGTCAGCGTGTAATCGAGCATGCGCAGACCCCCCTTTCGGAGCCCTGTCCCTGCACACAGCAGGTGTTACATCCCGGTGATACTGTATGATCGCATTTTACAATGCGATCCTGGGCGGTAATATTCCGCCCAGATCGCATTGTAAATGCGATCAATGATAAATGGGGGCCATAGAGAGACAATGGGAGAGAGAGCAGGGGATAGGGAGACAGTGGGAGAGAGAGCAGGGGATAGGTGTACAGTGTGAGAGAGAGCAGGGGATAGATGCACAGTGTGAGAGAGAGCAGGGGAGTGGGAGTACCTGTGTCTGTTGTGCTCCGCAGTTACTGTAGCTGCTAGGTATAGAGCCAGCCTTCTTCTTTGTGCTGCCAATGGAACCCGGGAGGAAGAAGATGACCACGGGAGAGATGAAGGGGGCGGGGCTACTGCTGTGCAGGCTACAGCACAGGATGGAAGGAAAGTTTATCTGGTGGGAGGGGGGCTGAGGGGGTGAACTGTCTGACCCTGCCTGACACAGTGTGCAGCAGCCGGAGCTTGCCACTGACAGGCAGCAACGGCCCTATTGCACTGATACAGAATTGTAGTGGCCGAATGGGAGGGGGCACCCTGCCCAGCCCAGCCAGGCACTGGTGCTGGGAGAGGCCGTGCAGTGTCTCTGGGGATGAGGGGGAACAGAGGGAGGGCTGCTACATAGTGGACGGGAGGGAGGGCGGCAGGGACGTGCAGTCAGGGGAGGCAGTGCCTCACCTGTCATACTGTAAATCACAAAATACTGTAAAAAACAAATACAAAGATTACAGTATACTGTACAGTACATTATTTACAGTATAACACATACATTACTGTACACTGTGTTATACTGTAAATATTGTACTGTATCTTATTGCTATTTTTTTTACAGTGTATGGGGTGAGATGCTCTGTGGGAGGCAGAGGAACCTATGCCTTGCGCTGTCAATGTAAAAATATCAGCAGCGGTGGGGCGGGGCTAATTTTGTGCACAAAAAGAGGCTGAAAAGCCCATTGAAAAATGTCACTGCACATCTGCCTCAGTGACAGGTACGTCAGCCCAACGACAGACGTGATAGGACCAGGGGCATAGGGAGGGTGCTTCCAGTGGAGCGTGAGCTCCAGCAGCCGGGGGGGAGAGAGCAGCATTGCCGCTGCTGCAGGTCGGCAGAGCCCATGCTCTGGGATGTGTGGCTGCATGGAAGACCAGCGGGAATTAGTGCGGAGGCTGTCCGGCAGTGTGAAGGAGACCAGGGGAGATTAGTGTGTTGGCTGTCCGGCTCCTGCTCACCTTGTAATTCACCGCAGTAATTCCATTAAGGGGGGGATGGGCAGAATGGGACTTGTTTTATAACTTTCCTGTCTCCAATTCTCTGCTGCTTTGCAGGGAGTCCAATCTTAAATCCCAGTATACCCGCTGCCAGATGCCCAATGCTGCAAAAGGCAGTAGTCTCCACCAGGATCCATACCCCAGGGACAGTGGATTAGTGAGGCAGCCAGCTCGCTCACCTCAACCCCCACTGTGCCAGTGTCGGGGAGATTGCAAGTGACATGCCGCGCGCTGGGGTCTGCCGGCTGGCGGGCCAGGGATCCCCCTGGTGGCTCTGGTTCCATGGGCGGGGAGATCAACCCCCCCAAAAAAGTAGTCTACTACTAAGATGGATAATAACACAAATAAATAGTACTGCACATTTAAATCAAAATTTACTGTATTACAGTATTTATAAATTGTTCAAAATAAAATCAAAGAGATGATTAGTAGTCCCAATCAGGCTAATAATTTCACTTCGTATTGCATCTGTGAAAATAAAAAACAATGAATAGTAATACAAGTTGAGTACTTTACAGTAAACATTATTACAGTGTTATTGTATACTGTACCTCTATTCTGGGGTGGTGGCGGCCCATGGCACCTGCCCTCCATCTTGCCTGTGACCTGTTTTATGAGAAAAAAAATTTCTGTAAATGCAGTGAGTTTTACAGTACATTCCTTTACAGTGCAGTATTTTCTATTCTGAAATGTAAGTGCACGCAGTTACAGTTCTATACTAATTACTGTACTGTATGTGGCCAATGAGACCTGCTTGATATCACAACTACAGTATCCATCCATTAACTGTACATGTGTCCAACCAGTTGTGATGTCACTCACTGGAGTACACTATTGCCCAGGTAAGGGGGGCACACACAAAAGGTGTGCATGTATCAGCCCCCCCCCCCCCCCAAGGACTCTCTAGAGTATTGAACTGTATACAGTATAAGTTCCTGCATTCAGCAAGGCACAAAAAGGCCAAGAGGAATCATGACTGGCAGATGGCCTGACGTCATGATGTTGCACAGCAGAGGCTTAGCCCCAGGGGCAGGGATTTGCTGAAAGTCACGGTTTAAGCTTAGGCACTGGGGGAGGGGTTGGATACAAGGCACCATGTAGGGAATAAGGTTGAGAAACAGTGGTGAAAGCCTTAATTAAAAAAAAGGTTTAAAAATACTGTAAGTTACAGTATTAATAAGTACAAAACTGTACTGTACTGTACCTTGTTCTGTCTCGAACGAGGGTGCAGGAGTTGCTGTAAAAAAAAAAGAGCATTGTCACTTTACTGTAATAATTATCAACCTCTACCCAATGCGAAAAACAAAATACTGTACAGTTCAGATACTGTAAATGGATAAAAATCGCATCCCATTAAATAGCTGATTTGTATGCTTTTTCATGGGAAAACATCTGGATGCGATTTTTCGCCACCTTAAACTCCTTGCTCTCCCCCCCTCCTCCAGCTCTTCCGTCCTCCATCGTCGCCACTGATTTTGCTACCTACAGTACTTTTCAACCAAAATCTCCTCTCTCAGGACTGCCATCACTGCTGCCATGACCTCACCCTCTCCCTCCTCCCCTCCTACATCTCCACTCCCCTCCTTCCAACCCCTGTCCTCATTTTACCCCACCACTGCCGCTGAAGTCCACTCTATCCTTCAATCCGCTTCTCCGTCCACCTGCCTGCTCGATCCTATCCCCTCCAATATTATCCGTCGTCTCAGTCCGTCAGTCTGCTCTCACCTGGCTCACCTCTTTAATCTTTTCCTATCCTCTGGGATCTTCCCTTCCTCCTTCAAACATGCTCTTGTCTCCCCAATTTTCAGTATCCTATTGTTTTTCGTTCGTCCTCCTTTTAGTCTGTTAACTCTTATGAGTAGGGCCCTCCTTCCTCACGTACTCACCCTACCTCTTTACCTCACCTGTGCTCCTGTCCTGTTCTTCCCTTCATCTACTTCATCTTCAGTCTCCTCGACAATTTCGACACCTACAGTACTTCTGAACTGATGCTGATTTTAGTTCTACCAGCTACTGTATACCCCTATTTACAGTATGCTGTATTTTTCAACACACCCTGTACGTTACCTTGTAATTTGTTTTTTTTGTTTGCTACAGTATGTACAGCGCTGCGGACACTTCGTGGCGCCTTATAAATAAACGTACCACTACTACTACTACTACTACTACTTACATGGTTGTGGAAGAGTTTGGGCATACTGCCAAGGTAGCCAAGGGGAATACACTGTGGAAAAATAAATAATTGTTCATTTTCTGAAACAATAGTAATACAGTACAGCATATTGTACATACAGTACAGTACAAATACTGTACAGTACTGTACAATAGTGTCTTATACTGCAGCACATACAGTAGTATACTAGTGTACTGTACAGTACTTTATGAACACCCATAAAGTCATAAGAATTGTCATACTGGAGCACAACTTTCTGTGTACAGTAATGTACAGATGGAGCAGCTCCCATTTCAGCTGCTCCTGGCGACAGAATCTCAGGACAGCTATCCATACTGTAGGCCAGTATTCAATGCAGCAGAAGCAGTTGCAGCAGTGAGTGTCGATGAATGAAGGCATTACACACTTGAGGGGGCATTATGCATTAGGTGATAGGGGTGGTATAATGCATAATCACTGTAGGCACTAAAGGGGGGCATTCTTCATACAGTATGGGTCATTCTGTACAGTATACAGAATAGCAATATTGAGGGAATTTTGTACTGCACAGGTACAGTACAGTATATGGCTTTACAGGTGGACTGCACAACTCCCTCAATGCTCCACACCATTACTCCCACCTTCCCTCCCTGCTCCACACTACTACTCCTACCCTCCCTGCCTGCTCCGCACTATTACTCCCATCCTCCCACCTTGTTTTGCACAATTACTACCTCCCTCTCTACTCCGCACTATTACTCCCACCCTCCACCACACTATTATTCACACCCTCCCTCCCTGCTCTGTATTATTACTCCCACACTACCTCCCTACTCGAAACTACAGTATTACTCCCCCCTGTGATCCACACCACTACTAACTATGCTTGATGGGGAAGGGGCCCCAGAGAGATCAATGTACAGGATGGTGCCCCAAGATTTCTGGTGCCAGCCCTGAGTACAGTACTTACATCCTGGTGGAGTTCTGCTCGAGGCTGGAGGAAGAGCTTCTGCCACTGCCAACTCACTTTCTGTAGGGCTACTGTAGGGGTGTTCCTGCGGCTCCGGGGATGAAGTGCTCCAAGTGTCGCCCTTTACACTTTCTTCATCCTCCTGGCCTTGGGCATCTTCCTCTTCTTCTGGATATTGCAGGTCTGTAAAACAAATGTCACCACAATTTGAGCTTGGTGATACAGTACACTGTACAATAGGGAACAATAAAGTCTGTAGCATAGAGTATATACAGTACAGTACAGTATTGTACTGTAGGGAGGCAAAGAGACACAGAGGGACTAGTTCAGAGTTGAGCGCAAGCAGACACACTTGTGTTTCTGCACATGCGTAAGAGGGGATGGAATGGAGCTGGGGTCTATTAGTAGCACTTGCATTCATAATACTGTATACTATAGAGAAAACATCAGAATCGGCCCCATGGAGAGAAATACTGTAGACACACTCAATCTTAAAAAATAGGGGGAAAAAATCCAGACAGTTGTCCCCCTACTGTATTTACAAACTAACAAATACAGTAAATAAAAACATGTACTGTACTTACTAGGTGGTGGGCTGATCCGGCCTCTCCAATGACTTGTTGAGGGGGTGGGGGCTGTATCGGCCCGCAAGGGCAGGGTGCCCTGGTCTTCAAGCGGAGGCACTGTGGGAAAATGTTAAAAATGAGAAAATGTGCTGTTTACTGTAAATAAAGTTACTGTACTCTTATTAGTGTAAATGGGGCGGGGGTGGGTTTACAAAAAGGTCACCATTGAGTTTTTCACTATTGTTGCCTGAATGTCTACACAGTCAACATGGACACTAGAAAAGTGCATTGCGTCCCCTCATCCTCGGCCAACGGCACGGCAAGAAAAGACACAAGTTCTAAAAAAAAAAACACACACAAACACAATAAAGAAATGGCAGGACTTACTCTCAGACTGGGCGGCGGCTGCGCTTGTTGAGGGGGGTGGGGCGGCTGTAGCGGCCTGCAAGCCTTCAAGCGGAGGCACTGTGGGAAAATGAGAAAAATTAGAAAATGTGCTGTTTAAATAAAGTTACTGTATTCTTATTACTGTAAATGGGGCGGGGGTGGGTTTACAAAAAGGCGTGGACTGGATTTTATAAAGTGCTGCGCCCGCTATACTTTATAAAATCCACTCCGCTCCAAAGTGGATAGGACACATAATGTACCGCTGCGCTTGCCCTGCTTATGGCTGCCCTGGATAGTGGTTGTTTCAAATGGAGGCATTTGCCAGTACAGTACAGGATTTAGTACTGCCACTGGCAAGTGCCTCCTTTGTTGTGCATCAGAGGCATTGGCGCAACGCTCCACCCCCACCCCCAGTGAAATGGACACTACGCTGACTACGCAGGGCTGCCGCAGGGACACTACGCTGACTGCGCTAGGCTGCCGTTGGTCGACGCTGACAGCGGCGGCCAACGGCACGCCAACAAAAGATACAAGTTCGAAAGAAAAAAAACACAAATACAGTACAATAAAGAAATGACAGGACTTACTCTCAGACGGAGCGGCGGCACTTGAGGTGGTGGGTGGGGAGGCTGTAGCGGCCTGCAAGCCTTCAAGCGGAGGCACTGTGGGAAAATGAGAAAAATTAGAAAATGTGCTGGTTAAATAAAGTTACTGTATTCTTATTACTGTAAATGGGGCGGGGGTGGGTTTACAAAAAGGCGTAGACTGGATTTTATAAAGTGCTGCGCCCACCATACTTTATAAAATCGACTCCACTCCAAAGTGGATAGGACACATCCAGGACTATGCAGGGCTGCCGCGGTGACACTACTCTGACTGCGCTAGGCTGCCGTTGGTCGACGCTGACAGCGGCGGCCAACGGCACGCCAACAAAAGATACAAGTTTGAAAGAAAAAAAAAACACAAATACAGTACAATAAAGAAATGACAGGACTTACTCTCAGACGGAGCGGCGGCGCTTGAGGTGGTGGGTGGGGCGGCTATAGCGGCCTGCAAGCCTTCAAGCGGAGGCACTGTGAGAAAATGACAATAATTAGAAAATGTGCTGTTTACTGTAAATAAAGTTACTGTACTCTTATTACTGTAAATTGGGCTGACTAATCACTATGCTGACTGCGCTCAGAGCCGGCCCTAGCCTAAATTATTCCCTAGGCAAGATTTTGACTGTTGCCCCCCAGCACCGCCACTAGTTCCGTCTCTGACCCTGCTCCCCTTTCCCAGCATCATTAACCCTCATCATAGCAGTCATCATTTTGGTGCTCCTACCCGCAATATTTTAAATAGAAACAGCGCACCCATTCGGTGCGGAGCCCAAACAGGGGTGTGTTCATGCTGGAAAGGGGCATGGCCACACAATAGTACCCCCAATTCAAATTATGCCACACAGTAGTGCAACTTTATTCACATTATATCATGCGATGGTGTCCCTTATTCACGTTACATCACACAGTAGTACCACTTTACCTTATTTACATTACTCCTCATATTATTCACATTATACCATTAGAAAAAAATCCTGAGAAAATATTGTATTTTAAGCACCTCAATGGCCACACTGCAACCCAGCATAAAGCAGTGTGTGCTGGGCAGAGGAGAAGAGCTGCAGCTGCTGCTGTCACTTAAGGGGACGGGGCCCGGGCCCCCACTGGGCCCTTCTATCAGACTTTGGCCTGGGTAATTTGTACCCCCTACCCCTTTTTCTAGGCACCCCTGATAATACCACACAGTAATGCCCCTTACACATGACACACCTTATTAATGTCCTTATAACCATAATGCCCCTTACAAATTATGCCAACCTTTATTAATGCCCTTCATACACATAATGACACACATAATCCCCCTTACACATATGTCACACATTATTAATGCCCTTATACACATGACACACATTATGCCCCTTACACATATGTCACACATTATTAATGCATTTATACATGACACACATAATGCCCCTTACACATATGCCGAACACTATTGCACAACCAACCCACCCGCAGACAGGACTCGCACAGCCGCTAACAGCCTCACTCACACACACAAAATAGGCATGCTGCATATCATTTTAATCAGCAGAAGCTGCTGATGCCCCTAGACATTCCAAATGCCCTAGGCAATTGCCTAGTTGGCCTATGCCTAAGGCCGGCTCTGACTGCGCTAGGGGGGGAGACGCTTCAATGTGCCCAGGGACACTTCCCCAGCCCTGGGCATGACTCCCGGGCTCGAGTGGGTGAGAAATTTCAATGCATATTCAAATAAGCAGCTACTGTATGCTCAGCCCTGTGCTTTAGATGAATAATATACTGTACACTAGGCTCATGTTTAACAAATTCAGAAATGACATCAGACATACAGTACTGTACTGTAAATAGACATAATTAGAAATATCTGTATATCCATAGTACTGTAGATACAGTATTAACACATTTGTTATTCCTACGAGGTAAAGAAGTGTCCCCTGAAAGTCTAATCTGCATCTCTGCAGAGGTTTTGGGGTGTATCATCGCTGACAGCCACATGGCTATTGGCAATGTGCTGGGTAACTAATACTCTGTTTAGTGATCTACTAAAATTATTTTATATAAAAAAAATTACCAGCGGTGGATGAAAATAAAAAAGGAGCGGTGGAAATGGGTATACGGTTGTGTCAACACACAAAAGGTCTCAACATCAGTGGTGCAAGTAGGATTAATATCTTAGTGGTACTGTGCCGCGCGCCGAAGGCGCACGTCGGAAAATGGGCGTGGTTGTGGGCGTGGTCATGACGCTAGTGGGAGTGGCTACACGACAAAGGGGGCATGCATAACCAAATTTACAGCCCCTTTTTTTTGCAAACTGCAAACTTTTTTTGCATACATCTGGGGGGCAGCCAGGGCTGCTATGCTAGCCTAGTGCCTTAAACTTTAATACATATTTATTTCTGGGCTTACAGTAAGTCACAAAGGCACTAGGCTAGCATAGCAGCCCTGGCTGCCCCCCAGATGTATGTACTGGCCCAGAAGTGTGGTGCAGACAGCGTTGCAGAAATGTTTAATAATTAAACATTTCTGCAACGCTGTCTGACCACACTTCTGGGCCAGTACATACATCTGGGGGGCAGCCAGGGCTGATTACAGAGAAACTGTTCAACTTACTTAACTTCTCTAATAAGTAAGCGCGGGCGCGGCACACGAGTCAAGCTGCTTCAAGTTCTCAGGCCGCCGACTGTCCCCCTCCCGTTTGCTGCGTCACAGGCTGGCTGCAGAGGATTCCCGCCGGCGCCAAATGGTCTGGCCGCGGTGACGTCCTCTGAATATGTTAAGCGTGGATGCGGCACGCAGGACGCGCCGGCGCAATGAAGTCATTGCACATTCCGGCGCATGCGCAGTCAGCGCTGCCCGTGTTCCTGCGCATGCGCAGTCAGCGCTGCCCGTGGATTTCTCTTAGCGGTACGGCGTACCGGCGGTTTGGGATATAGTGGTACGCCGTACCACCGCGTACCGCCTGAATTGCACCACTGCTCAACATGCATTGGGTAGACAACTGAAGGTTGACACCTTAAAAAGGTCAACATGCTTAAGGTTGACATGGTTGGAAGGTTGACACAATCATGTAGTCGACAATGGGGAGGTCAACAGTCAAAAGGTTGACATGCACATGGTTCATTACATACAGTACAGTATACTATATTAATTATATACACGTTTCATTATTGTGTACTGTACAGTACTGTATGTATGAAATTGCAGCACATTTTATATGATAAATGTTATTACTGTGTCTGGATAATACAGATAAATTATAATATACTGTATTATGTGATTTTATAAATGCATCCTTACTGTACAGTATGTCTTAGGAATCATGTGCAACACAAGCATTAGGTTGACAGTTAACCAACATGTTTTGTTTTTGTTGACAGAATGTCGACATGGGCAGCACAGTATCGGTGCACTGCGTCTCCTCACAGGACTGTACCCTAATACTGTAGAGTTTTTAGCAATTTAATTAGTAACTTTTTATTTTCATATGTATTTGCACATACAGTATACTGTATTTATCCAGCTTTGAGAAACTACTGTAGATCTTCATCAACATTGAAGAAATATTTCAGTTTCTCACAAACATCAGATAAACTACAATACATTAGTGGGGGTTGGTGGTACAGAGCTTTAACAGATAGAAATGCTAATGAGTTACCTGGAGTGGGGAGGCTACAATAAATGTTATTTTTCCTTTGACAGATACAAGATTCAAATGTAAATGTCCTTTTTAGACAATGCAGTCAAGGTGTATAGTGAGCCTTAATCCCATTATCTGTCTGCCCAGTATGCAGCTTTGAAAAGACGAATCATCATCAAATTTGAAGAAAACTTTCAGATTTCACAAATACAGTAGCAAACAAAGATGGGTCATAGGAAAGACAGACATTAGGTCTACAAGCATTAGGTCGACCACTGAATGTTGACATGCATGAAGGTCGACATGACTGAAGGTCAACATGGGTTAGGGAGACATGGTCATTAGGAAAACAAAATCATTAGGTCGACATGGGTATGGTCAACATTCAAAAGGTCACCATTGAGTTTTTCACTATTGTTGCCTGAATGCCTACACAGTCAACATGGACACTAGAAAAGTGCATTGCGTCCCCTCATCCTCGGCCAACGGCACGGCAAGAAAAGACACAAGTTCTAAAAAAAAAAACACACACAAACACAATAAAGAAATGGCAGGACTTACTCTCAGACTGGGCGGCGGCTGCGCTTGTTGAGGGGGGTGGGGCGGCTGTAGCGGCCTGCAAGCCTTCAAGCGGAGGCACTGTGGGAAAATGAGAAAAATTAGAAAATGTGCTGTTTAAATAAAGTTACTGTATTCTTATTACTGTAAATGGGGCGGGGGTGGGTTTACAAAAAGGCGTGGACTGGATTTTATAAAGTGCTGCGCCCGCCATACTTTAAAAAATCCACTCCGCTCCAAAGTGGATAGGACACATAATGTACCGCTGCGTTTGCCCCGCTTACGGCTGCCCTGGATAGTGGTTGTTTCAAATGGGGCAGGGGTGGGTTTACAAAAAGGCGTGGACTGGATTTTATAAAGTGCTGCGGCCGCCATACTGTACCTTATAAAATCGACTCCGCACCAAAGTGGATAGGACACATACCGCTTGCGACGCTTCCACTTGATGGCGACAGTGGACGTGCCCTTTCCCTCCTCCTTCTCTGAAGTCCTGTGTAAAAACAACATTTACAGTATACTGTAGTGTCCTTTCAAACATTAGTACATTGAGTCGTCAACACTAGGTCGACAGAAAGCAAGGTCAACATGGGTTTAGGTCGACTTTGGTCAAGGTCGACATTTCATTTGGTCAACACAAGCAATAGGGCTACAGTCAAAATGTCATCATGTTTTTTGTCACTGTTTTTTGATGCATGGCGGTTCCCCTTCCCTGTATGCTTCGTGCAGGGCCGGTGCTAGGGTGTCCTGCGCCCTCTTGCAAACCATACATTTTGCGCCCTTTCACATTGCCATTGCAACAAGCTGCAGCCCGATTGTGGGAGTGTATGCAACATGCGATCCTACTGTATGGAGGATCTCGGGTGCATGTACAGTACATGTATACGGCAATTCGTATTCATAATCATATTGATGTACTATCAATACGAATACGAATTGCTGTATTTTCGGGATAGTAAATGTCAAAAATAAGTTATTTCTGGATACACATACACCTACTGTATTTTTTACAAATTTCCTTTAGTAAATTTCCCCCGACATGTCATCCAGGCATTCACAGACAGCGCTACATGCCTCAGCGCAAGTGTCTGTGAGGAAGAGGGGGCAGGTCGCACGAGGAGGACAGTGTGTGCGCGGTGCAGGGAGCTGCTCAGCCTCTCCATACTGCCGCCCGCTGTCAGACAGGCGTGCAGGTGGCAGTGACAGTGAGGGCTGAGTCAGCTTTTGCAGAGCAGGCAGGAAGACAGCGCCTTTTCAGCATGGCGCCTCCCTGCTTTGCAGGAGCTGCTGAGTGGGTAGCGCCGGCCCTGGCTGCGCGGTGGTGGGGGGGGGGGGTTGTACTGTAGGTCAAGTAGGTCAAAAGGTCGACGGTCAAAGAGACAACAGTGAAAAGGGCGACAGAGTAAAAAATTTGGGGTGCAGGTTGACTGACTGGCAGTGGGTGTGGGTTGTTAGGTGTACACCAACAACTGTAGGTCGTCAAGCATTGGGTTGACACCACTAGGTCCACAGTCAGCAAGGTGGATGTGTGTTTAGGTCGACATGTGTCAAGGTGTACATGTGTCTAGGTCGACATGGGTGTAGGTCAACAGGATCATTATGTCGACATGGGTAAGGTCTACAGTTGAAAAGTAATTATTTTTTCAAATACTGCGTGTCGACAAGTGTCGTATCAACACAGACAACGAAATGTACCTACCACCGCGCAACCATGTCCCATCTCGACCTAAAACCATGTCAACCTTCCTACGTGTCGACCTACAGTAGTTTGTGTCTATCCAATTATCCATACCCGCTATAATAACAGTAAATACTGTACTACAGTACTACTGTACTTTAATTTTGTAAATGTCATGTACAGTACCTCTGCTCAGCTTAGCCCTCAATTTGGCCAGTTTATCTGGTTGGCGTCGAAGCAAGTCACTCCACCTCTTCTGCAAAGAGAGGATACTCCTATCCCTGTGCAGGACTTCCTCAATCTCCACCTTTGCGCTCCTATATGCCTGGTGTCAACATGCCGCACCAAGATCACGAGCTCCGCATCGGAGAAGTTCCTTCTCCTGTGTGCCATGTTGCCTACAGTATACTGTAATAGTGGCCGCCTTCCACGCATGTCACATGTCGACACAGGTCACATGTCAAACACAGCAAGTTGCATCATTCAAGTTTTTGTTCCTACATTAGTGTGTACTAATTACGGAAACCCTCTACTTAATACGGATATTTTCGCAAGACAAAATACGTATATTGAGTACTAAGGGCCTTATTCTAATCCACTCTTTCTGACAAAATCCTTCTTAGATGGGCAAAACCATGTGCACTGCAGGTGGGGCAGAAGTTACTTGTGCAGAGATAATTAGATTTGGGTGGGGTTTTACTTCAAAGTGAGATCTATATTGCAGTGTATAAATAAAACAGTCAGTATTTACCCTGCACAGAAACAAAATAACTCACCCAAATCTAATTCTCTCTGCACATGTTACATCTGCCCCCCCTGCAGTGCACATGGTTTTGTCCGTCTAAGAAGGATTTTGTCAGAAAGAGTGGATTAGAATAACCCCCTAAATCCGGTATACAGTATTAATCGCAGGAATATTAGCAGCTGCAACGCACAGTATATTAAATTAAGTTAATTAATATGAGGCCTCCCATATACTGTACTGTACGGTATGAAGACACAATTTCAATAAAGTTAAGAAAGTCATTCACAACATCCAATGGAATGGTACAGTATGCTGATGTGCTGTAGATGACATGGCATTGTTCGCAATCTACAGAGTTTGAAAAGTTACTGCAGATTTCTTTACTGTACCTTCCCCCACGATCACTCATTAATTAGTATGCAGAACCCATACCTCCCAACTGTCACGATTCCGTCGGGACAGTCCCGATTTTCGGGTCCTGTCCCGACGTCCCACCCGCGGCAGGCATTGTCCCGCTGTGGGGGGGTGGCAGTTGGGAGACCCCCCAATGTAGTAGAATAGACGCTGTGCGCATGCGCACAGCGTCTATTCTCGTATGAAAATGAGGTCGCGGCTAATTAGCATAAGCCGCGCCCTCATTTGCATACGCCACGCCACCTTTTCAGACGAGAACCACTGTTTTGTGGTTCTATTGTGATTTTGATCACTATTGTGATTTTGTGTCTACGAAAACAACTCCCCCAGCGGTTTAACTTTTGGTCACAATACTGAGTCTGGAAAATTACCATATAGTATACAGTATGCAGAATGCTGTGAAACAACTACAGTATTGACATTGCAGTATTGGGATTTTGTCCCTAAATACAGTAATTGTACTATTGTAAATACGGTATTGTAGTCAACGGAATAATACTGTGGGGGGTAGGAGGGATTACAGTATTCCTGTGGTTTATTGAGTGTAGCCTTAATGAAGAACTACTGTAGCAATATCGAATATACTGTATAGTACTGTACTACTGTACAGTATAGTGCTTTGTCCCTACATACTGTAGTGCGTTATGGGATAATATCCGTGACTCATACTGGGCTAATATTCTCAGAGCTGGGATAATAAACGCAGGCCTGGCGTTGGGATCAAATTCGCAAAGATGGGATAATATTCGCAAGTGCTACTGTCTATACTGAAGCCGAGTTAAATCAGACAACATACTGTACAACATATTTTTGCAATAATACAATTATTAATGACATTATGAATACATGACATTTATAATCTGCAGTCAGTACTGTAAAGTACAGTACAGGTACAGTATCTGTACTGTACAGTATGTCTGCTGGATTGATTACTTTAGCCTACTGACTGCCATGTGTACTGCATTTGGTGTCATGCGCTTGGGTGTCATGCGCTGGGGAGTGTTCACTTCCAAAATGGATTCTGCTCAGAGGCTGCGTTACAGCTACGGCGAGCTGATGATTTTGGTTAGCTGCCGGGACCAGCCTCTGAGCACTAACCATGAGAAGAGTAATGCTTATAGAGATGCTTGCAGGCTAATCCTGCGCAGATACTGCCGGCTGCGCAACTTTTGGTCGCTCCAAAGAAAATGGATCGACCTAGTGACAAGGCAGCCTGCGGAGCTGGAGGCCCTGCGCCGTTCCGTCGCAAGTAAGTACTGTACACTACTCCTGTTAGGTACTTTACATTGAACTCTACTGTACAGTATACTGTATTTAGATTGTGTACTGATCCTGTACCTACAGTACCTACACCAACTACTGTAGGTTGACAAGCATTGTGTCGACACCCCTAGGTCAACAGACAGCAAGGTCTACATGTGTTTAGGTCAACATGGGTCAAGGTGGACATGTGATTAGATCGACACAAGCATTATGTCAACATTCAAAAGGTCGACATGGTGTTTTCCAGTGTTTTTTTGGATCCGACATGTGCTGACAGGCGAAACTGTATTTCATGCCCTAACATCCACTAGGGCATGGTTGGATAATAAAATACTTTGCCAAGCGAAGCATCGTTACCAATGCCAGGGGATGCGGTGCACTTCAAACTGTGGCCATGTAGACGGGTGGGGCAGAGCCAAACACCCAGTCCAGTGAAACGCTGGCCTGTGTGCATGGCAGTGCTGCTCTTCCTTGGCGGTCTCGTGTAGGCTCCTCAACCCCCCCACTCCCCCCCACCGCGCAGCATACAGGGAAGGGGAACCGCCATGCATCAAAAAACAGTGACAAAACCCATGATGACATTTTGACTGTAGCCCTATTGCTTGCGTTGACCAAATGAAATGTCGACCTTGACCAAAGTCGACCTAAACCCATGTCAACCTTGCTTTCTGTCGAACTAGTGGTGTCGACCCCATGCACTAATGTTTGAAAGGACACTACAGTATACTGTAAATGTTGTTTTTACACAGGACTTCAGAGGAGGAGGAGGGAAAGGGCACGTCCACTGTCTCCATCAAGTGGAAGCGTGGCAAGCGGTATGTGTCGTATCCACTTTGGAGCGGAGTCGATTTTATAAAGTATATATATATAAACAGTATGGCAGGCGCAGCACTTTATAAAATCCAGTCCACGCCTTTTTGTAAACCCACCCCCGCCCCATTTACAGTAATAAGAGTACAGTAACTTTACTTACAGTAAACAGCACATTTTCTCATTTTTGTCATTTTCTCACAGTGCCTCCGCTTCAAGGCTTGCAGGCCGCTACAGCCGCCCCACCCACCACCTCAAGCGCCGCCGCTCTGTCTGAGAGTAAGTCCTGTCATTTCTTTATTGTACTGTATTTGTGTTTTTTTTTCTTTCGAACTTGTATCTTTTGTTGGCGTGCCGTTGGCCGACGTTGTCAGCGTCGACCAACGGCAGCCTAGCGCAGTCAGCGTAGTGTCCCGCGGCAGCCCTGCGTAGTCAGCGTAGTGTCCATTTCAGGGGGGGTGGGGGTGGAGCCCCCACCCTCTGATGCACTCTGATGCACAACAAAGGAGGCACTTGCCAGTGGCAGTACTAAATCCTGTACTGTACTGGCAAATGCCTCCATTTGAAACAACCACTATCCAGGGCAGCCGTAAGCGGGGCAAGTGCAGCGGTACATTATGTGTCCTATCCACTTTGGAGCGGAGTGGATTTTATAAAGTATGGCGGGCGCAGCACTTTATAAAATCCAGTCCACGCCTTTTTGTAAACCCACCCCCGCCCCATTTACAGTAATAAGAGTACAGTAACTTTTTTTTACAGTAAACAGAACATTTTCTCATTATTGACATTTTCCCACAGTGCCTCCGCTTGAAGTCTTGCAGGCCGATACAGCAGCCCCACCCACCACCTCAAGCGCCGCCGCTCCGTCTGAGAGTAAGTCCTGCCATTTCTTTATTGTACTGTATTTGTGTTTTTTTTTTTTCGAACTTGTATCTTTTGTTGGCGTGCCGTTGGCCGCCGCTGTCAGCGTCGACCAACGGCAGCTTAGCGCAGTCAGCGTAGTGTCCCCGCGGCAGCCCTGCGTAGTCAGCGTAGTGTCCATTTCAGGGGGGGTGGGGGTGGAGCGTTATGCCAATGGCTCTGATGCACTACAAAGTAGGCACTTGCCAGTGGTAGTACTAAATCCTGTACTGTACTGGCAAATGCCTCCATTTGAAACAACCACTATCCAGGGCAGTCGTAAGCGGGGCAAGCGCAGCGGTACATTATGTGTCCTATCCACTTTGGAGCGGAGTGGATTTTTTAAAGTATGGCGGGCGCAGCACTTTATAAAATCCAGTCCACGCCTTTTTGTAAACCCACCCCCGCCCCATTTACAGTAATAAGAATACAGTAACTTTATTTAACCATCACATTTTCTAATTTTTCTCATTTTCCCACAGTGCCTCCGCTTGAAGGCTTGCAGGCCGCTACAGCCGCCCCACCCACCACCTCAAGCGCCGCCACTCCGTCTGAGAGTAATTCCTGTCATTTCTTTATTGTACTGTATTTGTGGTTTTTTTTTTCTTTCGAACTTGTTGGCGTGCCGTTGGCCGACGCTGTCAGCGTCCAGTCTACGCCTTTTTGTAAACCCACCCCCGCCCCATTTACAGTAATAAGAGTACATTTTTGTCATTTGCCCACAGTGCCTCCGCTTGAAGAACAGGGGACCCTTCCCTGCCGGGATGCTGCAGGCCCCCCCTCAAGCATCGCCACGATGCTAAGCAGTAAGTCCTGTCATTTCTTAATTGTGTTTTGTGTTTGTGTGTTTGAACTAGTGTAGTTTTTTGCCGTGCCGTTGGGCGACGCTGTCAGCATCGGCCAACGGCAGCCTAGCGCAGTCAGCATAGTGTTCCCGCGGGAGCCCTGTGCAATTACCGTAGTGTCCCCGCCAGGCAGCTCTGCATCTCGTGCACAAAGAAGGTGGGGGTGGAGGGGTGCGGTGTGCAAATACGTCTGATGCACAACCTTTTGACCTAGACATTGTTTATCTATTGTAGTGTAATACTGTACCATAACCTCAGTGATCACAGTAGTGTGTGTGAACTAATGTTTCAAAGGACACTATAGTACAGTATACTGTAATGTAATTATTTTTACACAGGACTTCAGAGGAGGATGGAAAGGGTACGCCCCATACTGTCCCCTCAAATTGTAGCAGCCGGAAGTGTCGGAGGCTGCAAGCGGACACAGTAAGTGTCCTCCTGACCTGTTCATACCCCCACTATCCACGTTGACGTGGAGTCAATTTTATCAAGTGTGGCGGACGCAGCACTTTATGGAAAACAGTCCACGGCTTTTTTTTTTAACACCCCCTCTTCCCCATTTACAGTAAGAATAATAACTTTATTTTAACAGTACATTTTATAATTTCCCCATAGTGCCAAGCCTAGAGGAAGACCAGGGCACTCTGCCCTTGCAGGCTGATTCAGCACCCCCCCCATCAAGCGCCGCCGCTCCGTCTGAGAGTAAGTCTTGTCATTTCTTTATTGTACTGTACAGTATTTGTGTTTTTTTTCTTTCGAACTTGTATCTTTTGTTGGCGTGCCGTTGGCAGCCGCTGTCAGCGTCGACCAACGGCAGCCTAGCGCAGTCAGCGTAGTGTCCCTGCGGCAGCCCTGCATAGTCAGCGTAGTGTCCATTTCAGGGGGGTGGGGGTGAAGCGTTGCGCCAATGCCTCTGATGCACAACAAAGGAGGCACTTGCCAGTGGCAGTACTAAATCCTGTACTGTACTGGCAAATGCCTCCATTTGAAACAACCACTATCCAGGGCAGCCGTAAGCGGGGCAAGCGCAGCGGTACATTATGTGTCCTATCCACTTTGGAGCAGAGTGGATTTTATAAAGTATGGCGGGCGCAGCACTTTATAAAATCCAGTCCACGCCTTTTTGTAAACCCACCCCGCCCCATTTACAGTAATAAGAGTACAGTAACTTTATTTACAGTAAACAGCACATTTTCTCATTTTTGGCATTTTCTCACAGTGCCTCCGCTTGAAGTCTTGCAGGCCGATACAGCCGCCCCACCCACCACCTCAAGTGCCGCCGCTCAGTCTGAGAGTAAGTCCTGTCCTTTCTTTATTGTACTGTATTTGTGTGTTTTTTTTCTTTCAAACTTGTATCTTTTGTTGGCGTGCCGTTGGCCGACGCTGTCAGCGTCGACCAACGGCAGCCTAGCGCAGTCAGCGTAGTGTCCCCGCGGCAGCCCTGCGTAGTCAGCGTAGTGTCCATTTCAGGGGGTGGGGGTGGAGCGTTGCGCCAATGCCTCTGATGCACTACAAAGGAGGCACTTGCCAGTGGCAGTACTAAATCCTGTACTGTACTGGCAAATGCCTCCATTTGAAACAACCACTATCCAGGGCAGCCGTAAGCGGGGCAAGTGCAGCGGTACATTATGTGTCCTATCCACTTTGGAGCGGAGTGGATTTGATAAAGTATGGCGGGCACAGCACTTTATAAAATCCAGTCTACTCCTTTTTGTAAACCCACCCCCGCCCCATTTACAGTAATAAGAATACAGTAACTTTATTTAACCAGCACATTTTCTAATTTTTCTCATTTTCCCACAGTGCCTCCCCTTGAAGGCTTGCAGGCCGCTACAGCCGCCCCACCCACCACCTCAAGCGCCGCCGCTCCGTCTGAGAGTAAGTCTTGTCATTTCTTTATTGTACTGTATTTGTGTGTTTTTTTTCTTTCGAACATGTATCTTTTGTTGGCGTGCCATTGGCCGACGCTGTCAGCGTCCAGTCTACGCCTTTTTGTAAACCCACCCCCGCCCCATTTACAGTAATAAGAGTACATTTTTGTCATTTGCCCACAGTGCCTCCGCTTGAAGAACAGGGGACCCTTCCCTGCCGGGATGCTGCAGGCCCCCCCTCAAGCATCGCCACGATGCTAAGCAGTAAGTCCTGTCATTTCTTAATTGTGTTTTGTGTTTATGTGTTTGAACTAGTGTAGTTTTTTGCCATGCCGTTGGGCGACGCTGTCAGCATCGGCCAACGGCAGCCTAGCGCAGTCAGCATAGTGTTCCCGCGGGAGCCCTGTGCAATTACCGTAGTGTCCCCGGCAGCTCTGTGTCTCGTGCACAAAGAAGGTGGGGGTGGAGGGGTGCGGTGCGCAAATACGTCTGATGCACGACCTTTTGACCTAGACATTGTTTATCTATTGTAGTGTAATACTGTATACTCTACCATAAACTCAGTGATCACAGTAGTGTGTGTGAACTAATGTTTCAAAGGACACTACAGTACAGTATACTGTAATGTAATTATTTTTACACAAGACTTCAGAGGAGGATGGAAAGGGTATGCCCCATACGGTCCCCTCAAATTGTGGCAGCCGGAAGTGTGTCGGAGGCTGCAAGCGGACACAGTAAGTGTCCTCCCGACCTGTTCATACCCCCACTATCCACGTTGACGTGGAGTCAATTTTATCAAGTGTGGCGGACGCAGCACTTTATGCAAAACAGTCCACGGCTTTTTTTTTTTAACACCCCCTCCTCCCCATTTACAGTAAGAATAATAACTTTATTTTAACAGCACATTTTATCATTTCCCCACAGTGCCAAGCCTAGAGGAAGACCAGGACACCCTGCCCTTGCAGGCTGATTCAGCACCCCCCCCCCCCCCTCATCAAGCGCCGCCGCTCTGTCTGAGAGTAAGTCCTGTCATTTCTTTATTGTACTGTACAGTATTTGTGTTTTTTTTTTCTTTCGAACTTGTATCTTTTCTTGGCGTGCCGTTGACCGCCGCTGTCAGCGGCGGCCAACGGCAGCCTAGCGCAGTTAGCGTAGTGTCCCCGCGGCAGCACTGCCTAGTCAGGCAACCTAGCGAGCGACTCTCACACAGTGCCGGTAACCACCACATCCCCTGCACTGGCGGATGGGCAATCATGCGTGTACAGTACTGTGCATTGTACAATACTGTATTGTACAGGGGCCAATGTGCTTTATTATTTTTTACAGGGCCAGACCTGACCAGACCTCATTGGCTGGCCACCCCTCCTCGTCCCCTGTACCCATTCTAGTACACAAGCCCCTGTGCATCCATCCGCCAGGAAGAAAGTAAGCATTCCTGTACATACAGTAGGTGTGCGTAGCCCATTTTATTAGGGGGTGCACCATTCCAGGGGCATATCAATAACTGGACATGTCCATCACCACCTATCATTACACAACATGCCACACACTTTAATGCCCATTAGAGATAATTACACACACAGTAATGCCAATTCCACATAATGCCATGCACAGTAATGTCCATTCCACATAATGCCACTCACAGTAATGCCCATTCTACATAATGCTACCCAACATAATGCCAATTACACATAATGCCACACACCATAATGGCCATCACACATACTGTAATGCTACACACAGTAATGCCCATTCTACATAATGCTACACACCATACTGCCCATTACACATTATGCCAGGGCTTGACAAATATTTGTAAAACAGGGATAATAGAAACTGTGCGTTCCAAAGGTGCACGTCAAAAAATTACACCGTAATGCAGATTACATGTCACAGCCAATACATACTGTAGTATACCACATGCCATAATGCCCATTACACGTTATGCCACACACCGTAATGCCCATTGCACCTCACTGTGATGCCCATTACATGGTACGCCTCACACTCTGATGTCACATCGTAATGCCTATTACATGTCACACAGACATTACATGTCACACAGATACAGACATTATGCCTCAGACCGTGATGCCCATTCAACATTATGCCTCACACCGTGATGCCCATTACACATTATGCCACACACCCTGATGCCCATTACACATTATGCCACACACCATGATGCCCATCACACATAATGCCACACACAGTAATGGACATTCCACAGAATGCTATACACTATAATGCCCATTACACATTATTTGACACACATTATGCCACACACTGTAATGGCCATTACATATTATGCCACACAACTGCGGCTTACAGTACCTACAGTACATGCTAGTTGCTAGATGTTACATGCTTGATGCCAGGGATTTCTTGCTCGATGCCAGGGATTACATCTTATTGCCCTGGTCTACAAGCTCCTTTCCAGGTGTCTCATGCTCGTTGCAAGGGGATGTGAAATGCTAATTGCCAGGGGGTGGGGTGAACTGCTCATTCCCAGGGGTAACATGCTTTTTACCAGGGGTTTCATGCTACCTGAGAAGGGGGTGGTTAAATGCTCATTGACATTGGAAGTTTCAAGCTCATTGCTTGGGGGGCGCACTGCACATACTTTCGGGAAGCACTAAGCACTCTTCTTATCAGATGCCTGCGGGAGCCGCAGCCTCCTTCCTTTTTAAACTGCATTCCCGCCTGCCAGAGCCGCAGCAGCCTCCGCCCCTCCTCCAAATCCACCACCCATGGATAGAGGTAAAGTACAGTATACTGTAGTAATAATAATGCTTACTGTACAGTATTCAACCTGCATTTCTGTTCTAAACTGTACATTGTTTGTTTCTTTATTTTCACAGATGAATTAAGAAGAGTGGTGATCAACCAGATATTTGATTTGCTGATGCGATTAATTTAATTAATTTTTATTTTTGTTTGTTTAGTTGATTAAAATTTTTATAAAAATCATTACTGTCAGTACATTTAATTAAAGATGGTTTGCAGTTTGTAATTATTACAGTACAGTATACTGGGCAGGTGTCAGTGCAGTACATCTTTCAAAAACTTCTTTACACCGTACCATACAATTAGAATCATGTGTGGGGACTTAAAATATACAGTAATAAAAAATTTTTTTTTTTAAACACAGTACATTAATTTAAACAGGACAAAGTCATATTTTAGGTACAATAATTTAAAGTACTGTTGGTCACAACAAAGCTTTTTACAAGGCAGTGGCTGTCCTTTGTTCTATGGGCCAAACACGCTTGATTTTGCTCATGGTAGAGTGGTATGGGGAGAGAAGAAAAAATAATAGCGTTAGTACTGAATGGTCACAAGGATTTCAGGGGGGGGGGGGGGAGAGACACATGTTGGCAGAGGAAGGGGATGGAAGAGAGGGAGAGAGATAATGTACAGTAAGATCATAAACGTACTTTTTTTCCATTTCATTGCCTGTCCTTTGTTCTCTGGCCCAAACACGCTTGATTTTGCTCATGGTACAGTGGCATGGTGGGTATAGGGAGAGAAGAAAAAATAGCGTTAGTACTGAATGGTCACAAGGATTTCAGGGGGGGGGAGAGACACATGTTGGCAGGGGAAGGGGATGGGAGAGAGGGAGAGAGATAATGTACAGTAAGATCATAAACTTACTTTTTTTCCATTTCATTGCCTGTCCTTTGTTCTCTGGCCCAAACACGCTTGATTTTGCTTATGGTACAGTGGCATGGTGGGTATAGGGAGAGAAGAAAAAATAATAGCGTTATTACTGAATGGTCACAAGGATTTCAGGGGGGGGGGGAGGACACATGTTGGCAGGGGAAGGGGATGAGATAGTGTACAGTAAGATCATAAACGTACTTTTTTTCCATTTCATTGCCTGTCCTTTGTTCTCTGGCCCAAACACGCATGATTTTGCTCATGGTACAGTGGCATGGTGGGTATGGGGAGAGAAGAAAAAAGAATAGCGTTAGTACTGAATGGTCACAAGGATTTCAGGGGGGGAGAGAGACACATGTTGGCAGGGGAAGGGGATGGGAGAGAGGGAGAGAGATAATGTACAGTAAGATCATAAACATACTTTTTTTTCCATTTCATTGCCTGTCCTTTGTTCTGTGAGTACAGTAGATGCCAGTTTAAAGAGACGGTGGAGGGGGTGCTTTTTGGGATGCGGAGGTGGGGGTTGGTTGCTGAAGAGGGTGGAAGTGCAGGTGGTTCTGGAGGACCTGACGATGCCATTTGGTTTAGGCATTCACTTTGGGAGGCTCTGCGGTGGGTGTCACGCAGCATTTGGGCCTTGGCTGGTTGTACAGTAGGTGGCTGGTGCCCGCTTGGAGATGGTGTGTAGGCATTTCAATCTACAGCATTAGGGCCTTCTTCTATGGAGTTGTACAGTAGTAGGCAATTTACTGTACAGTATGTTTACAGTGTTTTTTTTTACATTTGCAGCATCAATAAGGCACACCTCCACCCAGGGAGATGAGGTGGTGGAGGAGGAAGAGGGGGAGAAGCAGGTGGAGGCGGCGCCAGTCAGTAAGTACAGTGGTACAGTACATACACTATGAACAATTGGGGTTGTGTGTGAATAGCGATCAACAATGCGGTGTACATTGCTAAGCAAGGTTTACAGTATTTAATAAAACAATACACGATCTTGCATACAGTAAATTATACTGTACAATGCAGTCCTTTGCACCATTGCCTGTCCTTTGTTCTGTGAGTACAGTAGATGCCAGTTTAAAGAGACGGTGGAGGGGGTGCTTTTTGGGATGCGGAGGTGGGGGTTGGTTAACTGTGAAATGTTATTGCCAACCATTACGAGAGAAGTGAGACATCTCACAGGATCTCTGCTACTGCACAAACAATGGGTTAAACCACAGTACAGTGCAGTCCTGTTGTTATTGGGTGTGTGGTGGGGGGGGTGGCCAGTACACCTTGTCTGACTGTTGCTTCTCGCTAGTCTGGACCTACTCTGCTAAGGGCAGCCAGATGCCTCTGTCCGGTGGAGGGGGTGCTTTGTGGGATGCGGAGGTGGGGGTTGGTTGCTGAAGAGGGTGGAAGTGCAGGTGGTTCTGGAGGACCTGACGATACCATTTGGTGTAGGCATTCACTTTGGGGGGCTCTGCAGTGGGTGTCACGCAGCCTTTCGGCCTTGGCTGGTTGTACCGTAGGTGGGTGGTGCCCGCTTGGAGATGGTGTGTAGGCATTTCAACCTACAGCATTAGGGCCTTCTTCTACGGAGATGTAGACCATACGAGGGTGGTCAGTCTGTAGGCAAATAATGTTTTTTATACTACAGTATATTCCTTTTTTTCTCCACTCAGACATCATTGAGATGGAGGTGGAGGAGGAGGAAGAAGTGGTCATGGAGTTGGAGGAAGATGAGGAGGAGGATGAAAGTGGTAAGAATTACTGTAGTACTGTACTGTAACCAAGGGTAAAAGTGTGGGGGAATGGGGTGCAACTGGTTTCCACCACCTCTGATGGTAGGGGGAACTAAGTTCCACCTCTGCCACAGTCCTGAACAGTAATTCCAACAGAAAAGCCTGTCCCAGCAGCTTCTTCTTCTGGCATGGCATGCTTTATATGATGTCATACAGTACCACCACCACCACCGCCGTCGAAGTGAAGAAGGAAGGGCCACTAAGTGGAACAGGTTCTGTACATGCTACAGACAAGTGAGAGGGGGCTGGAGGGACTCAGAGGTGGGGAAGCTGATGGAGGGACACAGGGAATGGAGCTTCTAATGGACATGGACAGAGAGTTGCTGGATTGACAGAGGCAGATGTACAGTAGATAAGCCAGCAACTGTGCACATTATGTGTATAAGGTGTAAAACTGTATGACTTACTGTAATATGAAGAAGGGCACTACATGTGGTGTACTGTGCACAGTAAATGATTGTGCTTTGTGTATTGTACAGGACCACACTCCTTCCTTGTGGCACCATTGTCCATTTACAGTACAGTGCACTAGGTCACAAATTATAATGCACAGTACTCTATTCTAATGCTCATTTTTTCACCCACTACAGTGCCAATCGTCCATGGGGGCCCAAGGCCCGAACTGCCACTGTTTGCACCCACCCACCATCGCCATCAGCAAGGCAGGCCAGAACCAGGCTCACAGGGGCCCAAATTATAGAGGTACAGTCACAGTACAGTATGTCAGTGATTCAAAGGTTTTAGAGTAATAATAACAATAACTGTATTTGTGTTGTACTGTACAGTACTTATAGTAACAATAACATTTTACTTTCCCCCACAGAACATCAACAGAGGGCTCAAAGGCTGAGGGCGGTGGAACTACTGAGGGTGCTCGTGCACCAGTTTATTGATTTTATTTTTAATATTTTAGTTCATTTTATTTAATTTCATTTTTTTGTGTTAGTGTACTGTATATATGTTAATGTTTTATTATTAGTATTTTAAAAATGTATTCTCACTCCAATGTATCATTGTCATTTTCTTTAACAGTAACTTATTGTATGCTACTGCAAACATACTGTAGTAAACACTTTTATTGACAGCAGATGGATGATACAGTACAATCAGTGGGGAAAAGGTAGCAAGGTACAGTACAGAATAGAAAAAAAAAGTTAAAATCACACACACTTTTTCTTTTAATTTGTTTGGGGTGGAGGTTCAGCAAGACACACACATAAAACAGACTGGCTTCATCAACATTTTAGTACTTTTTATCCACTCGAAAAACACTTTCATTGACAACAGATGGATAATATGGCATACAGTACAATCAGAGGGGACAAGGTACAGTACAGTAGCAAGGTACAGGACAGAATAATAAACAAAAGGTAACATCACACACACACAACTTTTTTTTTTATTATTATTTTTTGGGGTGGGGGTTCAGCGAGACACACACAGAAAACAGACTGGTTACATTGCACAGAATCAATGTTTTTGTATTTTTAATACTGTACTTCTATACTATTTTAATACTACATACCAGAGGATTGTCCATTTCTTTCGACTACAACAGACAATACTTTATACAGATGATTTATGCAATTATTACAGATCTCCGGTGTCAGCACTTTACAAAATTTACGGATCCCATCCATCAGCTGCTGTTTTGTTGTTGGCTTCGCAGTGTTCCTGATGTAGTACTTCATTTGAGCCCATACCATTTCAATTGGATTCATGTCCGGGGATCTAAAGTAAACAGTATGATAAAGTATTTCAGTAATGTTTCTTATAGAGCAGAAAACCCTTTGAAAATACAAACTTACAAAACCATTAAAGTACAGTACAATATTAAAGCAATACTCACTCTGGTGGTGTGCATTCCCAATTGATGCCTTTCTCTTCCATGAATTTTGCGGAGGCAGAGTGTTTGGGATCATTGTCCTGGAATAGTCTGTGATGCGATGGGTAATATTTTTGCACAAATGGCACCATACATCCCTCTACTATTCTTTCTTGAAAAAAATGTTTATCCATGATCCCTAGAGACATAACAAAATACAGTATTGTTTATTAATAATCACCTAATTAAATTTTAATTATTGTAGTGTACAATATTTCTTACAAACACAGACACAGCATCATATAGACAGTAGTACTGTACTATACCTTCGAACATTAACAAGGGGCCAGCTCTTAATCGTGATATGCCTCCCATATGTGGATCTTCAATGGATGCTTTGGACGTGGCTTTAATGCAGACATGTCCAACGTTGGCCCTCCAGATGTTTTGAAACTACACATCCCAGCATGCTTTGCCACAGTTTTGCTATTAGAGAATGCTAAAACTATTGCAAAGCATGCTGGAATGTGTAGTTTCAAAACATCTGGAGGGCCAACGTTAGACATGCCTGCTTTAATGAGATATGGCTCTTCTTACGGAATGACATTCGTGAGAACCTCTCGAGTGCTACTGAGGATTCATCGGTGAAAATGACATCCGGAAATGTTTCACCGCTCTCAATCCAACGACGTGCCTGTTCCACTCTCTTCTCTTTGTTAACATCTCTAATCATGGGCGTTATCTTGTCAACAGCACAAAATTATACAGGTAATTAAATACAGTACTGTATACTGGACATCATTATATGCAGTCCAGCACTTTGTAAAGTATGGTTATTAACCACTTGAGTGGTATGCCTGGAGATTTTCCTGCCTCAGCTGTGCTGCCGCAGCGGGCTGTCCCGGAAAATCTCGGGGCATGCCACTATACAGTAGGTGTGCGCCAGTGGTGTCCTTGTGTGCACCACTGGCACTGCACCTCCAGTCAAACCCCCCCGGGCCTGCTGTTGTCACTCACAGTGACGTCGGCGGCAGGCTCGGGTATGGTCGGCGCGGCTCGGGGGGACTCGGAAGCGCTCAGGCGAACATCCCTGATCCTGCCGCCGACGTCACTATGAGTGACAGCGGTGGCAAGCTCTGCCGCCGCTGCCCTGGTAGGTTTGTCCTGCCCCAGCAAAACCCACCACTGAAGGGGTTATTGTGAAAAGGTGCGCATTACTGCTTTATACTGTATACAGTAGTCTTACCTTGTAGCTCTATAGTTCCATCCCATATTCCGATGCATTTTTCGAATGCTGGTGAGTGATATGTCAAAGTCATACTCTGTTTTGAAGATGTGTTTGATTTGTCAAGCAGTCATTTCATCATTGTCACGAGTTAATTTCTCCACAATTTTTTCAGCTCTCCTACAGTGCACACAGTCAGGGCCGGTGCTAGGGTGTCCGGCGCCCTCCTGCAAACCATACATTTTGCGCCCTTTCACATTGCCATTGCAACAAGCTTCAGCCCGATTGTGAGAGTGTATGCAACATGCAATCCTATGGAGGATCTCGGGTGCATGTACATGTATGCATACACCATCTCAGTGCTGTGTCCGCAAAATGTTGCAGGCACTAAAGGTACCCATACACGCTGCGAAAATCGCATACGTTATGGGCTAGATCGCATCGCAGCGCATGGTATGCATGCAATATGTGTGCGATGCGATCCGAAAGCAGTACAAAAAGTATGTGCAGCACTCGTGACTGAGGGGGAAAGGAGGGGAAAGAAGGAGGAGATGGAAGAAGAGGGGGCGGAGTGTTGAGGACTGGCAGCGGCACTGGCACAGCACACTGAGGAAGGGGAGGCGGCGCTGCTGGCTGTTTGTCATTTGATTGACAGCAGGGAGCAATGGGTAGGGGGCGGATCCGGACATGACATGTCATCCAGGCATTCACAGTCAGCGCTACATGCCTCAGAGCAAGTGTCCTTGAGGAAGAGGGGGCAGGAGGAGGACAGTGTGTGTGCGGTGCAGGGAGCTGCTCAGCCTCTCCATACTGCCTCCCGCTGTCAGACAGGTGCTGCGGGCGGCGTGCAGGAGGCAGTGACAGTGAGAGCCGAGGCAGCTTTAGCAGAGCAGGGAGGGAGACAGCGCCTTTTCAGCATGGCGCCTCCCTGCTTTGCAGGAGCTGCTGACTGGGTAGCGCCGGCCCTGCACACAGTAAATAAGAATTAATGAACAAGGCAATGACTGAAATGTTTCATGGCTTTCACTATACAGTATACAGTATTTATTATTACAGCAAAGGTTAATACTACCATAGTTTATACCAGTTTAACAAACAATACAATAATTTACTGCACAGTACTGATCTTACCAAGAGCACTTTGGAGCAAATATTTCCTTTCTGGCCGTTGTTCTCTCGAAAGCATGATAGCGCACTGTTTGTAAATTGACTACAATCCCACTTTCCTTCAGCCAAGCCTGGATCTCTTTCATAGTTTTATTGTCTTTTTTCATGTTTGCAATTATTTTGCTCATAGTTTTTATTGATTTTAACTGGCATTTTGTACAGATGTACTATACACGTTCCTGTATGAAGAGAATACAGAACATTTAGAAATACAGCTTTAGAAGACATGGACTTTTTCTCAATAAAAATTACTACATTACTTTAAACTTTAATAAAAATGTAATCTTTATCCCCCCCAAACAACGATAATAGTAATAAATGACAAAGATGTACTGTACAGCACTCAGTCACTAATACTATACATCTACTCATGCGTCTCACTAGCTATGGCAGCCACGGCCCACGGAGCAAAGTAACAAACTAGGGCAAAGCTACGGGGAGCAGAAACGATCATGGCTGCTCCTGCGTCTCATTAGCTAGAGCGTCTCAGGCTCCGGGGAGGAGGGGGCGTGCTGTATGGGCAAGCGTCGCTCGATACCTCTCGAGGCAGTTTTGCTCGGACGCTGGGATTTACAAAATGGCCACCGGCGCCTCGGCGCCTTGTGGCAGCCACGGTCCACGGAGCAAAGTAACAAACTAGGGCACAGCTACGGTAAGCAGATACAATCATGGCTGCTCCTGCATCTTATTAGCTCCTGCTTCTCATTAGCAAGAGTGTCTCAGGCTCCGGGGAGGAGGGGGCGTGCTGTACGGGCAAGCGTCGCTCGATACCTCTCGAGGCAGTTTTGCTCGGACGCTGGGATTTACAAAATGGCCGCCAGCGCCGAGGCGCCTCGTGGCAGCCACGGTCCACGGAGCAAAGTAACAAACTAGGGCACAGCTAAGGGAAGCAGATACGATCATGGCAGCTCCTGCATCTCATTAGCTAGAGCGTTTCAGGCTCTGGGGAGGAGGGGGCGTGCTGTACGGGCAAGCGTCGCTCGATAACTGAGGCAGTTTTGCTCGGAAGCTGGGATTTACAAAAGTTTGCCTCGGCGCTGGCGGCCATTTTGTAAATCCCAGCGTCCGAGCAAAACTGCCTCAAGCGGTATCGAGCGACGCTTGCCCGTACAGCACGCCCCCTCCTCCCCGGAGCCTGAGACGCTCTAGCTAATGAGACGCAGGAGCAGCCATGGTCGTATCTGCTTCCCGTAGCTGTGCCCTAGTTTGTTACTTTGCTCCATGGACCGTGGCTGCCACGAGGCGCCTCGGCGCTGGCGGCCATTTTGTAAATCCCAGCGTCTGAGCAAAACTGCCTCGAGCGGTATAGAGCGACGCTTGCCCGTACAGCATGCCCCCTCCTCCCCGGAGCCTGAGACACTCTTGCTAATGAGACGCAGGAGCTAATGAGATGCAGGAGCAGCCATGATCGTATCTGCTTCCTGTAGCTGTGCCCTAGTTTGTTATTGTGCTCCGTGGACTGTGGCTGCCATGAGGCGCCTCAGCGCTGGCGGCCATTTTGTAAATCCCAGCGTCCGCCTTTATAGCACGCCGCCCCCTTACTTCCCGGAGCTTGAGACGCTCCAGCTAATGAGACGCAGGAGCTTCTCATTTAGCAAAACTGATTAACATACTGTGCTGTGGCATTTTTTTATTACATTGATCTTACGTTATTTTAAAATGAATAAAATGGACATGAAATTTTAAACTATTGTGCACATGATTAGATGTTACTGTATTTGGACCATAATGTACAGTATTGTGCTTAACCTGCTTTACTGTATACTGTAACACAATTTAAGTTTTAATTATTTTTTTTGTAGACAAACAACAATGAACGTATCAAGTGCAAACGCAGTGCACATCCCACCAAGAGACAATTGGCAATGGCTGCAATGGCTCCCCAGTATGCACCCAAAAAGGCGAAGAAGACTGCTGCCCAAAAAGAGAACGTTCCAGTAGCAGTAAAGCAAAGGAAAAATGCCAAGGCAAAGAATGCTGTTTTGTCTGGGATGATTGTTGGTGCATTGAGTGACGTTAACAATGTGGCTTTCTCTATTGCAGATATCGAAGCTGGCCCATCACACAAGGAGACTGTGTTGGCTGAAGATATACACGTACCAGCGCTCAGCATGGATCAAACCCTGGTACACGCGGTAAGTAATGATCCAAATGAGGAGTTTGTGGTTTTGGATTTTGTTTTTATCCCAGGTGAACAAGGACATTCTTCACCAAGAAGAAAGCTTGATTTTGGCAATCTTTCAGGAGCAAAAGAGCAACCTTTTCTTGAAGGTCCTGTGCTCCATGGTCATCTTGCAGGTTGTCTGTCAATGACAGACAACCTGCAAGATGACCATGGAGCACAGGACCTTCAAGAAAAGGTACATCGGCTGGAGATAGAAAATGCTGTGCTAAAAGATGCCTTGAAGAACACCGTTGAATCAATGAAGGACGTCCTCATTGAATCTGTGAAAGATGACATCATCAAATCAGTAAGTAATACCATCATGACATCAGTGAATGATCGAATCAGTGACATCATCGTATCAGTGACTCACACCATCACAACATCAGTGAACGACCGCATCATTGGAGCAGTGAAAGACATGATCGTCGACACATTGAAAAAAACAAGACCACAAACACATAAAGTAGCTGTACAGATGTGTCTAATTGAGGATGGACCTGGCAGAGTGGATGCACTCTGCGAATTGGATGGACTGGGCGAAGTGGATTCATTTGGCGAACTAGATGCACTCGGCGGATTGGATGGACCGGGCAAAGTGGATACATTCGGCGAACTGGGTGCACTCTTCGCAGTGGATGCTGGCGGCGAAGTGAATGCACCCAGTGAAGTGGACACCACAATGGTCTTGAATAGACACGAAGAACTGCCTTCTACAGCACAACCAGTGGTGAACTTTGGTGAAGTGACTTTGCAGCTTCTTCGAGCACCCATTCAGTGCAGCACCCCTGCAGAGCCGGACTCCGAGGAAGTTTATGGTCCTGTTCTGCCGAATATTCCCCTGTGTGACATCACGGTTGCAACTGACAAACTGCTTTATGGAAAGGCAAAGGACCAACTGCACAGATATGCACAACTTCTTTTCCAAGAGCATGTGCCACATGACCTCTATTTGACATGGCCAAACCGTGTGAACTATTGTGGCAAGTATGGGAAATTTGCACTGCCAAAGAATTTAAGAAAAGACATCATGAGCAGATGTGGTAAACGGATTACACTTGAGAAGCACCATAGACCCCCCATAATCAATACCATCAATGGATTACTACGAATGAAGAGGAGAACACCATGGGTCCGTCTCAATCATGTCACAACACGGTTACCACCATTGCCAAGAGTTTGTCCTCCCTTGTGCACAACTCGGTGATGAAGCAGGGGTGGTTCGCAGCACTTTCACTTTCATACGGTATTGTATTTACTGTACTTTTACCCATCTATTTTCCGTGTATGTGTCATTGTTCCTTCAAAAATAAATCTACTGTAAAACAAAACATAATAAAAATAAAAATAATATTAAAAAAATACAAAAACAAAAATTATAAAAAAAAGTTGTGTGTGATGTTTTTATCTTCACCGGTCCGTTTTCCATGCGAGTGCTGCTGTTCCTACACCCCACCCCAAACAATTTTTTTAAAAAAATTACAAAAAGCAAAAATAAAAAACAATAAGCAAAAAAAAAGACAAAAAAAGTTGTGTGTTTTCCCCACGTTGTAACCTTTTTCCCCACTGATTGAACTGTATCCCTTGTCACCCATGTGCTGTCAATAAAAAAAAAAAAAAAAATCCAAAAATAAAAAAGCCAAAAAAAGTTGTGTTAACATTGTTTTTATTGTTCTGTGTCGTTGTTACCTTTTTCCCCACTGATTGGTCTGTATCCCTTGTCATCCATGTGCTGTCAATAAAAGTGTTTCTTTCCAGTTGCAGTTGTGCATCCAGCATCTGCTATTTTCCTTCACCGATCTGTCAGTGTTCCAAACTACTGTACCCCCCCTCAAAAAAGGATAAAAAAAATACAACCCCCCCCCCACCTCACCCCACCCCACCCTACAGTATTTCTCTTCCGTGTGTTTTCCGTGTGTGTGTGTGTGCTGCTGTTCCTAAAAAAAAAATATATAAAAAGCAAAAAAATTAAAGTAGTGTGTGATGTTACCATTGTTTTTATTGTTCTGTGCTGTACTATATCTTGTTACCTTTTCCCCACTGGTTGGACTGTGTCCCTTTTCATCCCTCCGCTGTCAATAAAATTGTACTGTAATTGACCACCCTGCACCCCCCCCTTAAAAAAATAATAAAAATAAATTAAAAATTGATGTCTGTGTGTTTGTTTGTACAGTATCTTTACAGTATCTTTTGTATTGTTTGGTACTCTACAGTACAGTACCTCGTTTCCCTTTCCCCACTGATTGTATCCCATATCATCTTCTGTCAATAAAGAAAGAGCCAAAACTACAGTATTGAACGTTTTTAACTTTACTGTATCTTAAAAAAACAAAACAAAACAAAAACTAAAGCTGGTGGAAGGCGCCCCTAAATAACTGGTCCACCAGTTGGTGGAGCACTACCTCCATGTTGAACATCGTCCTCCGGAAGTTTTCTGTGGGGGGGGGGGGGGGGGGAAAGGGATACTGTAGTATTACGATACAGTAACTAAAACCCTACTTTAAGATAAATAACTGTAGAAACATATACTGTACTGTAGTAGAATTTGACGGCAGATAAGAACCATTTGCCCCATCTAGTCTGCCCCTTATTTGTCCTTCAGGTCATTTTTAATCCTTATTTCTTTGTAAGGATATTCATATGCCTATCCCAAGCATGTTTAAATTGTTCTACTGTCTTAGCCTCTACCACCACTGATGGGACGCTATTCCACTTATCCACTACCCTTTCTGTGAAGTAATTGTGAAGTAATTCTTTCTAACATTTCACCAGTACCTACAGTACCTCCCTCCAGTTTCAGTGCATGTCCTCGTGTTCTATAACTTCTTTTCGTTTGAAGAAAATTTCCCTCCTTACTACAGTATGTTCAAACCCTTGATACAGTATATTTAAAGATTTCTATCATGTCCCCCCTTTCCCTTCTCTGTTCCCTCTTCTTTTTTTCTGCTACTGATTCCTCTCCCTATGCAACCAAGCATCTGACTAGCCTTCATCATTGCTTTGCTACTGTACTATTGCTTTCCTGCCTTTACAGTAAGTCATTTGAAATAATGACTCCTACTGTACTGTATATCCCTTTCCAGCATGGTGAAGAGAAACAGTGCAGTATGATTTACCTCTAGACACTGGGTTCTCTGGGGGAGTTTGGCTGTCCGCCACAGCTCTGCAGACCATCCGAACCATCCTGTGAAATATGGGCCACAGGGGCCGCAGCCTTTCACGGTCATCTGTGAAAAAGCAAAGGAAAAAACTGTAGGTTAGTTTGCAAAGTACAGTACTTTATTGTACTGTACAGTATCCAGGACACATGTTCAGTAATGTGTACTGTACAGTAACTGACAGTTGCACCACAATTATGGTAAACAAAATCTATTCTGGCCTCAGCATCTGGATGTGTCACGGCCGTCGTGCTGGGAGGAGAGGGGAAGTTGTATGGATAGTATAAACCCTGTACAGCAGTCCCTGTTTCCTGTCAGTGTCCCTATTGTCTATGCATCACCCCTGCGGTCTCTGTCCCAGATGAAATCAGAGTACTGTACAGTACTTACCAGCTGCCAATGGCCTGGGGGGGATGGTACGCTGGTCCTGCGGCGGCGGTGGCGGAGGGTCATCTGGGTGGGTGGAACTGCGGAAAAGAACAGAAAAAGGTTAGTTTGAAACATACAGTACTGTACTGTACAGTATCCAGAACACATATTCAGTAGTGTAACCGTGACAGTTGCACCACAATTCTGGTCACCTACAGTAAATGTATTCTGGCCGCTGCATCCGGATGTGTCACGGTCGCTGCGCTGGCAGGAGAGGTTAGGTCATACAGACTGTGTGGCACCTGTTTCCTGTCAGTGTCCCCGTTGTCTATGTACAAAATCACCCCTGCCGTCTCTGTCCCAGATGAAATCAGGAGTACTGGACAGTACAGTACCTACCAGCTGTTGATGGGCCGGAGGGAGAGGGTGCGCTGTTTCTGCGGCGTCGGTGGCGGAGGGTGATCTGGGTGGTGGGGACACTTTCAGATGTTGTAACTTTAAATAAAAAGACAAAATAAACATACAGTACTGTACTGTACAGTAGAGTAAATGGTTGGACCCCAGTTGTTATACGGTACAAATACTGTAACAGGCCTTTGTTCACTAACATGCCTACTGTATACAGTATTTGGGACACACGGCCATCTACTGTACTTAGGCTGGAGGAAAAGAACTTCCGTACTGAATTAGTGTAAGAATGGGATTCTTCACCATTAGAGCAGTAACATTCTGAAAGTCATTGGTGGTGGGGGCGGTTACAGCAACTACTGCTCATTAATTTTAATCAAAACTGGATTCATTTTTGACCACTAAGGGAATCCTACTGTATACTGTACTGTACAGGTAGATACTGTATGTTTTACTCAAGTCAACCAACTGAACTGTAGTGGACAGTATCTACAGTAACTTGTAACTACTGAGTTACAAGTTAATGTAGATACTGTACTGTCCCGTACAGTTCAGTTGGTTGAACTTGATGGACTAACATCTTTTTTTCAGCCTGAATTAATGCAAAACAGTACAGGTAGGGTACTACTGTATGTTACAGGGTGGACCTACAGTACACGTACAGTACTTTCCGGTACACGTGGTGGGAGCCCTGGTGTTACACTGTACAATACTTACCAACCGCACTGGGTCCCGTCTCCAGGTCGGTGGGGGTGGAGGCGGCCAGCTCCTCCTGGCTGGGGTGGAGGCTTTCGGATGCTGCAAATGTAAAAAAAAGACAGAATAAAGAGACTGTACCGTACAGTAGAGTACTGTAGTGAGGCCGGAGGAAAAGAACTTCCGTACTGAATTAGTGTAAGAATGGGATTCTTCACCATTAGAGCAGTAACATTCTGAAAGTCATTGGCGGTGGGGGCGGTTACAGCAACTACTGCTCATTAATTTTAATCAAAACTGGATTCATTTTTGGCCACTAAGGGAATCCTACTGTATACTGTACTGTTCATTTTTGGCCACTAAGGGAAAAGTTTGCTGGATGCAAATAATTTTTACTTGCTGAAAAATTTAGCCATAGGCCATACCATATAAAAAATTTGCAGGAACATTCACTGCATGAGTGAAGGAAAAAAAGAAAGAACATGATACACATGTAAATGCAAACAACATTATTCATTTTTGAATACCGCCCGGGTATTAGCACCCTTACCACTAGTGGTACCACCACCCCTAGTACGGACACTACGCCGTGGGGGAGTAGTGGGGGACACACTCATGGGTGTGGAGGACACACTACTACTTTGGGTAGATGTGGTTTGGTGCTGACTTAACAAACTAGTTGCACTGAGGCTGAGTTGCGTTTGTAGGGACATCAACGCAGTTGTTTGGCCATTAATAGCTTGGGTCTGTTCAACCATATTGGCATTTAGTGTTCTAAAATTAGTAGTTTGGCCCAGAATGGCTTGGCCAATTTCTGATAAGCGTGTGTCTAATGTGGAGACAAGACGAATTTGTGTCCCTACATTAGCCCGCACACTTTGAGAAATTCGTCTCATTTGCAGAGCTATGTTACGCACATACCCCTTAACGGTTTCTAGTTGGGTGGACTGCACCTCCATAAAAGCTAGTTGTTTCCCCTTGAAAAGATGGATGGATTGCGCCAACTCATCTGCACTAGTGGGGGTGTTGGTGGCTGCAATGATTGGGGGCTGCTGCCTATGTGACTGCATAAAGGGGGCCTCATTGACTGGGTGTGCTTGGTTTTGTGCAGGTTCCAACGATGGCACCGTCTCAAGGATGATTTCACTCATGTCGTCCATAGTTTGCATGGGATCCGTAGGTTCAGGCATCGGTTGTAAATGACCTACAAATGAGAAAAGAGTGGTAAGTATGCTATGCAGATTGGTGTATGGTGGGTCATGTTACCTTAGTTGGAATGGTTAGGTGTTGCTCATGCATTATGCATTGGCACAGGCTACTGTGGTGGGGACAGCCATGTGTGAAATGTGCAATGTCACATTATGATATCTCACAATGTAACAGTATGATATCTCACCTGCAGACTGGACAGTGTGAACAATCGGATGTGGCTGATGTTGCTCAACAGCAGGCTGGGACTCCAGAGATGGAGCTGTTTGAAAGAAGAATACATTTTCCATTATGATCATTTGCACCTAACTGTCACTTTTTCAAATATGCTGATAAAAACTTTACCTAAATCAAACTTTTTTACTCTGATATGATTACATAAGGAATGTGAACACTTTGAACTGAAGTGGTTGTTTCAGTATTATGACTGTGAACGATATTTTTAATCCACTTGCAAATACTGTAACAGGAAAGACCAGCAGATTACACATGTTAAAGTGACTGTTAAGTGCTTTTCCAACTACCCAGAGGATTGATTTGGATTAACAATCAAGTACACTGCAGCCCTACAGTGATTAGGACAGCACACATTAATTGGATCTGTGGAACTACATAACCCAGCAAAATGCACAGTCCATTATTTAGCAAGGCAAGCTAGCAAAATGTGATTTTGCTGGGATATGTAGTTCCACACACAGCAATCTTTTGGACACATAAAGCATACCACCATAATAGCATGCGCACATGACATAGCAAAATGTGTAGTTGACATGTGTGGACACTTACCAGTTGGCGGTGGAGTGGGGGGCCTGTCTGTGTCGGCAATGTGGATGCTGGGAAGCACCTCCGGTGGGATGATTCGGCGTAGCAGCCTCTCATAGGCCTTAAAGCGGACTTCCTGCCTAGGGCCACCTCCTGTGCGACAGGCCTCTTTCTTCTCCAGGGCAAGCTTGGCTTTGAGGAGGCGCTTGATGTCATTGTATCGTTTTTTGACGTTGCGCACACTCCTCTTGTGTGTGCTAACAGCATTTACCGCGGAGGTGATATTGTCCCACATCCCCTTCTTCCTTGCCACACTTGTGCGGTGATGGTGAGGACCAAGTAGGCGGTCATACAGGGGCAAGAGTGCACGCACCAGGGCCATATTCTCCTCATAAGAGAACCTGACTTTCCTCCCACTAGCTGTACGAGCTGCATCATCCTCCTCCACATTTTCAGCCTCACCCTCTTCCTCCTCCTCCTGTCCTGCTTCTTCCCCCAGCACCTCCAAGTCTGCTTCATCTGCCTCCTGCACAGGCCAGTCCACCTCTGAGAAATCCCCCTCTTGCAGCTCCTCCTCTGTGTGCCTGGCACTCTGTTCCTCCTGTGAGGACACATGGCTTGTGCCTGCTTCCTCCTCATCCTCCATAGCCACCTGCTCTGCTTCCACCATGTGGCCTCTCCCTGGCGCAGCTGTTGCTGGGAGCATGCTGGCTCTCCCTGTCCTGCCTCTGGCAGTGCTGCCTCTCACTCCCCTACCTCTCCCAGTGGTTGGGGTATTTGGGCCCAAGCTGCCTGTCCCTCTGCCTCCTCTGCACCTAACCAATCCTCCTCTCCATCTCAAACGCCTTACTCCCTTTCAAAGGGTAAAATGGCGTCTGCGCCCCTTTATATAGGGGGTGTGATGCGTATTGCAAGGGACTAAGGTGGGCCAATAGGTTAGCATGTTGTATGGGCTGATCAGGTGTATTGGTGTAAATCACATTCCGGTTGGCCGTAAATACGCACATGACCTAACCCGGAAATCGCACTTTTATGGCGTATATCATCGACTCAATTAGCACCTTATCGCTGTCTATCGCCATCTATCGCACTTTTTAGGCGGCTTTGCGCCAGCCATTCAATACGCGATTTCTGGAAAAAAATGTGATTTAAAAAAATGGCGATACACGGCGATTTGAGTTAAAATCGCATTTTCTGAAAAACTGTCAACACAATACATCTCGCCCATAGTATTCATTAGGAAAATCAAACGTGTCTCCTGTTTGAGTAATTCCTTATCCCAGTCTCCCTTCCGTATCCCCATCTCCACCTTTAGCATCCCAAATGCTTTCAAGCCTTTGCCATTTCCTTGGTGGTATCTCATGAAATGCTTGGCTACAGGGGTTAGGGTTTTAAAATTCGCCTGATCTCTGCTGGCATTTTTTATGCTGAGGAGATGCTCAGATAGTCTTGTTTTTAGGGATCTCCGTGTCTTCCCTATGTACTGCTGCTAGCACCCTTAACACTAGTGCCACATCCACCCCTAGTACGGATACTACGATGTAGGGTAGTAGTGGGGGGACCCACTCATGTGTGTGGAGGAGACACTACTACTTTGCGTAGATGTGGTTTGGTGCTGACCTAACAAACTAGTAGCACTGAGGCTGAGTTGAGTTTGTAGGGACATCAACGCAGTTGTTTGCCCATTAATAGCTTGGGTCTGTTCCACCATATTAGCATTTAGTGATCGGAAATTAGTGGTTTGGCCCTGAATGGCTTGTCCAATCTCGGCTAAGCGTGTGTCTAATGTGGAGACAAGACAAATTTGTGTCCCTACATTAGCACGCACACTTTGGGAAATTCGTCTCATTTGTTGACCTATGTTACGCACATACCCCTTAATGGTTTCTAGTTGGGTAGTCTGCATCTCCATAAAAGAGAATTGTTTCCCTTTAAAGCTATGGATGGATTGAGCCAACTCCTCCGCATTAGTGGGGGTGTTGGTGGCTGGAATGATTGGGGGCTGTTGGCTATGTGACTGCGTATAGGGGGCCACATTGACTGGGTGTGCTTTGTGTTGTGCAGGATCCAATGATGTCACCGGCTCTAGGATGATTTCACTCATGTCGTCCATTGCTTGAATGGGATCAGTGGGTTCTGGCATCCGTTGTGAAGGTCCTACAAATTAGATAATAGTGGTAAGTATGCTATGCAGAATGCTGTTTGGTGGGTCATGGTAACTTAGTTGGAATGTTGAGGTCTCGCTCATGCATTGTGCATGCAGGGGTGGTTTACTACTTATATCCCTCAACAATTATTGCTGTTGTGGTTTATGAGTCCTTTGTATGGTGTTCATGCTTTCAAACAATCATCATGTGGGGTCAGGTCATTTTTTAACGTAAACATTGTTAACTCTATCATCGGCCATGCCATGTAATGTGATGTGACATCACATGATAGGCATAGTAGTCATATGCATGTGTTAGTCACTTTACATGGCTGACTACATATTATTTTTCCTTTGGATTTGGATCCTAGACCTGGCTGTGTTTTGGTACAGGCTACTGTGTTGCCGGCAGGCATGTGTGAAATGTGAAATATCTTTGTGTAACAGTATGATATCTCACCTGCAGACTGGACATTGGGAACAATTGGATGTGGCTGATGGCGCACAGCAGCTGGCTGGGACTCCAAAGATGCTGCTGTTTGAAAGAGGAAGACATTTTTCATTGTTAACATTGGCACCTAACTGGCACTATTACAAAAATGTGGATACAAAATTAAAACCAAGCCATTGTTCTCTTTAGATATGCTTAAATAAGGGTTTTGATGTATTTGAACTTAAGAGCTCATTTAAGTATTAGGACAGTGCAGGAGCTTTGTCCTCCATTTGGTACAAAAAGGAAAGAGCATCAGGTTACACATGTAAAAGTGACTGTAAAGTGCTTGTCCAACTACCCAGAGGATTGATGTGGATTAACAATCATCTACACTGCAGGCCTACAGTGATAAGGACAGCACACATTAATTGGTTCTGTGGAACTACATAACCCAGCAAAATGCCCAGTCCATTAATTAGCAACCCAAGCTAGAAACATGTGTTTTTGCTGGGATATGTAGTTCCACAGACACAAATCAATTAGATACATAAACCATTCCACCATAATTGCATGCGCACATGACATAGCAAAATGTGTAGTTGACATGTGTGGACACTTACCAGTTGGCTGTGGAGTGGGGGCCTGTCTGTGTTGGCAATGTGAATGCCGGGAAGAACCTCCGGCGGGATAATTCTGCGAAGCAGCCTCTCATGGGCCTTAAAGCGGACTTCCTGCCTAGGTCCACCTCCTGTGCGACAGGCCTCTTTCTTCTCCAGGGCAAGCTTGGCTTTGAGGAGGTGCTTGATGTCATTATATCGCTTCTTGACGTTGCGCACACTCCTCTTGTGTGTGCTGACTGCATTGACCGCGGAGGTAATATTGTCCCACATCCCCTTCTTCCTTGCCACATTTGTGCGGTGATGGTGAGGACCAAGCAGGCGGTCATACAGGGGCAAGAGTGCACACACCAGGGCCATATTCTCCTCGTATGAGAACCTGACTTTCCTCCCACTAGCTGTACGAGCTGCATCATCCTCATCCTCCACATTTTCAGGGTCACCCTCCTCCTCCTCCTGTCCTGCTTCTTCCCCCAGCACCTCCAAGTCTGCTTCATCTTCCCCCTGCAGAGGCCAGTCCACCTCAGAATAATCTCCCTCCTGCAGCTCCTCCTCTGTGTGCCTGGCACTCTGTTCCTCCTGTAAGGACACATGGCTTGTGCCTGCTTCCTCCTCCTCCATAGCCACCATCTCAGCTTGGCCTCTCCCTGGCACAGCTCTTCCTGGGAGCATGCTGGCTCTCCCTGTCCTGCCTCTGACAGTACTGCCTCTCACTCCCCTACCTCTCCCAGTGGTTGGGGTATTTGGGCCCAAGCTGGCTGTCCATCTGCGTCCTCTGCACCTTAGCACTCCTCCTCTCCTCTCCATGTCAAACGCCTTACTCCCTTTCAAAGGGTAAAATGGCGCCTGTGCCCCTTTATATAGGGGGTGTGATGCATATTGCAAGGGATTAAGGTGGGCCAATAGGTGTGCATGTTGTTTGGGCTGATCAGCTGTATTCGTGTAAATTGCATTCCGGTTGGCTGCAAATACGCACATGACCTAACCCGGAAATTGCACTTTTATGGCGTATTACATTGGCTCAATTCGCACCATATCGCCGTCTATCGCCATATATCGCCCTTTTCGTGCGGCATTACGCCAGCCATTAAATACGCGATTTCTGCCAAAAAATGCGATTTAAAAAAAAATGGCGATATAGGGCGATTTGAGAAAAAAATCGCATTTTGCCAAAAACGGTAAACACAATAAATCTCGCCCTCTGAGTCTTAGATCAATTTTTGTGCAAAGAGAAATCTCTTGCCGCAAGCTCATCCTTGATTTTGTCAGAGAGCCCATTCATAAAGGCCGCAAGAAAGACTTCCTCATTCCAGGCCAATTCAGCTGCCAATAGCTTGAATTGTATTAGATACTGTCCTAACTGTTCTAGAACCTTGACGTAAGCAAAGGATCTCAGTTGCAGCTGAGCTGAGTTGGCCTGGTTCATCGAAGATGATTTTGAAGGTGGAAATGAAACGAGAGTAGTCAGCTAGGAGTGGATCTGCTTTTTCCCACAGGGGAGATGCCCAATTGAGAGCAGAACCGGAGAGGAGAGATATTACGTAAGCCACTTTGGTACGGTCAGTAGGGAAATATGAGGATTGAAATTCAAAGTGAATTTCACATTGATTAATAAAGCCTCTACAATTTTTTGGATTGCCATCGAATTTAGTTGGAGTAGGAAGTTGAAGATGAGCTGTGATTCCTGTCGTTGGAGATATGGGTCTAGGCAGTTGCGCCGGTGTGGTTGTTGACCCTTGGCCCTTTTGCAGTGTTGCTTGAATTGTATCCAGTCTTTTGGACAGACCTTGGAGGGCATGAATGACTTGCTCCTGAGCGGCCTCCTGTTGATCCAGGCGGGCCGCCACTTGTTGAACAGGAGCAGGTCCTCGCTCCTGTCCCGATGCTGGATCCATGGAGTCAGTACAAACTGGCACGTTTCGTGAAGCATCAGCTGGAGTGTAACGGAGGCTGGGTGCTTTAATGTAGGGCTGTTGCATGAACGACACATTGGAGTGAAGCAATTGGATAAAAAAACCTTTTTTAATAAAGATACTGCAGTACAAGATATGAATGATGGCATAAAGAACTGTAGATATTGATAAACTGAAAGAAGGCAATAATAAACAGTACTTTTTGGAGAGCTTGAATATGATTGGGAAGTTGAATGATTGGATGATTGCAGGATTGGATGATTGAAGAAAGATTGGATGATTAGATGAAGAATTGGATGATTGAATGAAGGATTGGATGATTGGATGAAGGATTGGATGATTGGATGAAAGAGAAGAAGATGAAGTCCAGTTGAATCTGTGCTGAGTGAGATCGTAGCTGCAGGACCAGGGATGCGACCACGGATAATAATCGTCAGGAACGAAGGAAAAAGATTACACCCTTTGGGGGGTTAACCTTGTCCTATCCTAATAGGCGGCAGAGGGTTCCGTGATGATATGGTGGAGCAGTGGATGATCATCAGGGAGATCAGCGAAGACTTTCACAGGATGCGAAGGAGAGCTGTAGTGGATACTACAGGGATAGCCAAGAGTGATCAATGATGTTAGCGGGTAGACATCATTGTATTGACTGCCGGTCTGGCCCGGCTAGTCAGACTTTAAGGGTAGAGCTGAACAGTGAGATGGCCGCCGCCAGATGTGGCTACAGAAACCAGCTGGCGGAGAATATACGCAGAGGTGCTGCAGCCGGCACTTCCCAGCCAGAGGCCTAATATGACACAGACACCATCATGGCGGCTCATGCCTCACACCACCCAGAGCCTGCACAGCAGGAGACTGCACACCACAGCTGTCACCTAGTGGTGACAGAGTGTCGGAACGCAGACAGCCAGCATGGGTATCAGCAGCGGAGGTGAGCACCAAGACAGAGGGTAGCATATCAGAGGTCTGTAGGACCGGGACAGCACAGGGAGCCAGGGTAGCTAAGATGGTGGTCGTGACAACAACACCCAAATTCATCCAGTAGGAAATATGAAGGCAAGGGGGGTGAATTTATATTTGTAGAGCAGTGGTGGGTAAAAAATTACCCTCCAGCTGTTGTACAACTACTCACCCCATCATACCCTGCAACAGTTAAGCAACCATCCAGCTGTAGCAGCCATGCTATATTTCCCATCACTTATCTAGAGCCTTAAAAAAAAATTTTGGCGCTTAAGATCCCAAACTTTAAATATCCAAAACAGCTGTGGGGAGGAACTGAAACTACTGTATGTGAATCAGATTACTTAACGAGAAGTCTGGTAAACCATTAAGGAGGTAGTACGGATGGTGTAATAGTTAGCATTACTGCCTTACAGTGCTGAGTTCATGGGTTCAATTCCCAACTTAACCCTAACTGTGCAGAGTTTGGATATTCTCCCCGTACTTGTGTGTGTTTACGCAAGTCCGGGTTCTCCGGTTTCCTCCCACAATCCAAAACTATACTGGTAGGTCAATTCGCTTCCAACAAATTTACATGTGTGCATGTACGGAATATAGGATTGTAAATTCCACTTGGGCAAGGACTGATGTGTATGTTCAACACATGTATGATGTGTATGTACAGCGCTGTGGAATATGTGTGCGCTATATACAGATGGGGCAGGCTCCATCTTTGCAGGGGCTGGCAATTCTATCACCAGCCCCCGCCAGTGGCCGGCTCTCACCAGGCCACTCTCGCACACCCCGTGGCTATGGAGCTGGCCCTGCCGCCTCCCCTGGTGCCCCTTGCCGCCGTCCCCCTATTCCTGCCACCGCGGCGCTGCCCTGAAACTGGGATGCGCATGCGTGTGAGTTGCACGCGCATCCCAGTCAAATGGAGCACCTCTGCGCCGGCGATCACCAGTGGAGACATGCTGGTGATCCCCGGGCAAGGATCAGAGGCGCACCATCTGTAAGAAACTGGTAATAAATAAATAAATAAGGAGGGCATGCATGTCTGTGACCTGGTTTATATTGCACCAATCAATTTTGCAGCACCAATCAATTTTCTGTGTTTATCAAACTCATTGAATTTTCTGTGTTTACTAAACTCATTAAAGTTCCTCCTCTCAAACCTTCAATATGCCCTAGTCACCCACCTCCCCCTGAGTCCCTCTGCACCCATTTTTTAAAGCACACATTTTAAGCTACTGTCTTATATTGAATTTGAATCCATGATGTTAGACATTACAATGACACCTTACCTACTTGCCCCTGTACTGTATAAAAAGTATAGTTATCAAGCTACTGTACTTACATAATTTACGTTGAAAAAAAAGCACCTCAGCTTTGCAGCAGAGATCTATTTAGTATGTAGCATAGATGGCAGCTGCTTTTATGCTCTTTTGCGTGGCCCTCGCAATGTCCATGGCATCTGCATTCTACAGGAGCTCTTCTCCGCCATCAGACTGCCACCCCATTCTCACGCTAACCAATGTGAACAGGTGGGGTAATCAAGTTGCAAGCTGCAGTTTGCTAGCTGCGGCCATCTTGGATATTTTTAAAAATGGCACCAAAACTATTGGCACCATCCATGATGGCTGAGGCAAACCAATTGCAGCTCACTGCATCATCATCGGCCTCCTCACATTTTCCAATGTAAGTCAGCGCAAAGTGACATTGGTAGTCTGGCGGAGATAAGCTCCTGAAGAAGATGCAGCCGCGGAAAGAGTTTAAAAGCTGTCACCTTCTGACTGAAGTCCCGGCTGGGTTGTAGGAGCTGCTCACCAGGGTTTCCTTCTGGAAAATTCCTTCTTAAATGAACAAAACCATGTGCACTGCAGGGGGGCAGATGTAAAATTTGCAGAGAGAATTAGATTTGGGTGAGTTATTTTGTTTCTGTGCAGGGAAAATACTGACTACTTTATTTTTACACTGCAATATAGATCTCACTTTGAAGTAAAACCCCACCTAAATCTAACTCTCTCTGCACAAGTTACATCTACCCCACCTGCAGTGCACATGGTTTTCCATTTGAGAAGGAATTTGCCTGAAGTAGTGAACCAGAATAACCCCCTAGGTGTAGACCTCATGCTACACCTTCTACCCCCCCCCTTCCCCGGGTGAAGGAGTTAAATAAAATACTTAAAAACCTGTTTTGTGTTTTTGTTTTAAAAATTTTTTATTGAAAGCAAATAAACCTTAATATTGCCAAAAACGTACGACACATACAGTATGATAGTGGAATCAGTAATAGTTATCAGAAACAAACTTACTGATAATATAATGGTTTCAATACAATGTTATAATAAGGGAGTAAAAAGTGGAGGGGCTCTAAAAATAATTTTTTTTAATAATAAATAAATTTCTTTTTGTGAACACATTGTATAAGAATATAGAGAAGAAGCACCTTTCAAGTCCATTTGTCCTTCGATGTAGCTACACTATAGCTCTCTCTCGTTAATATATGGACTTCTATTCAAATACCAAATCGTACTCAATCTGTTTACACCTAGTTAAATATATTATTGGTTTTGATTGCTATGTATTCTTGACATGAAAAAACCCAATAAAAATTTCTTTAAAAAAAAAAAAAAAGAATATAGAGAAGAAACAAAAAGAAGAAACTATTTTTATAGAATATTCCAGTAGAAAGCCAGGGCTGCCGGTGGCTTATTACATTTATGTATGTAAGGCCAGGTAGAGATATGTTCTGATGAGTGTTCCAGGGGAGCCAAATAGAATGAACATTTTTTATCGTATTGTTTTCTAGAGTCAAAGGGCAGAATGTAATGTCACCTGAGTTTGTCGGCAGTACGGGATGTCGACCGAACTCGGACATTTGTTTTATAGGGGCAACCACATTACAAGGCCAAAAATGTATTCCATCCAAGCTATGAACCAGATCCTGTTCAATAAAGCTTGGCGACTAGGGGTGGTGGGGATCTTCCAATAATGTATATCCGTGTGCAGAGAAGATGATTAGTAGGGAAGATCAATGAGACAAGAGAGAAGAGAGCACCCAGTAGGATGTGAGCACCACACAGGTCCACCATACATGACAAAGTGTGCCATGTTCTCCACCATTTGTCCAACACAAATTAGAAGAGTTTGAGCACTATGGACCCCAGCTGATTGCTGATACCGAGATGGCCGCTCCTACAAACAACCTCCGATTCATCAGCCTTTCCACAGGCACACCAGGCTTGTGGAATTAAGAAAAAAGAGGTTGTTGCAGCTCTCATAGATTTTTTTTTTTTTTTATAAAATTTTATTGAAGAACTGTACAGTACAAGAATAAAATATGTACTTTAGCATAGTAATACAAATAATCCAGAAGTCAATGTTGCAAGTATGATAAGCAGTAAACATTAATAAACATTATATATTTTTTTGGGATATCAAACATGTGGTTAAGTTGTTTGTTATAACAATATACACTCTTACATTACGTTGAACTTCACATAATCTATCTCTAAAACATGTATAAAAAGGCTTAGGATTAAGGAACATAGTATATGGCATATAAATGATGGATCGTATCAGAATGGAGGAGCATTAGTTTGTAAGGTTACTAAATTATACCAGGATGTTAATTGGACAGCAGCTCTGAAAGTATTCTTAGTGGTTTCCAGTAAAGATTTCACATGTGGCAGCCAAATTGCAAAAAAATTCTTTGCTTTGGCATCTTTGTTGAGAGATGTTTCCAACCAGTCCATTTGGAACAGGTATGAGATCCGTGGTATTACTAACGAAATGGACAGTGTATTAGACGATGTCCATTGTGACAAAATGGTTTTACGTGTCGCAGCCGCTAATTTTGATAAAAATATTCTCTGCCCTGCTGATTGATGCATCATATGGGGAGTTGGGTATATGTCCCACAAAGCCCATTTGGGAGTTGCTATAAAGGTTATAATATATTGTGTCTTTATATAGGCACATATCGTGTCCCAGAAGGCTCTTACCTCTGGGCAGCTCCACATGCAGTGCAATATATCTGCGTCGGGCGCCTTACATTTGAAGCAACAGGAGTCAGTGGCAGTGCCCATTATCAATCTCCGTTTTGGCGTGTAGTACACTCGATGTAGCAGCTTATATTGCATCTCCATGTATGAAGCAGATATCATCATTTTGTTCAGTCTTACAAAAGCTGATAGTAGGGAGGACAATGATACATTAGGCAGATCTGCGGACCATTTTGCTAATCTGGTCTCTAGCGTGTCTATATCTAATCGCTTCTAAAGATGCAAGTACAATATAGCGGTATTGCAAGGTCTATTCCTAGCATGTTTAATCATGACGTCTAAACCTGCAGTCTTGTCTGCAGGCGGGAGTCGTTTGAGTTAACTAGTAACATAGCTTTTTAATTGGAAATAAACGAATAGTGGGATAGTTACGTTTGGGTATTTATCACAGAGTTGTTGGTAGGAGAGTATCGAATCACATCCTTCATCCATAAAATGATGTAATAGCCTAAGACCTTCCGCTTCGCAGTATTTGGCCAGTCTAACGTTTGTATTATTTGCTCATTGGTGCATGTGTTATATTGAAGCGAGTTAAATAGAGTGACATATGTGGATAATCCCAACCTGGATCGTGAGTTTCGCCATGCTTTACAGGTCGTGGTTATCAGTAAATTCCCAGTAATATCAGGGGGGATAATTTGATGGCCTCAAGTGCAGGAGGCTAGTTAATGGTATCTCAGGGCAGAATGTTTGCTCTATGGCAGTATTGGCATAGTTGCTAGTGGAATTTATCCAATCAACCGCATAACGGAAGTTGGCCGCTAACATGTAACTCTTTATGCATGGTAGGTTAATGCCTCCTAAAGAAGCGTGTTGTGATAATCTGAACATGGATATTCTGGGTTTTTTGCCATCCCATATGAATTTACTAATTGCCGAATTAATAATACGTAGGTCTGAGTCTGATATTAAGAGAGGGAGCATTTGTATGGCATACAGCAACCGGGGGGAAGGAAATCATTTTGATATGACATCTGCCCAGATATGACAAGGGCAGGGATCTCCAAGAACGGAGATCTGCCAATAATCTTGCTATCAGTGGGGCATAATTCATTGAATATAAGTATGTTGGGTCTACAGGTATTTTAAGACCTAGATACGTCAGTGACCTGTCTGCCCATATAAATGGGAACTTCCCGCACCATCCCAGTGCCGCTTTTCTATGCAACGCAAGGGCTTTGGTTTTAGATTTATTTATCAAGACCCCGATATTAATTCAAAGTCTGCCAATGTACGCAAGAAGCCAGGAAACGCTTCCTGTGGGTTAGTGAAGTATAGCAGAAGATCATCAGCATAAGCCGAGACCTTGAGCTCCGACCCTCCGTACCGTACTCCATGCCAGTCATGTTGTGAGTAAAATAGTCTAATTAGGGGGTCTATGGCTAAATCAAATAATAATGGAGAAAGTGGGCATCCTTGTCTTGTGTCGCGTTCTAGTTTAAAGCTATTAGTATTTAAACCATTGACCGTCAGGATAGCTGTGGGGTTATCATAAAGCCTGCGAAAAAAGGTAATAAACCCTACTCCGAACCGTTGGATGTGTAACACACGTAATAGATGGGACCAAGAGACTCTGTCGAAGGCTTTGTCAGCGTCGCAACTAGCTAATTGAGTCTCTCCATCCCTCACAGTCAGGGAACTAGTTATGGCCGCCACTACTTGTCTTATGTTGTGTACTGAGGACCTACCCCTGATAAATCCTGTCTGCGACGGATGGAGTAGTTTTGGCAAGATCAATTGCATTCTATGTGCTACAATTGTAGTTAGTAGTCTTAGGTCTTGATTTAATGAAGATATGGGACGGTAAGAGGTAACAAGCTGTGGGTCTTTATCTGGCTTTGGTAGTACTATGATTCTAGCATGATTGAACTCCGGGGGGACTGTTGCCTGAGAGGATTGAGTTATATAGTGATAGTTAATGTGGTTTAAGATGTGGTAGCAACATTTTATAATAGTCTGCTCCCAATCCATCTGGACCTGGTGATTTACCTTTAGGAAGGCTCTTTATGGCTTGCTCAAATTCTGTCTCAGTGATTGGGGCTACCAGGGCTTCTCCCTCCTCTTGCGTTAATGTGGGAAGTGTTGCTCGTTTGAGAAACTCCATTCCTAGCATTGGGTGGTCGGGTGGTGAGGTATAAAGATTAGTATAGTAATTTAGAAAAGAGTCTGCAATATCCCTCGTATTCGTGTGTTGCCCCTGATCCGTGTGTATCCTGATGATGTGGGTTTGTGGACGGTGTCCCCGGGCGATGGAGGCTAACAATTTGCCAGACTTATTTCCCCAACGGAAATATCTGTGTTTCTGAAAATCTAGGCAGGTTTGGGCTTTTTCTGTGCAAAGAGTATCATAAAATGCCTTAGTGTCTAGGTAATTTTGTCTAGAAGTAGGGGTATTATCTCTCAACATGGCTGCGTAGGAGTCAGAGACTGCTGTGCTAAGTTCTAGAAACCGGGCATTCATCTTCTTCTTTTTAGCCGTAGTGTACGCAATTAAGTGCCCACGTATAACAGGTTTAGAAGCTGCCCAGAATAAATTAATATCTTCCACATGTTGAATGTTGTCATCGACATAATTTAAAAAGTGTTGCTGTAATTCTAACCGGAAGTCAGGAGATTCGCCCAAATATGACAGGAATCTTCAATTATATGAATGCATAAGTGGGACAGGTAATGAGAGCTCAAACCATGTGGGAGCATGATCTGATATCATTATCGGTTAAATCTTTGATCTAGTGACTCGATTAAGTAGGGTAGTGGGAAGGAGCCAGTAATCAATTCTCGATGAGGAATGATGAGGATGAGAATAAAAGGTGTAGTCTCTCTTGACCGGGTACAAATATCGCCAAGGATCTGAGAGACCTAAAGAGCTTATCAGCATATCCAGGGCAGGGGGCGGCACATCTCTTGTTGCCCCACCACTCCTATCTAGGGATTGTTTTTGGGTCGCATTGAAGTCGCCTCCCAAAATTATATGACCTTCTGCCCAATTCTGCAGGTGTACAAACAGTTCCGTGAAGAACTCTGTATTGGGGCCGTTTGGGCCGTACAATGTTGCCACTGTGAACAGTTCCCCTTCCAACTTTATCTTCACAAATAAGTATCTACCCTCTGGATCTTTGAAACTATCTATTACCTCATACCTTAATGATTTGTTAATAAGAAGTAGAACTCCTCGCTGCTTAGCTGTGTAAGAGGCCGCATAGAATTCAGTGAACCAGTTATCTTTTAAAGTATTAGGGTCACCTTCCCTCCAGTGTGTCTCCTGCAGCACCGCTATATCCGGTTTTAACCTTTTCAAATGCTGCAGAACTTTCCTCCTCTTAAGTGGTGTGTTTAAGCCCTCTATGTTCCATGTCAAGAATCTAATGTGAGTACGTGTAGTGAGTGTATTTGCCAATGGTGTACCCATATCAGCCTATACCCATTTTTGGGATTCTATGTAACCAAGTAATTAACTGAAGTGTGGGTTCCTCAGTCCCAGCAAGCTGAGGTGTATCCACAGACAATTCACCATAAGCACTCCTGTTTCGTAACAATCTACATAACAATCTTAGAATCTTAACAGTTCTATCAATTTTCTTATTTTTTCGAACCCATATTATAGGCCAACTGGGCCTGCTATATGTGTATCTGGCTAGATAGATACAAGGGAGGAGCCCCTGTCTGTATATTCTTGGCAATATCTTGATCGTACCCGTTGGTACGCTGCTAACAAATTTAAGTAGGATAAACAAGTTATCAACCCATAATAACAACATCCCGGCACATTGGTAACATTATTATACTTGCAAAGCCCAGGTTATCATTCAGTCAGCATCAGACATGGATGGAGGGTCGTTTGCAAAAGAGTCCAGGTAATTTTGGGCCGAAGAAACTGTGTCAAAGAAGTGCTGTTTCCCTTCTCTTTGAATGCGAAGTTTTGCTGGGTAAAGAAGTGCAAATCTGATGCCCACATCAAATAGCGACTTGCACACTGGCGCAAACTCTCTTCTCTTCATCGCTACCTGGTAGGAGAAGTCCTGAAACAGTAACAGCCTTTCGCCTTGGTATTTCAACTCTTCAGCCCTACGATAGTTTAGAAACTTGAATATAACAGGTCGGGGCCTGCGTCTTCCTGTCTGATTATCTGGACCAATCCTATGGGCGCTCTCTATCTGCATCGCTCCTCCTGGTGGCAGGCATTTAAGTTCATCCGGCAGCCATCTGGAAACTAGTTGAAATAATTTGCGATGCTTGACCGATTCCGGTAGGCCAATGAGCCGCAGATTATTCCTGCGATTTCTATTTTCCATTTCTTCAAGCCTTTCTTGGATAGCCGATATAGTAGCTTCCTGTGATGCAATGGTGTTTTTAGCAGTGAGTAATTCGTCCTCGATGTTAGAGACACGTTGCTCAGCTTCATCTAGTCGTGAGCCGTGATCCCCCACTTGTGAGACCACCGACTCGATGGCTTCCTTTAGGCCTGCCAATTTCTCATCCAGTAGGGGGGAGAGTATAGCAGCAATTTCTTGTGCCCTCGCAGTGGAGGAGGAGCTGTGTGTGGAAAAGCCTGTTTCCTGTGATGATCTTGTGTCGGCTGGTGATACCGGCGGGCTTGTCGCAAGTGAAGATGTGGATTTTGTCTCTCTGCTCCTGGTTGCGTTTCCACTCTTTCCTCCTTTGGCCAATTTGCCAACATATTTTTCCATAGTAAGGCAGTGTGTGTGGCGAGATTAGTGAGAATTATTCAACACGTAGCAGTCCGTATCACTTCTGGGATGTGGCACCGTATAAGAAAGAGTATAAGATATTTAGGTGTAAAATACTCTGATTTATCCCAATTCAGTGTGCATGGATCTGTTTCACCACAAGGGGGAGCTTCTCCCTTAGAGTGTTAAGAGGCTCTGATATTACAATGTTAGGTCTGGTGACACAATGACTGTTAAGATCTGCCTCCTCCAATATGGCCGCCACAAAGCTTTACACAGGGTACAGCAGTCTGTGCAGAGGAGAAAGCAGGTACCACAAAGTGAAGAAAGGTCTGTCTTTTTTCTTTTCCCCCTTAGAATAGTGAAGAGGGGGGGGGGGGGCAGGTGGGGTATTGGGATACACCACTGTGGTGTTCCTGACTTGTTAGGATGTGTCCTCCTTGCCTCCTGTGTAGTTTGTTAGGATGTGTCCTCCTTGCCTCCTGTGTAGTTTGTTAACAGGGGTGTGTGGGGAGTGGGGGTCTGGTTACAGTGCCTTTATACTTGGGCAATGTGTGTTGTGCCCCAAGTGCTGTATCCTGTTGCTTCTGTGCAACAGAACTCACCCTTCCCTCTGCCTGTCTCCGGCCGCCTCCTCCAAGATGGCGTCCGCGAGAACAGCCGATTCTCCTGCTGCTGTTGTGGCCCCCTCTGCCCAAGGAGTCAGTCGGCAGGCGTCTTGGGGTCCCGCCGGGTGTCCGCTGGTGCCCCTACTTGTGTCTGGCCAGTTTAAAGTCCCCACCGCCGTTGTGTGATGTGCGCAGCGTTTCCAAGATGGTGCCCGCTCCTCCTGTGAGCCCGGAGTCCGGCTCTGATTCCGGGGCTGTTTTCTGTGGTGGGGAGCCGGGAGCGGTCTCCACTTGCCCACCGCTATCTCCCAGGTGGGTTCCCCCTGTGCGTTGGGCAGTGACAGTCCCTCACTGCGCCCCGCAAACGCTGTTCTTGCCTGGGGTGGGAGAGCTCTGTAAATGCGGCCAGTAGCTTGGCCTGCCCACCGGAAGTCCAGCGCTCATAGATTTTAATGAGTCAACCAATCTTAATAGTAAAATTGAACATTTAATTAATAACACATGACAAACAATAAAAATAAGTGGAAATACTGTTAAAAACAACAAGTGGACCAATTGGACTGCTCTGGTAGACCACAACAAGTGAGGAGTGTAATCCACTGGAGTCCAGTTACAATCCCAGTATGTCGCTGGAGGTGTCCCGGTCCAATTTGGACTAATTTGCTTGTAGGGATCCTCTCTAAAGTGCGTTTGATATAAACGGGAAAAAGTGCTCTAATTGTATTCCAAATGAGCCGTTGTAATTACCCCAGTCCAGGACTTGTGTGGGGGGCTCCTTTTGTAAAGTGCACTGTGCCAAACGTAAAGTACTCCAAAAGGTGATGGTGGAAATATGGGTTCCCAGATAATTAAGCAGGTGATGTATGATGTCCACAATGGGTCCAGCTTGGTCACCAATGCGTTTCGCTGTCACTGAAGGGGCAGCTTTATCAAGGTGACTAGTGTTGGTATATATACCCCAGTCAATTAATCATGATTGACCTCCGGACATAACAATTATACCAATTATGGCTTAAAATCAAACAAACATAATGAAATTAAGTTAAAAATACTCGGAGACAGCCTTTCAATAACCAACCAATGAAATTCAAACCAATTTGAATCATAATTTATAAATATAAAATGTCAAAATGACCTTTTGACCCGGATGTTAATAAATGATCCCAGGGTCACGTTTAACCAGTTAGTTCTAGTGAATATAGCAGCTTTTAACATTATGTCACATCTTCCCAGTTTATATAGCATCTGAAGGACATACCGGGATTTAGAGGATTGTATAGGTGAACTACCTTTCTTAGATCTAAATTTTGAGCTATGTTCTACATGTTGTGATAAATTGAGAAAAAAAAGCCAAGATGTATGTGCTCACCGGTGGTAGTTTCGATCCCGTGCGGCCAGTGGCGTAACTAATAATTCTGTGCCCCCCCGCCGAAAATGCAGGGGGGCGCCCCCCTAGGGTAAACAAATCCCCCCCCCCCGCGCGCGGCCGTTACCTGTGCTGCCAGTCAGTGTGTTGGGGCGGAGGGGAGCCGGGGTGCGGGGGGTGTTGTGCGGCGGCAGGGAGGGTTGGTTTACCTCCTGCCGCATCCGACCGTGTGCGCCTGGTCCCGGTTCTCCCGGCTGCTGCTGCTAGTACTGAGAAGTGACACTTGGAAAATGGCTGCCCCCATACAGCAGACGAAAAACTGTCTGCAGTATGGGGGCAGCCATTTTCCGAGTGTCTCTTTTTGTATTAGCAGCGCTGGCTGCAGCAGTAGCCGGGAGAGCTGGGACCGTCATCAGCAGAAATTGCCAGTGAGTAACTAATAATAGTCCCGCAGCCCCCTCGGCGCTGGGGCTGCGGGCGTATAGTTACGCCACTGTGTGCGGCCAATACCAGTGCGGCTGTAAGATGACAATGAAATGTCAAAGCTCACTTTACAGTGAACTTACAGAGCGCTTCAATACACATCATGGTGAGTGATTTAACCTTACTGAAAAGATTAACTCCTGCTTTCAAAAATTTGACATCTCTTCCTTTGAGCCCTTAGCCAGAATGCCGGCCACATGGGTGTAGCGAGGGCGGAGCCGGTGGAGCACAAGCTCCAGGCACTGGAAGATATCAGGGCACCGGAGCCATGCTGGAATCTGCGAGCGATTTCAGTCCCCCTTGGTAACGAGCAATTTCAGGTACCCATGGCATCGAGCATGTAGGTAAGTGGCACTTATGTGTCAAATGTGTAATGGGCATTACGGTTTGTTAAATAGTATATAATGGGCATTACGGTGTGTTATATAGTATGCGACGGGCATTATGGTGTGTTATATAGTATGCGACGGGCATTACGGTGTGTTATATAGTATGCGACGGGCATTACGGTGTTATATAGTATGCGACGGGCATTACGGTGTGTTATATAGTATGCGATAGGCATTACGGTCTGTTATATAGTATGCAATAGGCATTACGGTGTGTTGTATAGTATGTGATGGGCATTACGGTGTTTAATATAGTATGCGATGGGCATTACGGTGTTATATAGTATGCAATGGGCATTATGGTGTGTTATATAGTATGCGATGGGCATTACGGTGTGTTATATAGTATGCGATGGGCATTACGGTGTGTTATATAGTATGTGATGGGCATTACGGTGTTATATAGTATGTGATGGGCATTGCGGTGTATTATATAGTATGCAATGGGCATATGTGTGGCCTTATGTGTAATTGGCGTTATGGCATGTGGCTTTATGTGTACTTACCAGGCTTAAAAGTTATTGAAAGAATTGTATCCATTTAGAATACCAATGATACATTTTACTCCCCAAGCAGACGGAAAATTATCCAGTTACTGGATGCATTAACATCTCTAAATAGGTTGAATCCACCAATTATATGGTTTAAAGCTACCGTTTCTGTGGGAGATACCATAATACCCATTATGGTATTACTAAAGTTTTACTAAAGTTTATTACTTACTTTAAAAAAATATATGTGTATTTTATGTAGATCTTGTTTTTTATATAAACTCAAAGATCACACCTAGTTTCAAGGTGTGTTTAAGAGCAAGCAACTACTCATTTATAATTCAATTAGTATTAAAATAAATTATATACAACTTATTTCATATATTTAATTAACCAATTAATCCCCAATTAATTTTCTGTTGTTTTTTTCTCTTTTACTACCATTGGGATGGCTAATTCCATTGAGCACTTGCAGCGGGGCCATTGAGAGGATCCTATATTACTAAAATCCTTACTAAAATCCATATTCGTTCATATTAATACTTAATGGACAATTAACTAATTAAATTAAGTTGAATTGCCTTAGCGCCAGAAGAATAAGTGTAGGAAAATATCCTACAGTAGGAAAATATAGGACTTGCTTGGCAGCCATGGTAGATGAAAGATTGAGGAGATTATAATCAAATTCCTTTATACGAAGATCTACCCAACATCTAGTATTTCATGGAGATTCGCATGCAATCAGTTGACTTAGGTCACATTTGTAGGCTACAACTGCCATTCTGTGAGTGTATGGCAAAAACATTTAGGTGGATTCTAGTTTTTTTTAATGATTCCAGCTAAATTTACCAAGCACAGATTGAAGCATATAGAGAGTATGTGGGAAGGATTGGTATCGGGAGTGTTTGAAAAAATTATAGTAGTTTGGGTAACGTATTCATTTTGATAGCATTAATATGGCTGATCGAAGATAAAAAGTTTGATTGCATCAATCCATAAAGATCTCCAACAATGGCAAAGAGAAGAGGGTAGTTTGCATGGTAGGAGGAGCTGTAAAACATTAAAATGTTTAGGGGCCCAAATAACATACAAAATCTTTTCCATGTGAAGTTAAAATTTGCCTGTGTGATCTGGTATGTGAAGGGGTAGGGCCTCCAGATTTTTTATAATTTATTTTGTAGCCTGAAAGATTTTGGTTGTTGGTAAATTCATTAAATAAGTTTGGTAGAGAAATTAATGGTTTGGTCAGTGTAAGGAGAATATCGTTGGCGAATAAAGAGAGATTATTTTGTGATTGTTTAATTAAAACTCCCATGATGTCTGGATTAGTACGTATATCATGGGCTAATGCAGTGGTTCCCAAACTGTGTGCCGTGGCACCCTGGGGTGCCTTGGGACACTTGCAGGGGTGCCCTGGACTGGTGGTCCAGGACAAATTCAAATAGTTTATATTTAATATAATAGTCCAAACCATTGCTTTTTCTACCAATTATAAAATATATAGACAAACAGAATTTAATCTTATCCATCACCACATAATTAAACGCTAACAATGACCTATAATCACAAATTTCTTAATTTGATATTTTACATCTAAATGTCTTAAGTATAAGGTTTTCGCCTGGGGTACCGTGAACAAAATTCTGATACTCAAGGGTGCCATGATTGAAAAAAGTTTGGAAACCACTGGGCTAATGGTTTGATTACGAGTGAAAATAAGAGGTGATGGGGGAAAACTTGTCTAGTTCCATTGGTAATCTGAAAAGGGTTAAATAGAAGGTGAACCATGGTTGATGGATTGTGATAGAATGCTTGCATAGCTTGAAGAAATTTTTCATGAAAGCCGAATTGTTCTAATGTTTGGAGCATGAGCATGCACCCTATCAAAGGCTTTCTCCATATCTAGTGCAAGCATCAGAGAGGGAGCTGTGTTAATATTGATATAATGAATAATATCAAAGGTGAATCTCGTGCCTGTCTGGACGGGACAAAACCAACTTGATCAGGATGAAAGAGCTCAATGGAGTAGGGCTTAATCTATTAGTGAAAAATTTAGCAAAAAATGTCAGGTCAGGTTTAAGGAGGGAGATGGGCTGGTAGTTGGATACAAGGTGGGAATCCTTTTAGGTCTTCGGAATAACTGATAGTGGCTTTAGTGGTTTCAGAATGAAATGGGGTTCCTTCTAGAATTCAATTATGTTAATTGAATCATGGTAGATGTGGTATTAAAGGGGCATGAATGTTTTATAGTAAGAAAAACCGTCCGGGGCAGGTGCTTTGGATGGTTTTTTTGTTGTTGTTGCAAAGGAAGAAAACACTTTTTCATCAGTGATAACACTATGAAAGACCTAATGTATGTATTTGTCAAAGTCTGTGTCAAATAGTTAAAAATTGAAGCATTAGATTATTATTCTAAGAAGAAGGGGTTCCAGATGACTGCCCGACAGGCAGTCATCCGGTACATCAGAATCTCGACTGCCAGTGCTTCAACAGGGAGGATCCCGACTGACCGGGGATATACTCCCTTATGGGGGTCTTCTTTGCACTCGACCCCCCTATCGGAGCATCGGTAGTTGGGATTCCGATGTTGGGATATTGACCAATGTCCTATCCCGACACTGAAGAGTCCATACGGATATAATGTTTATAATTATTTTTAAAGAGAGAGTTTATGGTAGTTGGATTGTACTACCCCTTGTCATCTTTAAAAGCGGATGGAGAATGGAGGGCTGTAACGGCTATTTGTCTATTTGCAATCAGAGTGTCTGCCTTGTTGCTTTTTCCATAAATGTGTGACTGGGATCTTTCCTTTTTTCCCAGCAAACAGCATTAAGGGAAGTTCTAGTTGAGGAGAGTAGATTATAACGATTGCGAGAGATGTTGTTTTAGTACAGTACTTCATCTGTAAGTGATGACAATTTTTGTTTATTTTCTTTTTAAACGTGATATGCAATTTAACAAAATGACAATTTCATTGCTTTTGGGAGTTTGAGCGGTAGAAATTAAGATATTTAAGGCCTTAATGGCCTTGTGCAATGCCAATAAGGTATGCCATCAAACTCTGGGGTCAACTGCAGATTCAGCACTCTCACAGAGGGCCTGATTCAGACTTGCTCAATGGGCTGTGAGTTCACAGCCCGAACAATTATCAAATGACCACACATCCACGCATGCGCAAGCCATCCGATCGAAAGCAGCGAGCAAAGGCTGGCCTTCACTTGCTTCTCGCAGAGTAACTGACAACCTGCGAATGTTGGGGGGGGGGGGGTGCACAGGTCCGGCTCTACCACTAGGCAGCTTTAGGCAGCTGCCTAGGGTGAAAGGATCTAGGGGGGCGCCACCAAGTCTGCCTATCAAAAAATCAATGATGTCTGTGATGATCCTTGTTGTACTTAATGCAGGTGGCTGCTGTGGAACCTCTAAGACCTCATCTCCATACTTTCTCTTGAGGCATACTCAGGGCCGGATTAACAATGGGCCTGATGGAGCTACAGCTCCAGGCCCATTTTGTAGCTGAGGGCCAGGGCTTTCCAACGAGCCCAGCCCTGCGTCGCTAGCCGCCCGGGAACCGGAGATACCGCCAGGCAAAACTGGAACGTTTTCCCCATAGGATAACATGGGACCCGCTAATTCCGACCTCCACCCGGTTCCAATGGCTGCCAGTTCCCCCTCCAGCATCACAGAAGCTCGAGATTGATCTCAATCGAATTCAAATTGCTGGGCCTTCAAGCTGATACCTGGTCCATATGGGTTCATTGGTTCTAGAGATATTGCGGGTAAACCAATTTTTTTTCATTTCTGAAATGTAATTTCATGGCTGTTCATGTTGTTTGAGGACAGATTTCTCTGGAACGGCCCAGTTTCACAGGACCAAAATCATTTGAAGCCTACATGTAAATGGGTCAGTTAGTTCCGAAGATATAGCTGGTTGTTTAAAGGGGGGCAGGGGTGGTTTTCTCTCCCCCTCACAGCAGAAAATGCAGGGACTAGGCTGGTGTAAAAGGGGCCAGTCCGGGAATGTCCCCGCATGATCCTGGGGCCATATTCCCGGGTAAATCACTGCATTTTCTGGTGTGAAAGGGGTATTATTTCAAATAGCAGTGCTTTGAATACAGCCAAGCAGCCCCCTGCTCTCTGCCTGGCTGTCAATGGCTGTCATTTCTGCCCGGCGGCGACTGTCCCCCAGTTACCACGAGCATGTATTCCCCCTTGGCAATGAGCATGTAATCCCACATGGCAACGATCATGGAACCCCTGGCAATGAGTATGGAACCCCTGGCACTGAAAATGGAACCCCTGGCAATGAACATGTAGGTAAGCAACACTTATGTAGCATAAATTTTAATAGTCATTATGGTGTTTGGCATAGTACATAATGGAGATTATAGTGTGTGTCTTAACATGTAATGGGCATTATGGTGACAATTTTTAATGCACGCCTTTGGCGCGCAATGCCCCTATTTGTGAAGCATATTGTGCATTATTGCTCAATCTGTTTTGTATAGTGCAGGCATGTCCAAACTATGGCCCTCCAGCTGTTGTGAAACTACAAGTACCATCATGCATTACAACAGTTTTGCTATTAGGGAACGCCAAAACTATGTCAAGGCATGCTGGGATGTGTAGTTTCACAACAGCTGGAAGGCCACTGTTTGGATATGCCTGGTATAGTGTGTATTTTGGCTCAATCCATGTGGCACGATGTGAATTTTGCCTTAATCTGTGTGGCATAATGTGAATTGTTACTCAATCCGTGTGCCATAGTGTGAATTTTGGCTCAATCGGTGTGAATTTTGGCTCATTCCATGTGGCATAATGTGGAAGAGGCAAGTACAGTTTAAGGGGGTTACTATTGTGCTGCATGATTTGTGTAAAGCTGTGTACACACGGGGGCGATTGGGGCTGAAATCGCTGGAAATATGGTCGCAGGCGACCATATTGCCAGTGATGGGAGTGTGCCCCAGCTATAAATCGCCGGGTGCGCGCTCCCGTTTTCAGCCCCATTGTAATCGCTGGTCGCAGGAGCTTGCTCCCGTGACCAGCTGATTACCTCTGCGGCACAGCCGGCAGAGGTTCCTTCTCATCAGCGACCATCTCTGGTCCCTGATGAAAAGAAGAAACTGAGCAATATATTGCTCAGCCATATATTGCTCAGCCATATATGGCTGAGCAATATATCTCCCCCGTGTGTACGGGGCTTTAGGGGTATATGGTGTGGTAAACTTAGATGACCACATAAAAGGTGCTGAAATGTTGTCTAAGTTTCGGCTTTCAGTATTTTTTTTATGACTGGAGTGCCACCTGACCCTGCAAGTATCTTAGGACATCAGCATCCTGCGGGTGCACCTTTGGAGGGCACCCAGCAATATATCTCCCTGCATTTTTCTTATGCCAGCCCCCTGCCTTTTCCAGGCATATATAATTAGTTGAAAGTATTTACAACTGGTCACGCCTCCCACATTATTAGGTGCTGGCCACAACCCCTATTATTGCGCATAATAGGCTCATTTTCAGCTCCAGGCCCGTTTAGACCTTAATCTGGCTCTGGGCATACTTCCTACATTACTGCCCTCTCTTCCTGTACTCTGTTATGTGTGGCAAAGGGGAGGGTGCTGGGGGACTCCAGGGAAAGCAGGGGTCTTACCCACCTTCCTGGGGGGCTGGGTGGACCACAACATTTTTGGGAGGCTACCTGCCATTCCAGAATGTTAGGCAAGTATGCATTAAGGGGTTGGAAAATGGTTAATGGTGGCAGTATGTGGGGGGGGGGGGGGTGCAGCAGTGGGTTGAAGTTTTGCCTAGGGTGCCTAGAAACCTTACACCGGACCTGGGGGTGCATGCCGCCGGCATTTTCTGGGCATCCCACAGAAAACACAGGCATTTCCTCAGACGTTTGGAGGGAGGGATTTTTCCAGCCTCTGGCTCTCCAGCACTTACCACCCCCCCCCCCCCCCACCCCCAATCCAGAACTCTCATGAAAGGCTTCTGGTGAATGTGCCACTCACCAAAGGCAGTGGATGAGGCAAAATCCCAGAGTTTAAAGGGAAAACATGCAGGAGCACAGTGAGATTTCTGGTCTCCTTTCCTTTCCAGCTAGGACATGCCCTGAAAAACATGCAATTTTAATATGTAAGGTTCACAAAACATTCTTTTTTTAGAGGCATATTTTCTATTTTTTTACGGCAACGGTTATTAACTTATCTTTCTAACTTGCACTAAGATTTAGGTGCCTATGTTTTATAAATTGTGGAATTGCAGTGATAATTCACATTCTGTTTTGCATCATATATTAGCCTTTTTATTGGACATATACCAACTATCCACAGCGATGCGATAGCAATAGTGTTAACCATTTGGAGTTTTTCACATTTGTGAAAGATTTGTCTGGGGTATCTGATGCTAGACATGCATGCATCCATTTAAGGGTTTAGTTAACTATATAGTTAACTAAACCCTATTGCTAATAATGGGCATTAGTGCTAAGAAAGTAGAATTCTGTGAAATCACTTGCATTATGCTATTCATACTGTACATAGCAACAAATCATACAATTTAGCATAAACTTCAGTTTCTACATAATTTTATGATGAAAAAGCTTTGTAACCTTCCCCAGTTTCAGTTTTCAAGATATTTTTTGTTATTTAAGTGTAGCATTGTTAAAATGATGCACATAGAATGTGGTGTTAATATAGCTTTTAATATAAACACCTCATGGACATGTTATTTCTAGGAGGAAAGAAAGATTTTGGAAGAAAATATGTAAATTCATAACATGTTTAAAAACTTTTTTTTTTACACTTTATTATCAATAGCAGAAACGGACACATAGAATGCATTATTTTTTAAGTAGATGTGCTTTGGCGCGTTCAATCTTCTCGGCTACAGAGGCATCAGCGATTGAAGTACACTTTGACAGGACTGTGTTCATTTCATTTTCATTCTTATGCTCAATGGCAGCTTCAGCAGCTTGGTCTAAATTGCTATTTTAGAAAAAGCAGAAACAAAAGAATTTTACAAAGTAAGTTTGTCCATTATGTTGTATAAGCTCCTACACCAATAGCAATCAGTTTAATAATGTTACTCATAACTGTGGCCAATCCCAGCTGACCAATAATGTTTTATCAAACATACAGATTATAAAATAATAATATAAATAAAATCCACATTTAATTTTATCCTCCTCCTTGCTACGGATATGCCAGGACTTTAAACCTAATAGAATGTACAGTACAATATTAACAACTATTTTAATAATAATCTAATACAATTAAATATGGGGTAATTCAGACCTGATCGCACAGCCGCAAATTTGCCAGATGGACTATTATCGATATGTACATGCATATGGCCCATAGTACGCATGCATGATGCCATCTGTGAGGTTATCAGACTCACAGTAAGACTGTAATTATTATATTTTATGTGTAGTGATTAATGTACTTTTTAGTCCTTCTGTAGCCTATTTTTCTCTGTATATGTCTCCATTCCCAATGTGTGTGTGTATTTCCAGAACTATAGTATTAGCCTGTAATATGCTGCTGCCCTTATATGGTCAGACAGGAAGTATCCCAGGAGGATGATAGCTGAAAGGCAACCTCCACAGAACAGGACATAACCCAATTACCTTGTGATTGTTCCTTTTATTTGCACTTCTTTGTGCATCTCTGAACTGGAGAAGACATTGTGGAGCCTGACTCAGCAGGGGGGCAGCAGAAGATTGACAGCTGAGGGAGGAAGGAGGGGTAAACCTGATGCTTGAACCCACCAATCAGAAACTTGGGCAAACCCACGGATGGTGCAAGCACCATGAGAATTTAGAAGGTCTTAAAATGGCTTGCACAGGCCAGCTCCTCAGGTTGGTCATTGTCCCGGGCTAAGGGGTAATACTGTGCCTAGGTATCTTGGACCGCATCATCTGCCCTGGGTGGGCCCTACTACGCTATTGTGTGGAACATCTGCTATCACTGCTGTGTGGATAAGTGATAGTTTTGCTCTGTGGAATTGGTTTGGAACTGTGACGCTACAAGGACTGCCGGTTTGGCCTGCTATATGGATGTTTCTATGCTACATTTGTATCTTGCTCCTGTTTTTTATCTATTTGTGTGTGCTGTGGAAAATAAACCGTTATTTTGGTCTCATCTGCTCCGTGTCTGAGTGATTGAAGAACCTAGTAACCTCACATAAATTCTGCTACTTTTTTTTTTTTGATCAATGGCCATTTGAACAGTCATGGTCAGGAAGTAGGCATCTGGGGGTGGTAACCGGCTGTTTCATGCGAGTGCCAAGAAAAACTCTAGGCATGCCAAAAAAAATGCTGGGAGCGTTTTAGGGGAGGGTGTGTGATGTCAGCAACATAGACTGGATATGCCTGATTTCATTGCAGCCACGAGTAAAGGTGCCCATACACGGTACAATATTTCTGTGCATTTTGAACTAGATCGCATTGCACACAAATCGCATGCCATTTGCATGCAATGAGATCCAAAGCAAGTTCAAAAACCACGAGCTGCAAAGACTACAGTATATGTCCTGTGAAATGGGATGCCCACGGGAACACACATTGGATGGCACCCTTGCACCATGTATGGGCACTAAGTCTTTGGCTACTCTGAAATGGGGGTTGATAACGAATAATCAACACATGGTGGGGGCGCAGGGTATATAAGATGGCATGTCAAGCTGCAGTGTGGGTGAGGGGTAGTCAGCCCCTTATAGATAGCTAGGTACTCTTTACCTAGAACGGCGCCAACGATTGAAATCGCGGTCGTCGTGGGTAAAAATCGCGGTGATCGCGGGCATCGCGGGTAAATCGGGATGGCCGCGATGCCCGCGATGACCGCGATCACCGCGATTTTCCCATAGGGAACAATGTTAAAAAGCCTGATTGACCGCGATTTTACACTTAAATGCCTCAATGGACCCGATTTGGGCATAGAAATCAATGTAAAATGGGCCACACAGGCCAAATAGGGCCAATTAACCGTTAAATGTCCCCCCAAATTTTTAACGCCACCCCACGATCCACGCCAACCCGAAGCGTGGCGAGCGCAGCGAGCCCGCGAGGGGCGGCGGTACGCGTCCTCCGACCTTTTCATGCCCTACTATCCACTAGGGCGTGGTGTGAGAATAGAATAGTGTGGCGAGCGCAGCGAGCCCGAAGCGTGGCGAGCGCAGCGAGCCCCGCGAGGGGACGCGGATACCTTCACAGGTAGACGCGTCCCCTCGCGGGCTTCACAGGTGTCCGCCTCGCCACGGACACCTGTGAAGCCCGCGAGGGGACGCGCATACCTGTGAAGGTATCCGCTGCGCTCGCCACGCTTCGGGCACGGTGGCTCGCTGCGCTCGCCACACTATTATATTCTCACACCACGCCCTAGTGGATAGTAGGGCATGAAAAGGTCGGAGGACGCGTACCGCCGCCCCTCGCGGGCTCGCTGGGCTCGCCACGCTTCGGGTTGGCGTGGATCGTGGGGTGGCGTTAAAAATTTGGGGGGACATTTAAGGGTTAATGGGCTCTGTGGCCCATTTAACATTGATTCCTATGGCCAAATCGGGTGGATTGAGGCATTTAACAGTAAAATCGGGTCCATCGCGGCTTTTAACATTGATTCCTATGGGAAATCGGGAGCATCGCGTCGCGGGCATCGCGGGTACATTTATGGCCGGCCGCGACGCGACCGACACGATTTCCAAGTTTAACATTGGTTTCAATGGGAAATCGCGGGCATCGCGTCGGTCGCGTCGCGGCCATACATAAATGTACCCGCGATGCCCTCGACGGGCACCGTACTAGGTAAAGAGTACCGATAGCTAAAGAAAGAAGAAAGGTACACTGTGCTATACAATAAGTAGATTGTGTTAAATTGATTTAAGATGAATTGCATTTGATTAAGATTAAAGTTTGAATCCAATACCGTGGTGCCAAAGAGGGTTTTAAAATACAGTATTATTTAACCCCTTCCTGACAGAGCCAGTTTTTGCGTTCCTGACAGAGCCCTTTTTTTCAAATCTGACATGTCTCACTTAAGTGGGGATAACTTTTTTTTGCTTTTACTTATCCCAGTGGTTTTGAGATTGTTTTTTCGTGACACATTGTACTTCAAATTAGTGGTAAATTTGGGTCGATACAGTCTGTGTTTTTTTGTGAAAAATACCAAAATATCGTGAAAAAATGGAAAATTTAGCGATTTGCAAAATGTTAAATTTTCTGCTTGTGAGACAAATAATCTTACCACTCAAAATAGTGAATAACTAACATAGACCATATGTCTACTTTATGTTGACATCATTATTTCAACTTCCTTTTAATTTTTTGGGACACTAGGAGGCTTACAATATGAATAGCAAATTCTCAAATTTTCAAGAAAATTTCAAACACTGATTTTTTTAGGGACCAGTTCAGTTCTGATGTGACTTTGAGGGACTTGTATGTGAGACACCCCCATAAATGATGCCATTTCAAAAACTGCACCCCTCACAGTATTCAAAACAGCATTTTGGAAGTTTGTTAACCCTTTAGGTGTTTCACAGGAATTAAAACAAAGTGTAGGTGAAATTTCAAAATTTCTTTTTTTTTGCAGATTTGCAATTTTAATACATTTTTATAAGGAACACAGTACATTTTACTAGAGAAATGTGACTAAAAATTGATTCCCCCAATTCTTTTGTTTTCATAAATATCCTATATGTGGCCCTAGTGTGCACGGTGACCAAACCACAGGCTTCATAATAGAAGGAGCACCTACTTGATTTTGGAGCCTCCTTTTTATGAGATTATTTTTTAGGCACCATGTAGGTTTCAAGGCACCATAAGATGCTAAAAGTTAGGAACCCCCCCACAAGTGACCCCATTTTGCAAACTACACCCCTCAGGGAATTCATCTAGGGGTATAGTGTACATTTCAAACCCCCAGGGGTTTCACCAATTGTGGTACAACTGGGCAGTGAAAATGAAAAATTATTTTTTTTACACAAAAATGCAGTTCTGGCTCCAAATTTGTCATTTTCAGAAGGTATGAAGGAGACAAAGCACCCCAAAATCTGTGCCCCAATTTCTCCCGAGTACGGCAATGCCTCACATGTGACCAAAAAATACCAGTTGGGTGCATGGCAGGACTCAGAAGGGAAGGAGTGATTTTTGGATTTTGCAGCTCAGATTCTGGTGGAATTTTGGTGGGTGCTATGTCGCATTAGCAAGACCCCCCAAGCACCAATACAGTGGAACCCCCCCACAAGTGACCCCATTTTGCAAACTACACCCCTCAGGGAATTCATCTAGGGGTATAGTGTACATTTCAAACCCCCAGGGGTTTCACCAATTTTGATACAAGTGGGCAGTGAAAATGAAAAATTACATTTTTTTACACAAAAATGCAGTTCTGGCTCAAAATTTTTCATTTTCAGAAGGTATGAAGGAGAAAAAGCACCCCAAAATCTGTGCCCCAATTTCTCCCGAGTACGGCAATGCCTCACATGTGACCAAAAAATACCAGTTGGGTGCATGGCAGGACTCAGAAGGGAAGGAGTGATTTTTGGATTTTGCAGCACAGATTCTGGTGGAATGAATGGTGGGTGCTATGTCGCATTAGCAAGACCCCCCAAGCACCAATACAGTGGAACCCCCCCACAAGTCACCCCATTTTGCAAACTACACCCCTCAGGGAATTCATCTAGGGGTATAGTGTACATTTCAAACCCCCAGGGGTTTCACCAATTTTGATACAAGTGGGCAGTGAAAATGAAAAATTACATTTTTTTACACAAAAATGCAGTTCTGGCTCAAAATTTTTCATTTTCAGAAGGTATGAAGGAGAAAAAGCACCCCAAAATCTGTGCCCCAATTTCTCCCGAGTACGGCAATGCCTCACATGTGACCAAAAAATACCAGTTGGGTGCATGGCAGGACTCAGAACGGAAGGAGTGATTTTTGGATTTTGCAGCACAGATTTTGGTGGAATGAATGGTGGGTGCTATGTTGCACCAATACAGTGGAACCCCCCCACAAGTCACCCCATTTTGCAAAGTACACCCCTCAGGGAATTCATCTAGGGGTATAGTGTACATTTCAAACCCCCAGGGGTTTCACCAATTTTGATACAAGTGGGCAGTGAAAATGAAAAATTACATTTTTTTACACAAAAATGCAGTTCTGGCTCAAAATTTTTCATTTTCAGAAGGTATGAAGGAGACAAAGCACCCCAAAATCTGTGCCCCAATTTCTCCCGAGTACGGCAATGCCTCACATGTGACCAAAAAATACCAGTTGGGTGCATGGCAGGACTCAGAAGGGAAGGAGTGATTTTTGGATTTTGCAGCTCAGATTCTGGTGGAATTTTGGTGGGTGCTATGTTGCATTAGCAAGACCCCCCAAGCACCAATACAGTGGAACCCCCCCACAAGTGACCCCATTTTGCAAACTACACCCCTCAGGGAATTCATCTAGGGGTATAGTGTACATTTCAAACCCCCAGGGGTTTCACCAATTTTGATACAAGTGGGCAGTGAACATGAAAAATTACATTTTTTACACAAAAATGCAGTTCTGGCTCAAAATTTTTCATTTTCAGAAGGTATGAAGGAGAAAAAGCACCCCAAAATCTGTGCCCCAATTTCTCCCGAGTACGGCAATGCCTCACATGTGACCAAAAAATACCAGTTGGGTGCATGGCAGGACTCAGAAGGGAAGGAGTGATTTTTGGATTTTGCAGCACAGATTCTGGTGGAATGAATGGTGGGTGCTATGTTGCACCAATACAGTGGAACCCCCCCACAAGTCACCCCATTTTGCAAACTACACCCCTCAGGGAATTCATCTAGGGGTATAGTGTACATTTCAAACCCCCAGGGGTTTCACCAATTTTGATACAAGTGGGCAGTGAAAATGAAAAATTACATTTTTTTACACAAAAATGCAGTTCTGGCTCAAAATTTTTCATTTTCAGAAGGAATGAAGGAGACAAAGCACCCCAAAATCTGTGCCCCAATTTCTCCCGAGTACGGCAATGCCTCATGTGTGACCAAAAAGTGGCAGGACTCAGAAGGGAAGGAGTGATATTTGGATTTTGCAGCACAAATTCTGGTGGAATGATGGTGGGTGCTATGTCGCATTAGCAAGACCCCCAAAGCACCAATACAGTGGAACCCCCCCACAAGTGACCCCATTTTGCAAACTACACCCCTCAGGGAATTCATCTAGGGGTATAGTGTACATTTCAAACCCCCAGGGGTTTCACCAATTTTGATACAAGTGGGCAGTGAACATGAAAAATTACATTTTTTTACACAAAAATGCAGTTCTGGCTCAAAAGTTTTCATTTTCACAAGGAATGAAGGAGACAAAGCACCCCAAAATCTGTGCCCCAATTTCTCCCGAGTACGGCAATGCCTCACATGTGACCAAAAAATACCAGTTGGGTGCATGGCAGGACTCAGAAGGGAAGGAGTGATTTTTGGATTTTGCGGCTCAGATTCTGGTGGAATGAATGGTGGGTGCTATGTGGCATTAGCAAGACCCCCGAAGCACGGTGAAATTATGAACCTAATATTCCATAGATGTGTGGTATATTTTAAAACACTCCTTTATACATAGGCCGGGTTTGTCGGGGCAAGTGTCACACTGGAAAATAGTTTGCTTTCTTATTCCCTTTTTATAGCAAACTTTGCACCTTTTTTGTGTCCTGCCCTTTTTTCCAGTGGAGGGGATTTCATCAGGAAAATGCTGCCCTGGTACAATACGGGGGCCAGTACTAGTAGTACTGGGGCCCTCTGCCTGCTGGTTCCCAAATATTAGGCCCTTTATGACTTCCTCTTGAAAGTGCATAAATGTCCCCCTCTGGCCGGTAGAACGGAATAGCACGTAAGCGTTATACAGTGCCATCTGGATGATATACACGGCCACCTTCTTGTACCAGATTTTTGTTTTCCGCAGGGCACTGTACGGCTTCAGTACCTGATCTGAAAGATCCACTCCGCCCATGTACCTATTGTAATCCAGGATACAATTAGGTTTTGAGGTGTGGGTACTGGTACCTCGTACAGGGACGGAGGTGGTACTGTCTCCGTGAATTGTTGTCAGTATAAGGACATCCCTCTTGTCCTTATATTTGACCAACAACATATTTTCGTTGCATATTCCCCTGCTTTCACCCCTTCTCATTACTTGGGCAATGTGCGTTTTTGGGAGGCCTCTTTGGTTCTTGCGCACAGTACCGCAAGCTGCTGTACCTCTTGAACCAAGGGCCTTAAACAGGGGGATGCTGGTGTAAAAGTTATCCACATAGAGGTGATAACCTTTATCCAGGAAGGGGTGCACTAAATCCCAGACAATTTTCCCACTAACACCTACGAGGGAGGGGGGGCATTCTGGCGGTTCAATTCTTGAATCCTTCCCTTCATAAACCCTAAACCTGTGGGTGTACCCTGAGGTGCTTTCACACAGTTTATACATTTTTATGCCATACCTTGCCCTCTTACTGGGAAGGTACTGGCGGAATTTAACCCTTCCTTTAAAATGTATAAGGGACTCGTCGATACAAATAAATTTTTCAGGGATGTACACCTCTTCAAATTTGGCACTGAAATGATCAATGACCGGCCTGACTTTGAATAGCCGGTCAAAGGTGGGATCATCTCTGGGTGGGCACTGTGCATTATCGGTGTAATGTATAAATTTAAGAATTGTCTCAAATCGAGTCCGGGTCATGGCCATACGGTAAAATGGAGTACTGTACAGAACATCTGTACTCCAATATTGCCTAATTTCTGGCTTTTTTACTATGCCCATATGAAACACCAGACCCCAAAACGTCATCATCTCTACTGCATCTACAGGGGTCCACCTAGCAAATGATGACGTGGGGTTTTGAGCAATAAACTGCTGGGCATATAAATTAGTTTGGTCCACCATTAAATTTATAAAATCATCAGAGAAAAATAATTTGAAAAAGTCAATTTCTCTGAGACCTGTGGAATCAAATTGGATTCCTGGCATGGCCAAAAACTCAGGAACCTGGGGCTCAAAATTGTCTGGTGGTGGGGTCCATACGAGATCAATTATTGGGGGGGGGGTCTCAGCTGCTCTACGGGGGCGTCTTTGAGGGGGTCCCTCATCACCAGAGGAGGAAGAGGAGCTTAAGGCGAATCCTTCAAATTCCCCGCTTGCATCACTGGCTGTGTCAGAGTCAGAAGCAAGCATGGCATATGCCTCCTCCACTGAATACATTCTCCTGGATGACTGGGAGGACATTTGGGAGGACATTTGGGAGGACATTTGGGATGCCATTTTTATTTTTGTGTTACTGGTAGTGAAATGTTTCAACACGTGTATAGTGTAGGGGGGGGTACAAACTTTATTTCAATCCGGGGGGTATGTAGTGTGTAGTGTGAATGTGGTGCAGAAAAAAAAAATACTTTATACCAATAAAAAAAAAAAAAATGAAGGGGTTAAAAATAAAAAATTTAAGGGGTTAAAAAAAAAAAAAAGGTCCTGCGCCAAAAATTGAGCACAGATGTTGGTCAGTAACGTCTGTCACTGAACAGCGCTCAAAGGCAACAGGAATTTGATCAAAAAAAAAAAAATATAGATCAACCCTGTGCCGAAAAAGATGATCAGTGATGTACGTCACTGATCAGCGCACAGCAGCCACAGGACACCCACAAAATCACAGTGTGTGTAAAAAAAAAATTAAAAAAAGACCCCACAGCACACACACAAAAAAAAAAGGTGATCAGTGATGCGACACTAATTACCAGTGAGGTGCAGCAGGTGCACAACCTTTGGTGCAACTGACAGGTATATATAAAAAAAAAAAAACCTCTGTACCCCCAAAAAAGTTGCTGATCACCTCAGATATAGTGATCAGCACAAAAGGCGGGGGCAGCAGACACAAAATTTAGCACTCTCTATCACTCTCTGTCACTATCTCTCTCTATCTCTCTATCTCTCACTATCTATCACTCTATGACACTGCAGCAGCAGCACTGACAGGTATATCTATATATAAAAAAAAAACCTGCGCCCCCAAAAAGTTGCTGATCAGTTAATTTATACTGATCAGCACAAAAGGAGGGGGCAGCAGTCAGTTATATCAAAAATATATAGCACAATCTGTCACTATCTCTCTCTATCTCTCTCTCTCTATCTCTCTCTATCTCTCTATAACTATCACACTGCAGCAGCACAAAATATAGCACTCTGTCACTAGGCCTCTCTATCTATCTCTCTCTCTCTATCTCTCTCTCTCTATCTATAACTATATCACACTGCAGCAGCACAAAATATAGCACTCTCTGACACTATCTCTCTCTCTATCTCTCTCTATCTCTCTCTATCTCTCTCTATCTCTCTCTATCTCTCTCTATCTCTCTCTATCTCTCTCTATCTCTCTATCTATCTCTCTCTCTATCTAGCTAGTACACTGCAGCAGCACAATTTCACAGGAAGGCACAAGTAGCAACAGGATCCAGGAAGCAGTGATGAAGCAGCGATCAGGTAAGTATGGAGCAAGTATGGAGCAAGGTTCTGGTCAGTATGGCGGCAGGGAGGTACGGTGACCGCACTGCACGCTATTCCAGACCGGAATGGCGTCTGCAGTGCAGTCACCGTTAGTTTAAATCCCCCTCCTTGGCTGTGATTGATCCGTCGGTCCGACGAACCAATCACGGCCTTTGGGGGCGGGCGGGGTGAGGTGGGGTGACACCAGTGTCACCCTTACACCCCGCGGTGATTGGTGCTGTACTTTACAGCACCAATCACCTCTGATCCCGTGTCACCGGCGAACGTTATTCGCCGGTGACACAGGAAAACGCTGTAATTGGCTGTTCACACTGAACAGCCAATCACAGCGATCGCCGACGGGGGGGCGGCATCGCAGCCCCCCCTGGGCATGCACGGACATGTCTGCTGTCAGGGACAGCAGACATGTTGAAACTGTCACCGCGTCTATAGACGCGGTGACAGTTTAAATCCATGACGTACATTTACGCCATGTGTCGGGAAGTGCTTCCCGACCATGACGTAAATGTACGTCAAATGTCGGGAAGGGGTTAATAAAAAACATATAGACAATATGGCATATTATAACATGAATTAAAAATTATGTATGTAAAAATTGAATAAATGAAAAAAAGGGGGAGGGTCTGTATCAATACAGAGGGAACCAAAAAATTAGTTGATGAGTAACAGTCCATACTGTACCGTATTTCACAAGTTCTTTGTATTAGGAGGGTCCGTTCCTATGATGCCTCTTTCGGATGGAACTGAAACCAACTAGAAGCCCTCTTCAGATATTCCCATAATTTTGAGAGGTATTGTGGGTGATGTAATGTGCCCAACTGGTCCGTGGAGGGTATTTTATGGGATAGCACTCCCTGGCTTGTTCTGAACCTCCGTTCGGATCTGGATTTAGGGATCCGGATTGTCCTCTCGGAACAGAGATGGATACTTAGCAGGAAGGGTTTGGAGGCTGGTGCGGAGCCCTACAGCAATAGTAGCAATAATGCGAGACGGGTTTTGTAGGTTCCCTCAGATCCACCAACGCGTTTCGCCGATATCACAGCTTTATCAAGAACTTGCGAAATACCGTATGGACTGTTACTTATCAACTAATTTTTTGGTTCCCTCTGTATTGATACAGACCCTCCACCTTTTTTTCATTCATTCAATTTTTACATATATAATTTTTAATTCATGTTATAATATGCCATATTGTCTATATGTTTTTTATGAAATAATACTGTATTTTAAAACCCTATTTGGCACCACGGTATTGGATTCAAACTTTAATCTTAATCACATGCAATTCAGTTTAAATCAATTTAACACAATCTACTTATTGTATAGTGCACTACCTTTCTTCTTCCTTTGGCTACTCTGAGCCTGCAATGAGTGGAGGCAAGTGAAAAATCATGCCATGAAGGGCCTCTTACCAAGGGTTTGGGACATATTCATTTGGCTGCGATGTCTTTGCAAGGCATACACATTAATGTGCAAGCAGGTTTTCACTCTAGCAGGGTGGCATTTATCGAAACGTTGGCCGCTGCGCATTCTCGACCGTGTGATCAGGTCTGAATTATATGTGAAAAGGGAAATCTCATTTGAAACCTTACTTGTTTGCTGTTTGCAAGATAAAACCTTTCCTGACTGTAATGATCAGAAATATGTAGAGCCACATGCTTATTGGATCAGTCCCACAGACTTTTTACATTTGAAACACAATTAAAATGCATCTAATGTCATAGCCAATATTTACTAAACACATACATACAATGGGGCTGAATCAAAGTGATACTGTACACAAGTCCAGAAAGCAAACTGCAGGCATAAAAATTAATATGTGCTATGTAGATTTGTGTGAGCAACTTTTTACAGTAATAAACAACTGGACAAACACATTTCTTTGTTCAATAATATTATTTAAGAAAATGTGACTAAGAGTGAAATTACTAATGACTAAAAAGATTGTGTGTTTTGTAGTATATGCAGAAGTGTAGGGAGAAAGTTTGTTTGGTCAGGTCGAAGAGAGTACTGTATATTCGAAGCCTCTAATAAATGTTTCAAGCATATTTTAACCCATGAGCAATTACACAAGGTTAGAGGTTACTTCTTGACCTAAAAGGTCTCCTCTTTCTTTCCAGTTTCAGTTTTGACCTTAACTACCTCCTTTTCAGACTAGGAAATATTTATCCTAGACTTTATGGTTGATGTTGTTTCCTACACAATTTGCATGATTTGTATCACATTCTTGGATGTTGAGACACCTTCCAGTTCGAGAGGCCCCTTCTTAACCACTGATATTTTCTATTCTCGATTGTTTACCTATGTGTCTTAATCACTGATTTACAGTATTATAAATACTTGTCAATTGTTTGTTTTAATTTATATGTTGCTCCAGGGTGTTTTTTCATATTAAGTTTTGTTATTAACCAGCATGGGGTATGTGTGCGGTTTTTTCTTCCTTCTTTAGCTATTAAATAGTGTTTTCCTCCTTAAGAGGTCATCTCCAAGTTGATGTTCACCAGCTGCATATGTAATACCTGGCTGCGGAACGGCTTCATCACCCTTGCTGCTATTTTTGTAGGATTCCAGGGATTCACTTTTTTATTTTATTGTTTTACTGTTTTGTTTATGTCTTTTTTTACTACATTTATGCTCCTATCCACTGCTTTCTTTTTTTTATTGAGTTTTTATTTGTGAATTTTTTTAAAATAACATTTACTACAAACATAAGACAAACTTTCTTGTGTATTACAGCACAAATCAATGGGGCCTTAACAAGAGATAAATGCCAGAGTGATTAAGCCATAACAAGAGATAAATGCCAGGGTGATAAAGAGAAATAAACATCCAGCCAATCACCTGCTAACTGCCATGGTACAGGCTGTGTTTGAAAAATGTCAGTAAGGAGATGATTGGCTGGACATTTATCTCTCTTTATCACACTTGCAATTATCTTTTGTTATGGCTTAATACATCTGCCCCAATATCGCTTATCTAGTTTGGGGACAATAATCTATCAACAGGTAATCAACACATCTTGAAGCATAATAATTTACCTCAGGGAGTGTAAGACATCTGTACAATATTAATATTTATGGTTACGGTGGGTATAGTAAACTATAGTAAGTTTTTATCACATAGAGTTGATATAGAGATGATATTTAGCTAGTCCTAACCAGCCAGCGGAGATTACTGCATGTCACTTCAATGATATTTCGGGCTATGGTGCCTTCTATTGTGGTTGGGCACTTTTATTCAGGCTGGTATATACCTTTTATGGATCATCACTATTGTTATTGACCTTATAGTTATACAAATAGTCTCAAAAAAACGAAAAGAAGGATCAACAAACTAAAAACAAACACTCCCCACCTTACCGTCCCCCTCCCTCTTTCCCTTTTTTCCCTTTCATTAACTACTTTTTGTGTTATAACCAGAACCCCCTTTACACTTAGGAAATAGTAAGAATTAATCTCTATCTTTACTACTGTGACCTCGTGCTCAACCCTTTTACCTTATAGGCAGGTATTCAATGCTTTCTATGAGGAGCTGCAGCGAATCCTGTGTAGGATTCGCTGCACTTTCTCCGCAATTCTCTCTGTAGGGAGATTCGCCGGGCAGCCGCCCGTTCTCCCTATTCAACGCCTCAGGGGCTCTCTGCCCCATGCGGCGAATTTTAAACCCCCCCCCCGGAATGCCACCAGGGAGCTGGGGGACGGCTGCAGGCAGGGAGATGGAAGCCTCCCTGCCTGCGCCGGACACTGTGGGGGTGAAGGAGGGCTGTGGGGGACACAGGGAGAGCCCCCAGAGCTGGCAGGGGGCTGTGTTAGGGAGCCTCTACACACTGGTCCCGATCGTGCATGTGTAATGGGGTCTGGGACGGATATTAGACAGCACTTACATCGACAGCTATTACATTGACACCATTAGTTCGACAGCTCAATAGGTCGACATGGTTTTAGGTCGACATACCATTAGGTCGACATGTCATTAGGTCGACAGCTCATTAGGTCGACAGCTCATTAGGTCGACACTACCATTAGGTCGACAGTGTCTATGTCGACAGTCAAAAGGTCGACATGGGGTTTTTTACTGTTTTTTGGCCGAAATGTCGACACAGTCGACATGGACACAGTTTGAAGTGTACCGCAGCCGCTCGCTATGCTTCGGGCACGGTGCCTCGCTGTGCTCGGCACACTATTTTATTCTCCCACCACGCCCTAGTGGATAGTAGGGCATGAAATACCGCCTGTCGGCACATGTCGGCTCAAAAAACAGTGAAAAAACCCATGTCGACCTTTTGACTGTCGACATAGACACTGTCGACCTAATGGTAGTGTCGACCTAAAAACATGTCGACCTAATGAGCTGTCGACCTAATGACCTGTCGACCTAATGAGCTGTCGACCTAAAACCATGTCGACCTATTGAGCTGTCTAACTAATGGTGTCGATGTAATGGCTGTCGATGTAAGTGCTGTCTAACAATAGTCCGGATACCGTGTAATGATCGGGACGAGTGTGCAGTGAATATATGAATATTAATGAGCGGCTCCCAGCTCGACCCCCTGCTGGTGAATGTGTAAAAAATATATATATATATATATATATATTGTTAAAAAATTTTTTTAAATATATTCATGTGCTACATGCACATGAATAAAGAGCTAAAAGTTTGCCTAGGGTGCCGAGAAACCTTGCACCGGCCCTGCATCTCTCTAGAGATATTCTCCCCTTGCCATAGTCCCATAATCATACTTATTTCTGAGAGGGTATCTCGAGACACCCCCAAACCTCAGATGATCTGATGTATCCTTTCCAAGACATATCTCTTTGCTACATGCCCATAGTACCTGAGACGTCCCTAGTCCATCTGTGCATTAACTGTGATAGGTCAGCGTCATTTATATTGACCGATAAATGATCATAACTTTTTGAAATACGCTTCCGAGACGTTAATTGTTTAATGAATAGTTTGATTGGGGCGTCATCCAGCCACCCTTACCTGCCTCCACAGTGTTCAGCTAATGCACTCCTAACCTGTAGGAATCTAATAAACTGAGCAACTGCAGGCCAAATTTGGACTGCCTAGATCTATAAGGATTTAAAATGTTTTATCTTGATATAATTGGCCCAATGAAGATACACCATATTGCGGCCATATTTTACCGCCTTGTTGTTTTCTGATCTCTTTTGCTGTTGTCAGAGACAGGAATGATCTTTCTGGGTCAACCCCTACATATCCGTCCAAATGTGTCTGCGCTCCAAATTTTTATAGCCCGATACGGGGGGAATTTCTACTCTTAGGGGGAAATTTACTAATATAAATTTGTAGAAAAAATTTGTATCTTCCTAGGAAAATACGATTTTTTTGGGTGTATTTGTATTTTTGGCATTTATATGCAAAAAAAACAAATATTCGTATTCATATTGATGGGACATTCGTATTTGTATTTACAAATACGAATGCATATGTGAAGATACGAGTTCTTCAATCACTCAGACACCGAGCAGATGAAACCAAAATATGGTTTATTTTTATCACAGCACACACAGGTAGACAAAGACAGGATCACCCCCTGCGGTGCCCGGTTCCACTAAGTCTGGTATTGACCAGCGTTACACAAAGGAACTGAAGATAGAGACACAATCACAGTCTGATTGCATTATGTCCTGATTACCCCCTGTGGACATAACCTTCCTGTAAATAGCAGGGGAATTGGATCACCCCTTGTGGACATTTCCTGTCTGATCATATTGGGCAATATACAGTCTAATACTATGGTACACACAGATATGGGGAATAGAAACATCTGCAGAGAACTAGAGGGTACAGACGGACTAAAAAGTACATTAATCACTACACCTAATAAAATATAATAATTACAGTCTTACAGTGAGTCTGATAACTTCACATTCCTTCCCCTACTATTTTAGTCCCTGTACCAAGTTGTTCAGGAACCAATAACAACCTGTAGTGGGATGCAGAGCAGAGAATCTGAGGTTTGGACGTACCACCTGAGTCCCACAGAGTGACATCATACCAAACCCATCTTGTAAGAGGCGGCTGGTTTGCAGAACCAGCATGTGCAATATTACAATATAAGTTATGCATGTTAACTAACAAGTGAGTTAGCAATTCCCCGTCTTCAAATGTTGGGTACCCCCCTCTGGAACATCGTAAACTTTTACACCGGGCACACCTATAGGGTGTGCTAATACTTTTGCCTCTGGCACAATGGGGCAGGGAGCAGTTTCCACCTCCCCCTCTTGCCCAAGGAACATCTGCCAAACGGCAGCCCAATATCGGGGCTCTGGCCCTGGCACTTCCGCCCCTCTGTCAAGTCCTTCTTCCCTCAAACCCAAACTAGGAGCATGGCAAATTTCAGTACAGCATTTGGTCTCAATGCCCAGGGCTGAGGAGGGACCCTCCATCAGGAACAATTCCTCTGGTGGCTGCAGGACAGGCCGTATCAGCTCTATCCCCTTAAAAGCCAGTTGCTCACCTGCAGCCACTTCTGCGCACACCTCCTTCTCCTGGATAACCTCCTTCCCCAGCTGAATATGCTGGACAGCCTGAAACAAGACGTCATCTGTGACTGGTATTCTTGTGGCCTGGAGGTTGGCGAATACTCCTCTACCCACGGTGATCTCTTCTTGGACGCAGTCCTCATAGATCCCCTGGCAGCAGGATAATAGCTCTTCATCTTCCATCTCAGCAAAAGGGAAGCTGTAGTGCAGCTCCTCCTGGGGTGCCTGGCTCAGAGACCCCACTTCCTTCACTTTGGGGATAATCTCCCCCTGCAGAAAACACTGAGCAGCTTCCTCCCTAGGATGGGGGAGAAGCAGTTGCAAACGGTGCCTTTCATCACGCCCCCTGTGACACTGATCTTGCCATGCTGGGGTATCCAAGAGCCCGCGATCAATCGCCTCTTCCTCTGCCACCACGAAGCACTCCTCCAGACACTGCAATTGTTCCCACACACTCGACTGAGTACCAAAATGGAGGATCCATGCCCGATAATCAGCAAATGCATTTGTAGGATCTCCCTGATCTTGAAGGATCTGCTGAAGGATTTCCCCGCGAGTGCAGGATCGGATGGGTATACCTCGCAGCTGACATTCTGCTATCAGCTCCTCCATACTCATTTCTTCAAGGGCAGTTAGGGGCCCCCCTGACAACGACCCTTCTCTTGTGGTAACAAATAATTCTGTGGCAGACCCCTCGGTTGTCTGCCCAGATTGCAGTAGCTCCCTTCTGAACCTTTCCTCTGGTTCTATCTGGGGCATCAATTTATTCTGGACTTGTCCTTCAGCCTCAGAATATTGTCCTCTTTTAGCATCTGGGTAACTGTAGCAATCACTTCCTCTGTAAATTCTACAAACTCTGGCTCCCCCAGCAGATTCCACGAGGTGGCCTCACCTTTACAGTGCATGAATGCATCCCCCAGGTAACACAACTTGTCCTGTATGCTGGATACTCTCCACCCGCTGATCATCTGCTGAGCTTCTTCCCAGTACTCCCAGATATACTACATTTTTCTGACAATAAATAACAGATCCGGCTTCCTAGCCTGCCGATACACTGAAGAACCTCCATCCCTGAGCTCCTCTGCTCCAGGGGTCTTGAGGCATCGATTTTCTTTCCTTGGAAACATTTTCCCTTTCACAGGAATGACACCTGCTCCCTTGCTGAACTTCACCTTATTGCATTTTCTGTTTCCTTACATATGGTCTGATCCTCTGTTCTTTCTGTGCTTGATGGTTGGTGTCTGAATGATCCCACTGTCGCTGCCGCCAAATGTGAAGATACGAGTTCTTCAATCACTCAGACACCGAGCAGATGAAACCAAAATATGGTTTATTTTTATCACAGCACACACAGGTAGACAAAGACAGGAACAAGAGGCAAAATGTAGCATAGAAACATCCAGGTAGCAGTTCAAAGTCCTTGTAGCATCACAGTTCCAAATGACAAAACTATCACTTATTCCACACAGCAGTGATAGCCGAAACTTGTGTAAATCCACACAGCACCGGACGCTCCACACCAGAGCTTAGTAGGATGCCCCCCCCCCCCCGGGCAAACGATGTGTTCCACAAGATCCAGTGGAGGGTATGACCCCTGAGCCAGGATTGCGACTAACATAAGGAGCTGGCATGTGTACAAGTCATTTTAAAACCTTCTAAATTCCCACGGTACCTGAACTATCTGTGGGCATGCCCAAGTTCAGGATTGGTGGATTCAAGAATCAGGTATATCCCACCTGTCCATCTGCTGCTGCTGCCCCCCCCCCTGCTGGGTCAGGCTCCAAAGAGTCTACTAGAGTCCAGAGATATGCAAAGGAGTGTCAATAAGGAGGAACAACCACAAGCTGATTACGTTATAAGCTGATCACCCCCTGCGGTGCCCGGTTCCACTAAGTCTGGTATTGACCAGCGTTACACAAAGGAACTGAAGATAGAGACACAATCACAGTCTGATTGCATTATATTTTGATCACCCCCTGTGAAGATTGTCTTTTGGTTATGTCCTGATTACCCCCTGTGGACATAACCTTCCTGTAAATAGCAGGGGAATTGGATCACCCCTTGTGGACATTTCCTGTCTGATCATATTGGGCAATATACAGTCTAATACTATGGTACACACAGATATGGGGAATAGAAACATCTGCAGAGAACAAGAGGGTACAGACGGACTAAAAAGTACATTAATTTAAAGTACACCTAATAAAATATAATAATTACAGTCTTACAGTGAGTCTGATAACTTCACAGCATACACCATCTTTAGAATACGGCAGGAATCACCATTCAAAAGAATGGTGGTTCCTGATTTACTAAGCAGCCGTAGTGAAAATACGGCTGCTAATTGGCGTGAAACGGCCGCGAATATACGACAGGAAAATACACTTTATTTTCCTGTCGTATTTGGCTTTAGCCTGCACAGATCAGTCAGATCCGTGCAGGCTTCAGTGTAAAAAAAAATAGAGAAATAAATAAATAAAGCTGTAACCAGCACCAGGCTGAAAGAGCCGGGGCCAGTAATAAAAAATAAGGAAACCCGACAAATAGGGGTTCCCCTATTTTTTACAATCAGCCCCAGGCTCCAGGTCCGGTTCCCAAAATACGGGGGACAAAATGACTAGGGGTCCCCCGTATTTTAAGAACCAGCCCCAGGCCAAACCAGCCAGCAGGGTAATGTCACAGCCGTGGGACACTTATTATATAAGTTCCCGCGGCCAAAACATCGCCCTACTGACCAGTCAGCCTGGCCAGCGGCCCTGGGTGAGTGGGGACCCCCCAAATAAAGAACTTACCTGACCAGGCTGAAGCCTGGTGCTGTCCCCGGTGGCCCTGGAGTGGTAGCCACCGGGCTCATTGAGTGTAAAAAAAATAGAATAAAAAACGATTGTTTTTAACTGTGGAAATATGAGTCCCAGCAAGCCTCCTCTGCAAGCTGGGATTTGGAGAACCACAAGTCCCAACCAGCAGGGCCCGCTGGCACTTGTAGTTCCACAGTAAAAAAATAGTGAAATAACACTAATACACAATAAAAATAAAACTTTAATACATCCAAAGCCCATACATACTGATACTTACCTATCGTCAGCCCGTAGGTAGGTCCCTGGCTTTGGTCCGGTGCCTTGCCCTGTTCCGGATCCAGGTCAGCATTCGGCTCCATGTCGATCTGTAGTCTTGATCCGACGTAGTCTTGGTCTTCTGTCACCTTCTGTGACATGTCGGCGACTCCATCAGCTCCCTGCATCGGACTGTCAGAGGTGCAGAGTGACAGAAGACCAGGACTACGTCGGATCAAGACTATAGATCTTCACAGGAGGACCTGGGTGAGTTGGATTTCCTTCCACAGGTCCCCCATGGATTTCTTCGGACCCGGATGGACGCCGACATGGAGCCGAATGCTGACATGGATCTGGACCAGGACAAGGCACCGGACCAAGACCCAGGGACCTAACTACGGGCTCAAGATAGGTAAGTATCAGTATGTATGGGCTTTGGATGTACTAAAGTTTTATTTTTATTGTGTGTCAGTGTGTGTTTATTTCACTATTTTTTTTACTGTGGAACTACCAGTGCCAGCGGCCCTTTAATGCCCCGCAGGCTGGGACTTGTCGTTCTCCAAGTCCCAGCTTGCGGGGGAGGGTTGCTGGGACTCATAGTTCCACAGTTAAAAACAATAGTTTTTTATTCTATTTTTTTACACTCAATCAGCCCGGTGGCCACCGCTCCAGGGCCACCGGGGACAGCACCAAGCACCAGCCTGGTCAGGTAAGTCCTGGAGAGGGGGGACTCTTTTATTGGGGGGGTCCCCACTCCCCCAGGGCCCCTGGTCAGGCTGACTGGTCAGTAGGGTGATGTTTTGGCCGTGGGAAGTTATATAATAAGTGTCCCCCGGCTGTGACATTACCCTGCTGGCTGGTTTGGCCTGGGGCTGGTTCTTAAAAACGGGGGGACCCCTAGTCATTTTGTCCCCCGTATATTGGGAACCAGCCCCGGACCTGGAGCCTGGGGCTGGTTGTAAAAAATCTGGGAACCCCTATTTGTCGGGTTTAATGATTTTTTATTACTGGCCCCGGCTCTTTAAGCCTGGTGCTGGTTACAGCTGTGGGGGGGACCCCACGCTGTTTTATAAAAAAAAAGACTTATTTTTCAGGTTTTTTTTTACACCTTGCAGCCTGCACAGATCTGACTGATACATGCAGACTGCCTACACTAATTCGTATTAGCGGCCATATATACGGCCAGCTAATACGAATTACTACGACATCGGAGGGTTACAAAGCAGTCGTATATGACTGCTTTGTAAATTCCCCTCCGGAACACAACTTTGCATACGGCTGAAACAGCCGTATGCAGTCGTAGGAAGAACACAAGTACAATTTTTTAGGATTTCCATATTAGTAAATTTCCCCCTTAGTGTTTGATAACAGAATCTGTAATGGTGTAGAATTTACATCTACACAATTTATTAATCTGATCAACTAATTTGTTTGTTCTTCTGTTATGCAGCTATTTGGGCTGCATAATAGTATAGTTTTTAAAATTTGGTAAGGCTAGTCCCTCATTTCTCTAGATCTCCAAAGAGTGGCTAGTTTAATTCTGGGATGTTTATTACACCAGATAAAGGAAGATATAATACTGTTTAGACTTCTAAAGAATTCATCTTTAATATAAATTGGTGAATGGTATAATATTGAGGCTCAGCAAAATCAAAACAAATAAATCGCCTGGGCCAGATGGGATTCATCCTAGGGTACTAATGGAATTAAGGGAGGAATTAGCGTCCCCTCTACATTATGGGGGAAATTTACTAAAGGAAATTTGTAAAAAATAGGTGTAAAAATAGGTGTATTTGTATCCAGAAATACACTTATTTTTAACGTTTTCTATCCCGAAAATACGGCAATTCATATTTGTATTGATAGCACATCAATACGAATACGAATTGCCGTATTTTCGGGATAGTAAATTTCAAAAATAAGTGTATTTCTGGATACAAATACACCTATTTTTACACCTATTTTTTACAAATTTCCTTTAGTAAATTTCTCCCTATATCTTCAATGATTCACAATCATCAGGAAAGGTACCAAAAGACTGGAGAATAGCAGAGGTAGTGCCATTATTCAGAAAAGGAAAAAAGGAGGATCCTGCTAATTACAGACCTGTTAGTTTAACATCAATAGTGGGTAATCTATTTGAAGGATTTTTAAGAGAGGGGATCCAGGAATATTTAGACCTTCATAGTTTACTCAGTTATAACCAGCATGGGTTTGTGAAAAATCGTTCATGCCAAACTAATCTACTTGGTTTCTGTGAAGAGGTTAGCAAAAACCTTGATAATGGAAATGCTGTAGATGTGATTCTCCTAGATTTTTCTAAAGCCTTCAACACCGTACCACACAAGAGGTTGATAAAAAAAATGGAGGACCTGGGATTAGGGGCAAATATCTGCAGATGGGTAGGGAACTGGCTGTGTAATAGAGAACAAAGAGTGGTTGTGAACAGTGCAGTTTCAAATATGATACCAGTACTAAATGGAGTGCCACAGGGTTCAGTTCTAGGGCCCATTTTGTTTAACATTTTTATTAATGATATTGGGATAGGGTTACTCAGCAATGTATCCATCTTTGCGGACAATACAAAACTGAGCAGAGTTATTAAATCATCAGAAGATGTCACCACGCTTCAAAATGATTTTGACAATCTAGACGAGTGAGCAAAAAGGTGGAAGATGAGGTTCAATGTGGACAAATGCAAGGTCATGCACCTTGGTAGACATAACAGTGTGCTAGTTATAACCTAAGCGGGGATGAATTGGGTAATTCAGTACTCGAAAAGGATCTAAGAGTCCAAATAGACAACAAACTAGGGTGTAGTGCTCAATGTAATATAGCAACTAAAAAGGCCAATAAAACTCTAGCATGTATTAAAAGGGGCATGGAAACTAGGGATTCAAAAGTAATTATGCCTCTGTACAAATCATTGCTTAGACCGCACCTCTTATACGGAGTACAATTCTGGGCCCCACACTATAAAAAGGACATCATAGAATTAGAAAAAATCCAAAGAAGAGCAACTAAGCTTATTAGGGAAATGGAGAGTTTAGATTAGAAGAAAAAATATTTTGTTCATCTAGAAGAAAAAATTTCTTTACAGTCAGTACAGTCAAACTTTGGAACTCTCTTCCTGAAGAAGTGGTGTCGGCAGACACTAGAAATATGTTTAAAATAAGGTTTATTGTTAAATGTTAGATGTTTAAGGTTAAATGTTTATTTCAAATAAACATTTATTGGTTAAAAACATCCACGGGTATGAATAAGTAACAATCTGTCTTTAAAATATCAGAACATACTATTCAACAAGGGATTAGCTACTATAAACATAGGTTGAACTAGATGGACGCAAGTCTTTTTTTTTTTTTATATTCTCTTTATTAATTTTCATAATACAAAAAACAAAGACTTACTTACAACACGTTACATTACATTCTTTTTTTTTAAATTGAGTCTTTATTTGTATTTCCACATATCCCAACATCACATAAAAAAATTTTCATCCGGTAATCAAATCGCCATTTACAATTTACATATATATATATAAAAAAAAAAAACAGAGACACACGAGCCCCCAGACAAAAATCCATACACTCTTCCACACATACATAATACGCATATTACCACCCGCCTTATCCTGAGGGTCCTAATATTAACCATACTATCCCTTGTTACAGCTCTCGACTTCATGTTCTCCAAAGGTTATTATGGTTCCCACCTTTTTATCCCTACTTTTCCTTTTCCTTCCGCTTACTCCTGCCACTGCCCTCTTTCGCTACCTGCTGCCCCTATGCTAACCACGTCTAGAACCCATATCCCTTAGGGAATTGCTTTACCCCCTTCCACGGGCTCGAACCTTATTCTATGTCCTCCACAGTGCACATAGCAATTTTACATTATATGAAAATAATAAAAACAAAAAGTGAACTCAAAAAGACAGTACATACTTCAGTGCCACCTGACCCTAAACAGTGATGGTTAATTTATTTATTTATTTATATCTATATCTGTGTTTTATATTAAGTACTATGATAGCTACTTATAGCTAATTTGTGCTTACTTACTTACACCCATCTATTTAATTATTTTACAATTTTATAATAACGTGATTGGTTCCAATAGCCCCAAACCGCATAGAATTTCTTAATCGTGCCACGTGAGGCGTACGTGTATTTCTCGTGTTCATAGATCGTGTTAACTACGTTAACCCATTCTGCTATCTCCGGGCCTTTTGAGGACATCCATTGATGGGCGATAATCACTTTCGCTACTGCTGCTAGGTTCCTAAACAACTGCTTAACTTCTTGCCCTGTACCCCCTTCCTCCCCTAGCCCCAGAATTAGATTACCTTCGTTCAGAAGAAACCGCGGGATACCAATTTGCTCCATAATATTGCAAATCCCCTTCCAAAACCAACTTATCTTTCTGCATGACCACAGAAGATGCCAAAAGGTACCTTCTCCTTCTCCACACTTCGGGCACCTATCTGACTGGGAACCTGCCATTTTTTTTAACCTTACAGGAGTTAAATAACTCCTATGAAGAATATTGAATTGGACCTGCTGTATCTGCAGGGAGTTGGTGGCATGTTTTGGGCCGGCCACTGCCATTTCCCACCCCGGCTCATCTATATAGGGTATATCTTGAAGCCACTTACACCGTAAGGCCTCCAGCTCTTCCTCATACACATACAAGTGGAGATACCTATATAGTTTAGAAAGACGTTTACGCGGGCCTAGTTGTTTAATGAATTTCTTAACAGGGAATTCTATCATCTTTATTCATTTTCATAATACAAAAAACAAAGACTTACTTACAACACGTTACATTACATTCTTACATACATTACCCTACATCTTATATTTAGTGCCCCCCGCCTTACATTCCAATTCATTGCCTTCCGCCTCTGTATCATCTGATCTTATCCTCTACCTTCTCTTTTCGGTATCCCCTCCCTTACTTTCCTTTTGACTTTTGACTCTATTCCATCCCTCGAATGATGACCAAATTTGTTGTTGTAATTGCTGATCCAACGTTTCTATGTAATATCTCCATTTTCTATGAAACCTCCTCTGTCCTCCCTCTAGGACCAGCAATGCAATTTGCGGTACTTATGTACTATCTGGACTCCAGTTTTTCTTATGAGACCGCGTCCGCTCACCACGCTTCGGGCACGGTGGCTCGCTGCGCTCGCCACACTATATAAAATCAACTCCATGCGTAGTTGGATAGTAGGGGTATGAAATAATAGGGTGCATTTAACATGGGAGTCCAGATAATACATAAGTACCCAATTTGCTTTTCAAAATGCAGTGTTTTCTCCAGGAGGAGTTTTACGTTCTCTATCTTTGGGACCTTTGATATCCAATTATTCAAAATCTCTTTTTTTGCAATTGTCACTAGTATTATTAATATTGGGGTTAATCCCCTTTCCTCTCGTTTAAGGTCCCAAGTTGAGAGATCCGCAAACATCAAAGGCTTGATATTCCTAGTTACTTTCAGTCTAAATGTATTGTTGATAAAATTTATCATTTTATACCAGAAACGTTGTATCTTAGGACACTCCCAGAAATTATGTTTAAAAAGTGCATTCTGTGCCTTACATTTAGGGCATACGCCCCTTTCCTCTTGGACCATATGTTTGCGTTGTCCTTGTGCTATATACGCTCCGTGTATAGTCCGAAAGTGCACTTCTTGTAGCATTGCCGAAGGCAATTGCTTCATGACTTTTTCTAAATGCGAAAGTGTTTTTAGAAGGAACGTTTCTTCTACTTGGTCTCTTGACCAGGCCGTGCGAAGTGTTGACCATATACTGTGCTTGTCTAGGGGCATTAGGTCCCAATATAATTGTTTAATTTTATATGGACTAGCCATATTTAGTTTCAATAACTGTGTTATCTTATTTTCTTCATCTCTAATATTAATGTGGGGGGTGAGATTTTGAATAAATTGTGTCCTTTCTAATTTAAATGTATCTATTAGTGCATTATATGTGAGTAGCGTTCCCCCTGGATAAAAAATGTCTTTAATCTCCATAATCCCGTGAGAATGCCAATATTTAAATGTTGCGTTTTCTAGTGCCGGAGTGAACATAGGGTTACCACAAATTGTTATATATTTAGATGAAGTGTGCAAGGTTTGTGTGTATTTATGAATTTTTATCCAGGAGAGGTAAGTAGGCATGAACAATATATTTGATTTATTCTTTGGGGGGATTAATTTTTTGGGAGTATGTAATAGAGCGCTCAGCGTTTATGGTGTTACAAAGGATTCCTCTATCTCAACATTTGTATATATCGATCTCCGGAGCAGCCAATCTGCTGAATATCTAAAGGAGACAGCCAACCCGTATTTATCTATGTTAGGGATTGCTAGACCTCCTTCTCTGTGTTGCAGATGCAATTTAGTTAAAGCTATTCTTGGCTTTTTCCCCTGCCACAGGAATTTTGTAAACATTTTATTACATGCTGCGATGTCGCCTCCAGATATCTTTATGGGCAGCATCTGTATTGGATACAGGAGTTTGGGAAACACCACGCTCTTCAGGACTGCTGTTCGCCCTAAGAGAGATAGCGGGAGGTTTATCCATTCTGTTAATTGTCTCTTTATTTGGTTAACAATAGGGGTATAGTTGTATCTATATAGATCGCATATTCTAGGAGTGAACTTTATTCCCAAATATTTCAGAGGAGATGTTAGGTAGCGAAAGTTTGTAAATTTTTGTGTGGATTTATGTGGTCTTGGGGTCTCATTAAGTACCAATATCTCTGATTTGTTATGGTTGACTTTATACCCTGCAAACGATTCAAATTGATCTAATGTCTGGATTATTTCGGGAACCGACAGATCTGGCTTTGAAATAAAAAGAAGTAAATCGTCAGCGAACAGTGATACTTTTATCTCCTTTTTTCCTATCCTTATCCCCTGAATATCTGCACTTTCTCTTAGAGCTATGGCTAACGGTTCTATCACGAGAGCAAAAAGAAGTGGGGATATCGGGCAGCCTTGTCGGGTTCCCCTCTCTATTTTAATGTGGTCTGATAAACAACCATTTCCCAGCACCTGAGACGTTGCACCGTTATATAAAGCTTTCAATGTTTCCCTAAGTTCTTCAGGGAACCCGAATCTCCTTAAGGATTCCATAAGATGGTCCCATTATAATAAATCGAAAGCCTTTTCGGCATCAATTGCCATTAGGATATTCGATGTATTATTCTCCAATTGTTCTATTTCTTATATTACTGCTATTGTTTTCCTAATATTGCAGGTAGAGTGTCTGCCTCTTATAAATCCTGTTTGATCTATGTTAATTAGGTCTGGGATTGATGTTTCTATTCTTCCTGCTAAAATTTTTGTCAAGATTTTGTAGTCCACATTTAACAGTGAAATTGGGTGATATGATTCTGGGGATGCTGGATCTCTGCCCTTCTTTAGTATTACCCGAATTAGTGCTGCATTAAAATATTGTGGAATTTGGTGGGTCGTTATGATGGCGTTAAGCACTTTTGTAAGGGGCTCCGTAATGTACGGGAGTAGTATCTTATAAAATTCCCCCGTAAACCCGTCTGGGCCTGGAGCTTTATTCGGTTTTAATGAACTAATCGCTTTTTTTAATTCTGTAGTTGTTATTGGTGCACTGATTGTTGTAGCTATCTCTTGGGGAATTTTTGGTAAATTAACTTTTTCCCAAAACCTGTGCTTCATCTCTTTATTGGAACCCGCCTCTTTATATATTTGTTCGTAGTAATCCCTCAGAGTTTCTACTATTTTTTTACTATCTGAGGTCTTTGTTCATCTCTTTTGTTGAGATTTGGAATCACATTAGATGGATAAGAGGTTCTAAGTAAAATTTGAAAGTATTCGTCCTGTGCGATTCCCCATTTTGTGAAATCTATTTGAAATGTATATCTATCTCCTATGGACATTTATTATTTATTATATTTTCAAATTGTTGTTTTGCAAGGGTATATTCTGCTTTAGTTTGAGGATTGGGCTTCTTTCTAAAATTTTGGTAGGTGTCCGTTAATTTTTGTTGGGTTGTGTTATATTTCTCAATTTTAGCTTTTTTGGTTTGACTTTCATAGGCAATCAAGATCCCTCTTACTACTGCCTTAGCTGTCTGCCAGTAGTTTTGTGGGTTATCTACTTCTTTTTGTTTGTTGTTCTTCTCAAACTCCACCCAGCTAGTCTCCAATTTCTTCTTACATGCCCGCGAGCTCGCTAAGTAAGTCGGGAATCTCCATTGTCTGAAGTTCCCTCTATCTTGTTGTAGGGCAATTTTTGCCCAGACTAAGGCGTGGTCAGATATAGTTATTGGTTCAATTTGGACCGCAATCACTCTCGTCTGTATAGCTTCTGAAAACAGGAGATAGTCAATCCTGGAAAAGGATTTGTGAACACCTGAGTAGTATGTGTATTCTTTGTCCGTCGGATGGCGGGCTCTCCATATATCCGCTAACCTCAGTTGCTCACAAATCCATTTTATACCACATTTTGGAGAACGTGGCCTTACTGATATACCCGAACTCCTGTCCAGGTATCTAGAAGTCACCAGGTTGAAATCTCCGCCTACCAACAACATACATGAAGACCGTGGTCTCATTATATCTAATAATTTGAGAAAAAATTCCTTCCTATAAACGTTGAGGGCATATACGTTTGCTAGAATATATCTTACTTTATTTATAAATAAGTCTACTATCACGTATCTCCCCTCTTTATCTCTTTTTTCATTTACCTCACATTGTAATTGAGAAGATATAAGAATCGCTACGCCTCTAGCCTTTGAATTGTGTGATGCTGAGGCAATCACTTTTTCCCATTGCATTTAACTTCACTATTTTCTTTAATGTTAAATGAGTTTCCTGGATAAAGGCCACATCGATGTGTAGTTTGCGCAGGTACACCAGGACATTTTTCCTTTTTATTGGGGAGTTTATACCTCCCACATTCCATGTTGCTATTTTAAGGTCCGGCATATCTGATCAAAGAACGCTTTACTTTGTTTGCTACTCCCAGAAAGTGGGGATTTACTCCGTCAACTTCATTCCTGTGATGACTTATTAACGGTAGGATGGTTTTTATTGTCTCCCGGTACTCGGGGCGCAATCTTGTATTGGGGGGTCCTAACATACAACACAAATCGTTACACTCGGTCTTCCCTGTAGAAAGCATATACCATGCCCAGGGGAGATCCGCGCTTACATACAACAACAACAACAAAACAAGGAAAAAGAGCCCCGCGGGTCCCAGACATGGCCCGGGGTTGATCCTACCTCTAAAATACATTTTCATCACAGACTTCCTTGGAGTATCAGAGGGAAGGGAGACCTGGGGAAAGTTGTTCTTAGCACAAATCGTGCTATCCCTGTCTCTCCCAGCCCTCCCCCCTTGGAGTTAGAGCTCCTAACCCACCCCCCATCTCTTCTATTCTCTCATCATTTTAAACCTTTAGCGCTAAGCACATTAACTTGTTTTTTTTTGTTTTTTTTTCCTTCCCTGCCTCCCTTTTCTCCTTCTCTTTCCCTCCTTTCCCCTCAGAAAGACCCAATATCCTGCTTGTAATCTTATGTCCTTTAGACTTTCTATTCTATTTTGCAGGGTTTAATTGGTCCGGTGATTTACTCTTCTGTTGTTCTATGTATTTCTTTGCAATTTCGGGTTCAGAGAAATCTTTATATGTATCGTTCTCAAACAGTCTCAGCCGTGCTGGGTACATCAGTGCAAATTTTTTTTCTGACTTGACTAGCATTGAACATATAGGGCTGAAGTCTCTTCTTGCCCTTGATACCTCAGAGGAATAGTCTTGAAAAATCAGGATATGTTTTTCCTCCCATTTTAGATCTAGATGCAGTCCATATTGCTTCCTTATGAAGGAAATTTAGGCACCTAAAGATGACTACTCTTGGGCGTGATTCCTCGCTTTCTCCTTCTTTGATTTTGCCCAACCTATGTGCCCTTTCAATTATCAGATCTGAGCAGGTAGTCTGAATGTTAAGCAGTGCAGGTAGTGTGTTTCGGAGGAAATGGTTAAGTCAGTGGTTCCCAAACTTTTTTGAATAACGGCACCCTAGAGTATCAGAATTTTTTTCACGGCACCCCTAGGCCAAAAGTTAGATACCATGAGCTTCAGAAAAAAATATTAAATTAAATAAGTTGCGCTTATATGTCATCCTTAGGTCCAGTTATGTGGTGAGGAACATGATTCACTTCTGTTTACCCACATATTTTATAATTGGAAGTCACAAGCACTGATTTTCCTTATTACATTAACTATATATAATTTGAACTTGTCCTGGACAACCAACCCAGGGCACCCCTAGGAGCCACGGCACACAGTTTGGGAACCACTGGGTTAAGTGCTGGGCCCTTTATAGATTCTGATAGTCCCACGACTCTTAAATTATTTCTTCTTGCCCTATTTTCCATTTCGTCCATTTTGATCAGCATCTGCTGTTGTGCCTTCTGCATTTCTGATACTTGTTTCTTCAGTAGGTCATTATCATGAAATATCTCTCCTTCTTTCTTTTCTGTATCTTGAACTCGATCGGAGATCTGTTTTATCTGACCTTTAATCTCCTCTACTGCTTGTTTCATTACGTCAGCTTGGGTGTGTAAAAGTGGTTCTAGAGTCTGTTTGATCACTTGCGTCATCATTTGATATTGTTCCATGCCCATGGTTTGTGTTGGGGGGATAGTGTCCCTTCTCCCTGAGAACTAGTATAGACTAGTATAGACATGGAATCCGATTTTCTTGATGGCATAGTAGTATTCGGAGTGGTAGACGCCATATTTTGTGTTTGGCATAAACGTTCGGCACGTTCCTTCTGGGCTTTAGTTGGCATTGTTGGTGAAAGGAATTTCTCCATGCAGTTTTTACAATTATAGTTGCTCTTATTTGGACCTGTGCTCCTTCCTGCTGCTTTTACCAGTGCCACTTTAAGCACTGCTGTATTTTATTACCGTTCTTTACAGAGGGTATCAGAGAACCCCCAGGTTATACCTTTGAGATCAGTCCTTTTATAGGTTTGTTTCACACCTTCTGTAGTGTAGCCACTTCTGGCAGAAGATATCACAAGGGATGAGCAAGATTACCTCTATATCCCAGTTGCCAACACCACTCCGAACCCCAAGTCAGCACGCGAGGGGGTACCTCTTCCTCTGTTATTTATCAATTTTATGACTGGCCATATATCCCATTGGGTTCCAGAAAAAAAAAAAAAAACTCTTCCCCCCAATAACAGGGTTTCCCCTGTCTCCCTGGAGATATACTGGAGATATACTGGCTTTGCACTGGGGATACACTGGGGGTATACTGGGGAGACACGGCGGGTTTACAGTCAGATTTAATATTTACAGCTTTTACTAGTTTTCAGCTGACCTGTATGTGCGGCTGGCCTCTCCTAGCCAGTGGATTTATGCCGAGATGCACTCTGTTGGGAGCCTCCTCTGGTGTCAGCGTGGCTTTCACTCTCCTCCTCGGTGTGCCAGCGCCCTTCAGTGACCCCTGCGCAGTGTATCGGTGTATCAGCCGCCCGTTCGCTCTCCACCTTGGGCTCCACGTTCGAGCCCTGGCTAGTGGGATCCGACCAGGATGATGCTTGCTGCCGCGGCTTCTATGCCCCCTCCATCTCTGACTCTCGCTGCGGCGCTGTTCCTCAGCATCTCACCGCGTCACTCACTCAGCGCCTCTCCTCCGTGTTTCCGGCTGATGGTAATGCAGTATGCCGGGACGGGGACGGCTCAGCGCCTGGGGTTTGCCCACAATCTTCTCCACTGGCCCGCTGGGGATCCTGCTTGGTAAGCACCCTTGAACAGCGATCTGTGTGGTCTCTATATCTGCGTGCCTCTCTCGCCGGGTCCCGTTCTGTGCGCCTCCGTGTTCCCTCAGCAGTTTGCCATTTTTGATAGAGTTATTCCATGTCTCCTCAGACAAACTCCATTTAGCGCGTTCAGTGGTTATAGTTTAATTATAGAGAGGGGGTAACGGAGCTCGCTCTCCCTGCTGCCTATTCCATGCTGCAGGAAACGAAGTCCTGGACGCAAGTCTTTATTCAGCCTCACCTACTATGTAACGCTGGAGTATACAAGATACTGCTTTCTCTTAACTATTCTCTGCTAGTCATGTCTGCCTCTTCATTCTATTTCCTCCCTACGGAGACATTGAAAATTACCAGAGAAGTGGTCCCAGGTGCTACACTCTTCTCTTATGTGCAAGAAGCCTATTTCAAGATGGGCTATGCCCCTACCTTTTCCAAGTCCTACCCCCACAAGTTTTGCACTGATAATTTAGGAGGAAAAATGAAAGGTAGACTTTTTTTTAACAACAGGGTGACACTTTCCAAGCTCACTGCATATGTTTTAGATGCAGGGCAGGCACATAAGACTATAACTGAACTTTTTTTTAACCTATTTATTCCAAGCATTTTACGGATATCTGCTGTTAAGCTTGTTTTGTATTTTGAGCTGTAAAGACAATTGTAAAGCACTTTGAGTCATATTGGGAGAAAAGTGCTATATAAATATCATTATTATAGGTAGATCTTAACTAGATTCTCTTCCAATTGAACCCCTCATTTGTCATTTATTAGCCATAGTCAAGTACCATTATTTCACCTCCACCAGTTTGACATGATACATGGCAGATACAACACCCGTCTTCCACAATCTCCCCCATATGCATCTCTTATAGCCAATAGACACCTGCATCTCTTTATAGCCAATAGACATTTTAATTTATTACAGGATTCTACAATTGCACCAACGACATGGTTAGACCATGCCCTGTGCACACTCCCTGTCCCTCATACCTTGAGGGACAGGGAGTGTGCACAGGGCATGGAGTTTTGTACTAGTGCCTCTAGATGCATGAGTAGATTTTTCATGTTCATATGTGCTGTTCACTAAATTGATCCATTCCTTAAATTAAGGGCCACTTGCTGCCATCCAGAAACGTGCAATAATCACCTAAATGAATACCTTCTGCAAGATCCAATTCCCAAATCACGAATTGAAGCTGAGATTAACTCTAATTTGTTCTACCACTGGACATGCATGCATGAACTTTCTAGTTACACTGTGTGAAACACTTGTAGGGGGTATTTACCAAGGTGGGAGTTCTATTTCACATGGGATTTTGCTATGGGCACCAATCAGATACTGTACTACAGTATGTATTATATAACTTTTGGGAAAGAAAGTTTTATACTTTTCTCCCTGTGATAGGCGCTAATCAAACTGTAATATTCTCACTTGACTTTCTAGTATTTCAATTAGATATTGTGACAAAAAGATTTTATATTTATTGAGCAGCAGACTAAATGGTGCGATTGTGATCTCACACCTAATCAGGTGTTGGGTGCACCTGAGTTTACCCCACCTGTCCAACCAAAATACTTTGTATATAGACTGCGCTTATGGAGCAGGTGCACGTGTGGCTGAATTAACGATCACTACTAAATTATAGATAAATATATTTATTAGTATGAATATATCAAATTAGAATTAAAAAGAATTTTCTTTATACACAGTAATAAATAAAAAAACACATGTAAACTCTACACAATAAGAATCGGTGGCCACCTAAGAAAATAAATGAATTAATAATTGAATGTTGCTTCACAAGAGGAAGCTTTCTTTGATGAGTTATTTAAAAATGGATATTGCTTTTCCAGTGGGAGGGGGGACAATATTAGCAGCCAATTTAATAATCTTCAGTCACCGCTTGTAGTTTTAGTATAAGTTTGTCCAGTGCACTTAAGTATATCTCATACTCACAGACTCCACAGAAATATAAGACGTTGGGCCGTAGTACAAATTAGCAGGGAGGCAGGAGAGTTAGTGAATGTTCCTCAGTCTGTGGCTCTCCGTTCTACACCCGCAAAAAACTCCGCCGCCGTGACACTGACCCAGAGCCGGCAGTTGTAATCAGTCCAGATGCCGTGTCTCTCACACACGGCTGGGGTCTCAGTCAGGCTGGCCCGTATAGCTGCAGAGTCGCATCTCTCACCCGCTCTCTGTCAGCTGGAAGAAGTGGGTCTGTGTTCTCTGGTTGTGCAGCTGTTTTAGGTGATAGCTGTGATCGGTGGCTGTTAGAGGTCCCTCCTTTGAATAAAAGACACCGGGCAAATTCTCCTCTAACGCGTTTCGCTCGTATTGGAGCTTTTTCAAATATATATTCCTGTGGAGTCTGTGAGTATGAGATATACTTAAGTGCACTGGACAAACTTATACTAAAACTACAAGCGGTGACTGAAGATTATTAAATTGGCTGCTAATATTGTCCCCCCTCCCACTGGAAAAGCAATATCCATTTTTAAATAACTCATCAAAGAAAGCTTCCTCTTGTGAAGCAACATTCAATTATTAATTCATTTATTTTCTTAGGTGGCCACCGATTCTTATTGTGTAGAGTTTACATGTGTTTTTTTATTTATCACTGTGTATAAAGAAAATTCTTTTTAATTCTAATTTGATATATTCATACTAATAAATATATTTATCTATAATTTAGTAGTGATCGTTAATTCAGCCACACGTGCACCTGCTTGATAAGCGCAGTCTATATACAAAGTAGTATGTATTATATGTATTAGAAGGCGCTAAAGTAGTAGATTACAATTGGTTGCCCTTAGCAACATGCTAAGTGTAGTAGAGCTCATATCTGTTTCATCAAAGGGAAACTCATCCAATTGATTTCAATTACCAAGAAACAAAAGGTGGCGTAGACGCTGGCTTTACTAGACAAACTTGCCTTTCTTGTAACCCACCATAAGTGGTCATTATCGAAGTAATGCAGGCTGTATTGTGGCAACAAGACAAGCACTCCACAAACTAAGCTTAGACAAAACTTTTTTCATGCATATTATGCACAAATATATTATATGCATTCACCCATGTCTGATGCTGACAATGCAGTGGACTCAACAAATTAATGAGTGGGCTTAATTGGATTTTCTATCATCATTACCAGAGATCATGATTCTTTTGGAGAGCCCATTCACCCTGAGTTAGGAACAGCAATTAAGTCCTCCCTTATGGGTAAAAGAGCCCAGGATCTAATGGCTTTACCACTGTTTACGTCAAAGTTTTTAAAGATGCTCTATCAACACTATTGCTTGCCTCTAATGGCTTTTATCTCTCCACATTATACTCATAAAGATAACATTTACAGCTGTATCCATTAGACAGTACGATAAAAGCTGGTTTTGCACAAATAGGAAATACACTATAGAGATGCTAAGCAGAGTCATTAGAGGATCACAGTACAGTTACCACAAAGGAGGGAAAGGACCCTATATTTTCTTCTAGTTATTAGAACATTTTGTTAAACATTACTACAGATAGAGCCACCCTCATCTAGCCTACCTATGTCTTGTGTCCTGAAAACACGTTGCAGTGTGCCTGAACACACAGCAGCACAATAAGTCTCACAGCATAGTGTATGGCGTTTCCGGCTAGTGCAATACCAGCTCTCATACACTAGATGTCACTTTTTGAAAATCACTACTACGCATGCATCAGATGTCTAATTCAACACTACAGCAAAAGAATCCACATTGCGCATGTGTGAAATCTCCATTGAACTGCACTATAGTGCAAGAACTACTATGATGTACTATACTATTACTATAGTATGCTATTTTCTCAGAAAATAGGCATGCATCTCATTACACTATTTATTAATGTATGGTCGAAGTGTGAGTTAACAAAATGGCTTCCATGTTCCAACCAGGGCTACATGGAAGCCCACATCTATGGCGCTAGTGATGGCATTGTTTACATTGCTGTACGTCTCATTATGCTACACTATTTAAACACAGAATTACGCTACTCCATGAATGACATACAGTACGAGCAGGCCAGACTTGAGCATCAAGCGAGTCAACAAAATGGATACTGAACATGAACCAGTAAACTGTGGAAGCCCACAACTATGGAGCGAGCAACATCATAGGTTTCACATGACTAAAATTATTGCTGCTTGTGCGTCTCATTACGCTAGTTAAAAAAGGGCAATGGGGATAAGCGAGCTACACTATGAGCAATGCAGCAGGCCAGTCTTGAGCAATGAGCTGGTTCAGCAAATGGTCGCTGCCTGTGAATCAGCACCTCGTGGTGAAGCCCATATCTATGAAGTGAGTATAGTAGCTTTACGTGTCTAAGGGCAATGCTGTAGGTGCGTATCATCATCCTAGTTAAAACACACAGGGGCTGCTGACAAAGGTACAGACACTTCAATGATCAACCTGCAGCTCTGGTCCCCTACCTGCCCCGCTGTCCAGGTTTGGGCTCACCAACAGAGAGCTAAGCACCTGGCAGGAGCTGAGCCATTTGAGGGCAGGATTGCTCACTCACAGTGGTGTCCTGGATGTAGAGAAAGCCAGAAAACCTGTACCCTGTGCAGGATGGGCGGACAATTGAAAGGAGACCTGACTCACAGTTGCTTGCCGTTGTCACACAAACCAGAAGTTAGGGCACAAAATGGACCCATTTTCCCATAGACTTTGATGGGACCATTAATTCAGACACACCATGGGTTCCGACACTTGCTGTTAGGTTTGGGGGTCTTGGGGTCAATATTCTCTGGTAGCTAATCATCTTCCTTTCCATAAGAACCTGGTTCTGAGCTGATCGGACCCCCAAATAACAGAGAAATGAAACTTTAAGCCATTTTAATTTCTCCATAGGGTTAAGCTATAGCAATTCCATAGCAGTGTGCCTTGACACCAGTACTGCTGACAGATCTGATTCAGGCCCTTAGTACACATATAAGAAATAATGTAATGCTATGCACAGTTTTTGGCATCCAGGAACTTAGGAAGGAGCTTTTATCTCTCCACATTATACTTATAAATATAACATTAAAGCACAAATAGGAAATACTCCATAGAGATGCTAAGCAGAGTGTTTTGGCATTCAGGAACGAACAGGGAGCTTTTATCTCTCCCCATTATACTTATAGAGATACTTGCCACTGTAGCCTTTACAGCAGAGTACATTACAATCTGTTTGTGCTACTTACTATTAAAATAAAAAGCATAGAGATGCTAAGCAGTTTACACAGTAATACAGGCATAGAGATAATAGCGGCAGCTTTCTCAGTGCAGCGTCTAGACCAGTGCCTGGTCAATTGAGTCTGTCATTTTTGTTTGCACTGAGGCATGGTCACCATTGCTGCAGATAACCTGCATTATAGTGTCAGCAATTCTGGTGTCAAGGTACACTACTATAGATATGCTATAGCTTCATTGGCGGATTCAGGGGGGGGGGCACGTATTTTTTTGGCTGAGGACCAGGGCTTTTCAACGAGCCCAGCCCCGTGTCTCTAGCCCCCTGGGAACCGGAGATATCGCCTTGCAAAGCTGTAATGTTTTTCCCCATAGAATAATATGGGACCCGTTAATTCCGACCCCCACCCAGTTCCGCCGGCTGCCAGTCCCCCCCTGACATCACAGAAGCTTGTGGTTGATTCAATTTCAAATCGCTGGGCCTTCAATATGGTACCAGGCTGGTCTATATCGGTCATCGGTTCCAGAGATATTGCGGATGAACCGATTTTTTTATTTTTGAAATGTAATTTCATAGCTGTTCATGTTATTTGAGGGCAGATTACTCTGGAACCAAACGTTTCAGTTTCACTGGACAAAAATCATTCAAAGCCCACTCAAAAGTTTTTCAATATGATACTTGTCTCATGTAAATGGGTCAGTTGGTGCCGAAGATATAACCGGCTAAATTAGATAACTAGCATTTATTGAAATTATTCGTCTGTAAATGGTGGGGGCTATATATGATATGCGTGGCGGGTCCCAGTTCCCGTTAGAGCTTCATGCCCACTGGATCGGGTTGAGTCATCAACTTATATCTTTATTGTACAGGGCATGAATATTTTCAAAGGTGGGAGGACGTGTGCTGCAATATTTTACAAAGTCCACTACACTTGAGGTTCCCTAGTAATGCCGTGATGCTCACTGTATAGCGTACAGGTCCTAATGGTGGACCAATACACGGGCGGGCATGTGTAGCCGCGGCCCAGCCCCATGCCTTTTCTGTAGCGTGCCCCTCCCTAGCCTTGTGTGTAGCGGCAGCCCACCTAGTCTTGCGTGTAGCGGTGCCACCCCCCCCCCTTGCCTTGCGTGTTGGGTGTAGCTGTAGTGGTGTCCACTACCTGCAACTTGGATGCTGGCTGGAGTGGAAGTCGGCCTGAGCCGGCTGAGCAAGCCAGCCAACACTGTCACTGTCAGGCAGTGACGAAGAGCTGGGATTCCGGCGGGAGGCACTGCAGCAGACGGTGAGGGTGAGTCTATGAAAGCCCCCTCTCCCTGACATTCTTTCTTTTGCTCTCTGTCTTGTTTCTCTCTTTCTTCATAATTCTCTCTCTCTCTGTCTATCTCTGGGGGGGGCACCAACTTTTATCTTGCCTCCAGGTGCCGTGCACAAACTTACGCCACTGCCTGTACTCTATACAGTGAGCATCACGACATTACTAGTGAACCTCAAGTGTAGTGGACTTTGTAAAATATTGCAGCACACGTCCTCCCACCTTTGAAAATATTCAAATATACATGCCCTGTACAATAAAGATATAAGGTGATACAGGCCCTTATTCTAGTTCATTCTTTCTGACAAATTCCTTCTTAGATGGACAAAACCATGTGCACTGCAGGGGGGCAGATGTAACATGTGCAGAGAGAATTAGATTTTTACATAGTTACATAGAATTAGATTTGGGTGAGTTATTTTGTTTCTGTGCAGGGTAAATACTGGCTGCATTATTTTTACACTGCAATATAGATCTCACTTTGAAGTAAAACCCCACCCAAATCTAATTATCTGTGCACAAGTTACATCTGCCCCACCCGCAGTGCACATGGTTTTGCCCATCTAAGAAGGAATTATTCAGAAAGAATGAACTAGAATAACCCACACAGTTACATATTATACTGAGCAAGTATTTGTATATGACTTAACCCGATCCTTATATTAGACAGTGGGCATGAAGCTCTAACAGGAACTGGGACCCGCCACGCATATCATATATAGCCCCCACCATTTACTGACGAATAACGAGATTCACACGGACCAGAGGAGAAATTATCTTTGAATGATCTATTCCTGATTATTGGAATATGAATAAAGTGTCCCCCTTATCAGCTGAATATATAAAGTGTCCCCCTTATTAGATGATACTATAGGAACGACACATTTAATAAAATAATTTCATTAATAAGTGCTTAGGGACATTCGCAAGAGCAAAAGTTTTTAACTTGCACCATATTCACTATGTTTCATGTTTCATGTTGTGTGTCATATTTCGCAGCCTTTTTAAAACATTACCCAATAAAAGGTATATTATAAGTCTCAATCAATTCTTGTTGGTGCACCACTATAGTGACAAATCTTTTCTTTCTCCTACTGTTATCATTAAACTTTGTCCTGTGGTAACACACCCCTGCATTCAATATTCATCACCATATTCAGCAGGGGGCCTGACCTCCCAAAACCCTGCCTATTATTTCAAATAGCCGGGACCTGCAGTGCTCTGAATACAGCCAGGCTCTGCCACTGGCTATCACTTCTGCCTGACGGCGGCTGTCCCCCATTTACCACGAGCATTGCTTGGCAATGAGCATGTAATCCCACATGGCAATGAGCATGGAACCTCTGGCATTGAGTATGGAACCCTTGGCAATGAGCATGTAGATAAGCAGCACTTATGTAGCATAATTTTTAATAGGCATTATGGTGTTTGGCATAATACATAATGGACATCATGGCGTGTAACTTAACGTGTAATGGACATTATGGTGTAAATGTTTATGCGCGCCTTTGGCAGACAATGTCCCTGTTTATGAAGCGTATTGTGAATTTTGGCTTAATCTGTGTGGCATTATGTGAATTCTGGCTCAATCCGTGTGGCATTATGTGAATTTTGGCTCAATCCATGTGGCATTATGTGAATTTTGGCTCAATCTGTGTGGCATTATGTGAATTTTGGCTCAATCCGTGTGGCATTATGTGAGTTTTGACTCAATCCGTGTGTTGTTATGTGAATTTTGGCTCAATCCGTGTGGCATTATGTGAATTTTGACACAATCCATGTGGCATTATGTGAATTTTGGCTCAATCTGTGTGGCATTATGTGAATTTTGGCTCAATCCGTGTGGCATTATGTGACACAATCCGTGTGCCATTATGTGACACAATCCATGTGGCATTATGTGAATTTTGGTCAATCCATGTGGCATTATGTGAATTTTGGCTCAATCCGTATGGCATTTTATGAATTTGGTCTCAATCCGTGTGGCAGTATGTGAATTTGGGCTCAATCCATGTGGCATTATGTGAATTGGGGCTCAATCCATTTGGCATTATGTGAATTTTGACACAATCCATGTGGCATTATGTGAGTTTTGGTTCAATCCATGTGTTATTATGTGAATTTTGGCTCAATCCGTGTGGCATTATGTGAATTTTGACACAATCCATGTGGCATTATGTGAATTTTGGCTCAATCAATGTGGCATTATGTGAATTTTGGCTCAATCAATGTGGCATTATGTGAATTTTGGCTCAATCTATGTGGCATTATGTGAATTTTGGCTCAATCTATGTGGCATGACGTGAATTTTGGCTCAATCTATGTGGCATTATGTGAATTTTGGCTCACTCCGTGTGGCATTATGTGAATTTTTTTTGTGCAATAAATTTTTATTGAGGAAGCAAAGACAAAAATACAAACAGTCTTCAGTATAAACCAAAGTTGTGCTACCTACTTTTCAACCAAAATCTCCTCTCTCAGGACTGCCATCACTGCTGCCATGACCTCACCCTCTCCCTCCTCCCCTCCTACATCTCCACTCCCCTCCTTCCAACCCCTGTCCTCATTTTACCCCACCACTGCTGCTGAAGTCCACTCTATCCTTCAATCCGCTTCTCCCTCCACCTGCCCGCTCGATCCTATCCCCTCCAATATTATCCGTCGTCTCAGTCCGTCAGTCTGCTCTCACCTGGCTCACCTCTTTAATCTTTCCCTATCCTCTGGGATCTTCCCTTCCTCCTTCAAACACACTCTTGTCTCCCCAATTCTCAAAAAAACAAATCTGGACCCAAACTCTCCATCCAACTACAGGCCCATCTCCCTCCTCCTTTTTGCCTCCAAACTCCTAGAACGTCTGACCTATAATCGTCTCCTAAGCCACCTTACTGCTAACTCCATTCTAGACCCCCTCCAATCCGGGTTCCACCCTTTACATTCCACTGAAACTGCCCTGACCAAAGTCACTAACGATCTACTATCGGCTAAATCCAAAGGCCTCTTCTCTATCCTCATCCAGCTTGATCTGTCGGCTGCCTTTGACACTGTTGACCACCCTCTCCTGCTCAACACCCTCCGCTCCTTTGGCATCACTGGCACGGTCTTCTCCTGGTTCACCTCATACCTCTCCGATCGCTCCTTCTCAGTCTCCACTCCGAGCTCCTCCTCTCCTACTACCCCACAGCCAGTCGGTGTTCCCCAAGGGTCAGTCCTTGGCCCTCTTCTCTTCTCCCTCTACACCACCTCTCTGGGCACCCTCATCAGCTCCTATGGTTTTCATTACCACCTTTATGCTGATGATACCCTAATCTATCTCTCCTCCCCCGACTTATCCCCATCACTCCTGTCCAAGGTCTCCGAATGCCTCACGGTCATCTCAGCCTGGATGACCCAACGCTTCCTGAAACTAAACATGGCTAAAACTGAACTTCTAATCTTCCATCCCCCGAACATCCCCTCTTCTCCCACTATCGCCATCAGCATTGGTGAAACCGAGATCACGTCCACTGACCAAACGCGATGCCTCGGTGTCATCATTGACTCCTCCCTCTCTTTCACCCCCCACATTCGTGCTCTCTCACAGTCTTGCCGCTTTCACCTACGCAACATCTCATGCATCAGACCATTCCTCTCCACTGACGCGACCGAAATTCTCATTCACTCTCTTGTCATCTCCCGCCTTGACTACTGCAACATCCTTCTCTCTGGGCTACCTCTCACCCGCCTTGCACCTCTCCAATCCATTCTTAACGCTGCTGCTAGGCTCATCTTCCTCTCCCGCCGCTCTACCTCCGCCTCTGTCTATCTCTTCACTGGCTCCCCATTCCTTTCCGAGTTATCTTTAAACTCCTCACCACCACCTACAAGGCTCTCTCCTCCTCCACAGCTCCCTACCTCTCTTCACTGATCTCTATCCACACTCCCTCCCGTCCTCTTCGCTCCATCGCTGACCGCCGACTGACCTCTCACCTTATCACCTCCTCCCACTCCCATGTCCAAGATTTCTCTCGCGCTGCCCCCCTGCACTGGAACAACCTCCCGCCACCCATCAGGCTATCTGATTCCCTTACCTCCTTCAAGCGCTCCCTCAAAACCCACTTTTTTCGACTAGCCTATCCCTCCTCCTAACCTCTTTTGATCCTCCTATCCTGCCTCCGTTCCTGCTTATCCTATTGTATTTCGTTCGTCCACCCACCTATTTTTAGTATGTTAACTCTTATGAGCAGGGCCCTCCTTCCTCACGTACTCACCCTACCTCATTACCTCACCTGTGCTCCTGTCCTGTTCTTCCCTTCCTCTACTTCATCTTCAGTCTCCTTGACAATTTTGACAACTACTTCTGAACTGATGCTGATTTTAGTTCTACCAGCTATACCCCTATTTATACTGTATCTTTCAACACACCCTGTACGTTACCTTGTAATTTGTTTTTTTTTGTTTGCTATGTACGGCGCTGTGGACACTTTGCGGCGCCTTATAAATAAACGTACTACTACTACTATAGAGAACCAGTGCAATGTTGAGGTGCAGTAAACAAGCGGTACCGTGTCCAAGCATCTGATTAATTATACACTCCGAGTGGGCACTAAAGGCTGAAAATAGAGTGACATAAAGAAAATTTGCTTAGAGAAAGAGACAGAATAAAGAATGAAGAGGGGGCGAAGGGGGGGGGGGGGGGGGGTGGAGTTTGCCCAGGGTTCACAGAGTATCAGAGACCTGCCCTCCCGAAATTATACAAGAATATTCTGGGGATTCCTTGAAGGTAAGCCATCCCATCCAGATGGCAGTGAAGGTCTGTGTGGAATCCTTCAAAAAGGATGTTAGATCTTCCATAGTCATGTATAGATCTATTCTACGGAGCCAATGGGAAAGAGGGGAGCGTCTGAGGACCTCCAGTGAAATGCTATTACCGCCCTTGCTGCGTTCAGTAAGTGTCTAATCAGGGACTTTTTAAACTTAGAGATAGGCAGGTCTACAAGGTTAAGCAGCCAGAATTCTGGGCAAAAGGGTAGTGAAGCATTAGTTATTTTTTCCGCAATACTATGGATCTGACGCCAGTATGTTTGAATGGCTGGACAAGTCCACCGAATATGTATGTGGGAGCACAGGTTACACCTCCAACAGAGATTAGGTAGGGCACTGTTTATTTGGTGCAGTGTTGACTGGCATTTATACCAGTGGGACAAAATCTTATATTGAGTATCTAGTGTTTGTATTGAGGATGAGGAGGCAAAAACATATTTAAATATTTGTGACCATTGGTCCCCCGACAAATCCCGGCCCAGCTCCTTGTTCCAAGCTACAGTATAAGCAAGCATTGAATCTGAGTGACTGCTCAGACATATCTGATAAAATTTAGAAATCAAGTGTTTTGGGGACTCTTGAGAAAGGAATAGTGATTCAAAGGGAGTTGGTTCCCATCCTTGATTCCGATTGGGGAGGGAGGAAACATAGGGGGAAATTTACCAATATGAAAAACCTACGACTGCATACGACTGTTTCAGTCGTATGCAAAGTCGTGTTCCGGAGGGGAATGTACAAAGCAGTCATATACGACTGCTTTGTAACCCACCGATGTCGTAGGAATTCGTATTAGCTGCCCATATATACGGCCGCTAATACGAATTAGTGTAGGCAGTCTGCACGGATCAGTCAGATCTGTGCAGGCTGCAAGGTGTAAAAAAAATTGAAAAATTTAATAAAATAAAAAAAAAAAAAACAGCGTGGGGTCCCCCCCACAGCTGTAACCAGCACCAGGCTGAAGGAGCCGGGGCCGGTAATTAAAAATCAGGGAACCCGACAAATAGGGGTTTCCCGATTTTTAACAAACAGCCCCAGGCTCCTGCTCTGGGGCTGGTTCCCAAAATACGGGGGACAAAATTAGTAGGGGTCCCCCGTATTTTAAGAACCAGCCCCAGGCAAAACCAGCCAGCAGGGTAATGCCACAGCCGGGGGGAGACTTTTTATGCAAGTCCCCCCGGCCAAAGCATTAACCCTCTGACCAGTAAGCCTGGCCAGGAGCCCTGGGGGAGTGGGGACCCCCCCAATGAAGGGGTCCCCCCCTCCAGGACTTACCTGACCAGGCTGAAGCCTGGTGCTGTCCCCGATGCCCCTGGGCGGTGGGCATCGGGCTGATTCAAGTGTAAAAAAAAGATTAAACTATTGTTTTTTACTGTGGCACTACAAGTGCCAGCAAGCCTCCCCAGCAAGCTGGGACTTGTAGAACCACAAGTCCCAGCCTGCTGGGCATTAAAGGGCCCGCTGGCACTTGTAGTTCCACAGTTAAAAAAGAGTACACAAAACACACTGACACAAATTTTAAATAAAAGTTTAATACACACATCACACACACACACTGATACTTACCTATCTTGATCCCGTCGGTAGGTCGCTGGCTCCGGTGTCGGCGTCCTGTCTGAAGAAAATCCATGGTGGACCTGTGGAAGGAAATCCTACTCACCAGGTCCTCCATGGATGGTCTTGTGTCTTCTGTCTTCTTTTCCAGGGCTTATTTCTTTATCTTCTTTCTTCTTTCTTCTTCTTTACGCTGCCGGGCTCCCGGGACTTTCAGAGATGTTTCCTCCTCGACGTCTAGACTAAGAATGAATTCTAGCCAATCAGGAGCCGACTTTACTGGCTCCTGATTGGCTAGAATTCATTCTTAGTCCAGACGTCGAGGAGGAAACATCTCTGAAGCTCTGAAAGTCCCGGGAGCCCGGCAGCGTAAAGAAGAAGAAAGAAGATAAAGAAATAAGCCCTGGAAAAGAAGACAGAAGACACAAGACCATCCATGGAGGACCTGGTGAGTAGGATTTCCTTCCACAGGTCCACCATGGATTTTCTTCAGACAGGACGCCGACCCCTGAGCCGCCGACACCGGAGCCGCCGACCTACCGACGGGATCAAGATAGGTAAGTATCAGTGTGTGTGTGATGTGTGTATTAAACTTTTATTTAAAATTTGTGTCAGTGTGTTTTGTGTACTATTTTTTTAACTGTGGAACTACAAGTGCCAGCGGGCCCTTTAATGCCCAGCAGGCTGGGACTTGTGGTTCTCCAAGTCCCAGCTTGCTGGGGAGGCTTGCTGGCACTTGTAGTGCCACAGTAAAAAACAATAGTTTAATCTTTTTTTTACACTTGAATCAGCCCGATGCCCACTGCCCAGGGGCATCGGGGACAGCACCAGGCTTCAGCCTGGTCAGGTAAGTCATGGAGGGGGGGACCCCTTTATTGGGGGGGTCCCCACTCCTCCAGGGCCCCTGGCCAGGCTGACTGGTCAGAGGGTTAATGCTTTGGCCGGGGGGACTTGCATAAAAAGTCTCCCCCCGGCTGTGGCATTACCCTGCTGGCTGGTTTTGCCTGGGGCTGGTTCTTAAAATACGGGGGACCCCTACTCATTTTGTCCCCCGTATTTTGGAAACCAGCCCCAGAGCAGGAGCCTGGGGCTGGTTGTTAAAAATCAGGGAACCCCTATTTGTCGGGTTCCCTGATTTTTAATTACCGGCTCCATGCTCTGTCAGCCTGGTGCTGGTTTCGGCTGTGGGGGGGACCCCATGCCGTTTTTTTATTTATTTATTTTATTTATTTTTACACCGCAGCCTGCACGGATCTGACTGATCCGTGCAGGCTAAAACGAGAATACGACAGGAAAATGGTGTTCTATTTTTCTGCCGTATTTTCATGGACAAAAGCAGCCGTATTTTCTATACGGCTGCTTAGTAAATCAGGAACCACCATTCTTTTGAATGGTGATTTCTGTCGTATTCTATGCACGTTCTTAGCATGTACACTGGCACCACTAACACTGCCACTCCCCTACCCAAACCCTCTTTTATCATGGTGCCCCCCTGTCATTTTATCCTGGATCCGCACCTGTATAGCTTAACCATATGGATAAATTAAAATGGTCCTGTTTTGGTGGTCCAACCAGCTCAGAACTGAGTTCCTATGGTAGGGGAGACGATTAGCTACCAGAGGATACCAATACAAGCATCGGAACCCATGGTGGGTCTGAATTAACAGGCATTTTTTAGTCTATGTAAAAATGTGTCCACTTTGCACCCTTATATCGTTGGTTCTTGGTGTCCTGGAGACCTAAGACTGTTACCATATGAAAGAGGAGTCTCTTGGCTTTCTGTCTCTTGGCTTTTTTTATGTGATACCAGCAAGGAAAGCAGCAAGCAACCCTCCAATTGTCCACCCAGCTTGCAGGGGATTTTGGCTTCTTCTACAGCCAGGGTGCCATGCCGGCCTTCGGTGAGGTGGTGTTGAGCAATCCTGCACTTAGCTGCTCAGCTCCCTGTCTCAAAGCAGGTGCCCCCAAACCTGTACAGCAGTGTGGGTAGGGTACAGGAGCTGATGCACCTTCAGCAGTTCCCTTAGACATGTAAAACCTATGCCATTGCTCGCTCCATAGATGTGGGCTTCCACATCTCGGTAGCAATTTTGTTAACCCACTCGATGCTTGAGTCTGGCTACAGACAGAACAGTGACTGTATGCTCGCTGTATCCACACAGCCCTTATTTGTTTTAAATAGTGAAATGAGATGCACGTACAGAATTGCCCATATTCTGTGGAAAATGTCTATTTAACATACTGTACTGTACTTCTTGCACTATAGTGTATTTCAATGGAGACTTTATGCACACGCAATGGTGATTCTTTCACTATAGAATTCAATTTGACATCTCACATATGTGCAGTGGTGATTTGATAAAGCGACATCTGGCCGCCATACAGGGGCGGATCCAGGATAAAATGACAGGGGGGGCACCATGATAAAAGAGGGTTTAGGTGGGGGAGGAGCGGTGTTAGTGGTGCAAGTGTACATGCTAAGAGAGCGGCAGAGAGAGGGTGGGAATGGGATTAAAAATAGTCCCTGGCATTTAAAGTATGCAGGCCCACCATGGCGACAAAAGTGAAGGATGTAGTTGTGCGCGCGCCGAATGCGCGCTCTGGAAAAGGGGGTGTGGCCACTCAACAGAGGGCGTGTCTTTGGTGTGTAGTGTACAACACCATATACAACTTCTACACATTATGCAACAAAATACTAGACCCCATTATACTTGCCCCTTACACATGATGCCAAATGGAATGAGCCAAAAGTCACATAATGCCACATGGATATAGCCAAAATTCACATAATGCCACACAGATTAAGCCAAAATTCACAATACGCTTCATAAACAGGGACATTGTCTGCCAAAGGCGCGCATTAAACATTTACACCCTAATGTCCATTACACGTTAAGTTACACGCCATTATGTCCATTATGTATTATGCCAAACACCATAATGCCTATTAAAAATTATGCTACATAAGTGCTGCTTATCTACATGCTCATTGCCAAGGGTCCCATGCTCATTGTCAGAGATTCCATACTCGTTGCCATGTGGGATTACATGCTCATTGCCAAGGGGGAATACATGCTCGCGGTAAATGGGGGACAGCAGCCGCCAGGCAGAAGTGATAGCCACTGACAGTGGCAGAGCCTGGCTGTATTCAGAGCACAGCAGGTCCCAGCTATTTGAAATAATACCCCCTTCCCACCAGAAAATGCATTCCCAGGTTGGCTCCTTTTACACCAGCCTAGTCCCTGCATTTTCTGGTGTGAGGGGGAGAGAAAACCACCCCTCCCCCACTTTAACCAGTTATCTATTTAACCGGCTATATCTTTGGAACCAACTGACCCATTTACTTGAGACAAGTATCATATTGAAGAACTTTTGAGTGGGCTTTGAATGATTTTGGTCCAGTGAAACTGGGACATTTGGTTCCAGAGTAATCTGCCCTCAAAGAACATGAACAGCCATGAAATTACATTTCAAATTATAGAAAAATCGGTTTACACGCAATATATCTGGAACTAATTGACCTATATGGACTGGTATCATATTGAAGGCCCAGCGATTTGGAATTGAATGAGATCAACCACAAACTTCTGTGATGCCAGGGGGGGAATTGGCAGCCATCGGAACCGGGTGGAGGTCGGAATTGACAGGTCCCATATTATCCTATGGGGAAAAAACGTTACAGCTTTACCAGGCGATATCTCCGGTTCCCGGGGGGGCTAGAGACACGGGGCTGGGCTTGTTGGAAAGCCCGGGTCCTCAGCTACAAAATGAAATGACAGGGGGGCACGTGCCCAGGTGCCCCCCCCCTGAATCCGCCACTGTCGCCATACGGTGAGTCTAGTTGCATTGCCTTGCGCCCAGACACACTGGGACTCTTTATCGGGACAAGCTCCATAGCTCCGTCTGTATGCATTGGATTGTGCGCATTGAGTTCGATTAAAACATAGAGAAAAAAAAACATTCTCATTTAGAGAATCAAACCCAGGTCTCCGAGCATGGACAGCAGCACACTTATCTGCTGGCCTATGACACCTGGTAGTAGCAACCCATGCTCATGTGTAAGGAGTAATGTGTAAGGAGTGATCCCTTGCTATCAGTTATGCTTATACAGTATGCTCTATTGGCTACAGGATGATTGCTCTAACATGTTGGTTACTATTTTATTAAATGATTTGCCTATTGGCCTTGGATGCACACATACAGTAAGCCTAAAGTCAATGCACTGTTGCTTTAAAAGGCTTGTTTGCATGTTTATACTGTACACTATTTGTGTAAGGGGACTTGGGCGCACACATACAGTCAGGGGCGGATTGGGGACTAAAAGTGGCCCTGGAAAATTTCTGAAAATGGCCTCATGTGGGTGGCAACAAATCAATAAAAGGCGGAGCAAACATTACAGTAGGCAGGATTATTACATCACTATACGTAGATACATCTGTGACAGGCAAAACTAATGCCACATTTTCGTAAAATAGGGACAACAGGGATAGTGCGCGGCACAGGCGTGCGCTGAAAATTTACACCGTAAAGCCTATTAGGTGTCACACACCCATTACATACCACATGCAAAGATGGCGTGCCAGTCTTGCTAGTGCCGGATCCCCGCCCCCCCAACTAACGACTACACTACGGCACTATGGCTAGTGCCGTACAAGAACCGTTGTTAGGGTTACCTATGATTTTAATGCTAGCCCACAAAGCAACTTACTGCTTTGTGGGAGATCCTGTAGAGAGGCAAGGAGAGCACAGAGAGAGAGGCAAGGACAGCACAGAGAGAGAGACAAGGAGAGCGCAGAGAGAGAGAGACAAGGAGAGCGCAGAGAGAGAGACAAGGAGAGCACAGATAGAGACAAGGAGAACGCAGAGTGAGAGATAGAAGGAGAGTGCAGAGAGAGACAAGGAGAGCGCAGAGAGAGAGAGAAAGGAGAGCGCAGAGAGGGACAAGGAGAACATAGTGAGAGAGAAGGAGAGTGCAGAGAGAGACAAGAAGAGTACAGAGAGAGAGACAAGGAGAGCGCAGAGAGCGAGAGACAAGGAGAGCGCAGAGAGCGAGAGACAAGGAGAGCGCAGAGAGCGAGAGACAAGGAGAGCGCAGAGAGCGAGAGAAAAGGAGAGCGCAGAGAGCGAGAGACAAGGAGAGCGCAGAGAGCGAGAGAGACAAGGAGAGCGCAGAGAAAGACAAGGAGAGCGCAGAGAGAGAGAGACAAGGAGAGCGCAGAGAGAGAGAGACAAGGAGAGCACAGAGAGAGAGAGACGAGGAGAGCGCAGAGAGAGCGAGACGAGGAGAGCGCAGAGAGAGACAAGGAGAGCGCAGAGAGAGACAAGGAAAGTGCCGTGAGAGAGACGAGCAGAGCGAGAGAGCGCCGAGACAGAGAGACAAGGAGAGCACAGAGAGAGAGACAAGGAGAGTGCAGAGAGAGAGAGAGACGAGGAGAGCGCAGAGAGAGAGAGATGAGGAGAGCATAGAGAGAGAGACGAGGAGAGCACAGAGAGAGAGCGCAGAGAGGGACAAGGAGAGCGCAGAGAGAGAGACAAAGATAGGAGACAGAGAGAGGAGAGCAAAGTGAGAAAAAGAGACGGGGAGGAGTTAGAGCAGAGAGGGAGAGAAAGAAAGAGAGGGAAGAGTGGGGAAAAGGGAGAGGAGAGAGTTGAAAATGGTTTGTGTCCCCCCCCCCTTCCTTCTTCACTTTCAATATCCAAGGCAAATATTGTACCTGCTCAGGGGGCAACAGCGGGTACCATAGAGGAGGCGGGTCCATTGGTGGAGGCAGAGGCGGCAAGTCCCGTGGAAGAGGTAGGCAGAGGCGGCAGGTCCCGTGGGAGAGGCGGTGGGTTCTGTGTGGAGGGAGATCGGGCAGCAGTGGGTCATGTGGAGAAGACCATAGAAGATGAGGCCGCAAGTCAGGGGAGAGAGAGAAGGAGAGAACAGAGAGACGAGGAGAGCGCAGAGAGAGAGGAGGAGAGGCAGAGAGAGAGAGACAAGGAGAGCGCAGAGAGAGACGAGGAGAGCACAGAGAGAGAGAGAGAGATGAGGAGAGTACAGAGAGAGAGAGAGACGAAGAGAGCATAGAGAGAGACAAGGAGAGCGCAGAGAGGGACAAGGAGAGCGCCGAGAGAGAGAGAGACGAGGAGAGTGCAGAGAAAGAGATGAGGAGAGCGCAGAGAGAGAGCGACAAAGATAGAAGAGAGAGAGAGTAGCAAAGTGAAAAAAAGAGGAGATAGAGCAGAGAGGGAGAGAAAGAAAGAGAGGGAAGAGTGGGGGAAAGGGAGAGGAGAGAGTTGAGAATGGTATGTGTCTTCCCCCCCCCCCCCCCTCCCTTCTGCACTTTCAATATACAAGGCAAACAGTGTACCTGGTCAGGGGGCAACAGCGGGTACCATAGAGGAGGCGGGTCCATTGGTGGAGGCAGAGGCAGCAGGTCCCGTAGAGGAGGCAGAGGCGGCAGGTCCCATGGAAGATGCAGGCAGAGGCGGCAGGTCCCGTGGGAGAGGCAGGCAGAGGCAGCAGGTCCCGTGGGAGAGGCGGAGGGTTCTGTGTGGAGGGAGATTGGGCAGCAGTGGGTCATGTGGAGAAGACCATAGAATATGAGGCCGCGAGTCCGGGGAGAGAGAGGAGAGAACAGAGAGACGAGGAGAGTGCAGAGAGAGACAAGGAGAGCGCAGAGAGAGAGACGAGGAGAGCGCAGAGAGAGAGAGACAAGGAAAGCGCAGAGAGATAGACAAGGAGAGCGCAGAGAGCGAGAGATAGAAACAAGGAGAGTGCAGAGAGAGAGAGACGAGGAGAGCTTGAGAGAGAGACGAGGAGAGCACAGACAGAGACGAGGAGAGCACAGAGAGAGAGAGACAAAGATAGGAGAGAGGAGAGCAAAGTGAGAAAAAGAGGAGGGGAGGAGAGGGAGAGAAAGAAAGGGAAGAGTGGGGGAAAGGGAGAGGAGAGTGTTGAAAATGGTATGTGTCTCCCCCCCCCCCCCTTTTCTTCTTCACTTTCAATTTACAAGGCAAATAGTTACCTGGTCAGGGGGGCAACAGTGGGTACCATAGAGGAGGCGGGTCCATTGGTGGAGGCAGAGGCAGCAGGTCCTGTAGAGGAGGCAGAGGTGGCAGGTCCCATGGAAGAGGCAGGCAGAGGCGGCAGGTCCCGTGGGAGAGGCGGAGGGTTCTGTGCGGCAGGAGATCGGGCAGCAGTGGGTCACATGGAGAAGGCCATGGAATATGAGGCCTCGAGTCCAGCGGCGGCAGAGCCGGCCCTAGGCAATTTGATGCCCCCGCTGCCCTGACCCCTGAATGTATGTCGCTGAATCCCGCATAGATTTTTATGGGGGATACAATGTTGCCAATTTTCCCAATATCTAGAATGCTTCCCATTCTGGATATTGGTCCCTGCAGCTGCTGCCAGGGGCCTATGGCTACCCTCTGTACTGCTAGGTGGGCAGAGGGTTCTCTTGGAACCCTCTCTGGAAGTGGCCACTGTGCAGTATGCAGACCCCTGGCAGAGCAGGTTGCAGAGACGGTCTCATTTCGGAGCTCCTGCCTATGGATCTGAACAGTAATGCATTCTGCTATAAGATAACATATTGCAACGTGATCCTGGGCAGTATGGTCCACCCAGATCGCATTCCATATGCGATCCATCATAAATGGGCCCCATGCAGCCTGTTCCCTTCACACACATTGGAGGTCATTCTTATTGACCTGCAAAGTTGCGAAATTTGCAGCTTTGCGGGTCATCTAAACGCCACCCTCAGATTTCACGCATGCAAATGGTTGTTTTGCATAAACATCCATTCGCAGCCTGCGTGTGAAGCAGAAATCATTTCATGGTCGACGACCATGAAATGATTTCTCAAGTGCTCGCAGATCTAAGTCAGTCTCTGCTGCCTTACATCTGCGACACCTCTGAACGGGAAGAGGGTGGGAAGCTGACATCCGGTGACGTCAGTCAGCTGCCTGCCCCCCGCACCCGCATCATGGGCGTTCCCATTGGGCACAACCCATGTCTGCCGCCCCACGCCCCGTCCACACTACTGCATGCAAACAGGTTGGCGAATAATCAATTTGCAGCATCTGCACGGACAAAGCGGCTGCACATGCAAAACATCCCTCCCCTGTGCTAATGCGCAGGGAAGCAAACCAACCTGAATGAGGGCCATAGCCTGTTACACACACACACACAGCCTGTTCCTTCACACATACAGTGAATAGACACACACACACTCAGCCTGTTCCTTCACACACACATGCTTTTGTCTGTTCCCCCTGTCCCCTGTCCGTCCACATGCATTACCTTTTGCTGGAGTGGAGTGACCACAGGAGCCAGGACCAGGAACTTGAAGCAGGAAAAGGACAGCCATCACTCAGACTGCCCGGGGGGGGTGGCCTTGGCCTAATCATGGACCCGTGGCCACGCCCCCCTAGACCAAAAAAAAAAAACCTATTTGTCTCATGCTGCAGGAGGGGGCCAAGAGCTGGGCACCGCTAGCTGGCCAGGCGAGGGGGAACGGTGACCTGAACAGCGGAAGGTAATCTCATGCTGCTCAGAGCTGTGCATAGGAGAGGGGCGGGTGGAAGGAGGTAATATGCCCCTGCTAGTGCACGCTACAAAGCAGAGCACGCCCCTAGGCAGTGCAAACAACTAGGCAGTGCAATTGCCTAGTCTGCCTATGCCTAGAGCCGGCTCTGGGCGGCAGGACCTGCAGGCAGTAGCAGGTCACATGGAGGTTGTGCCTGCCAGGCAGCATCATGATCACACCGACACTAGCTTCTTCCTTCCTCTCTGCTGTTTCTTGCGCCGGGGCTGTCACATGACATGAAGTCCCGGCAGCAGCATTAGGGGAGGCTCAGACAGAACAGTGGGCAGGAGGAGGCGGGCCACTAGCTCAGACTGCAGCCACCCACCTCCAGTGACACTGCCTGCCTCTGAGCGGCTGAGCACAGCCCCTCAGCCCGCCACTGTAGTTGTGTCAGTGGGTGCGCATGCGCAACATTGGCGGCGGCCTCAATAGTGTCGGCCTCCCGGGAAAGTTCCCGGCAGATATAATGGCCAATCCGCCCCTGCATACAGTAAACATTTAGCATCTGATACACTCATTTTATTACAGATTTACAGGATGTTTCCTTCTTTTTACGCTCTCCATCTGACCTATGTGTATAGTATACATTATAGTTGCCACGGTCCATTTGTTAGAGCTTGTATTGTACTGTATAGCCACCGCTTGATTAGTGAACCATTAGCCACCCAGTGGTGGAGATGTGTATTGCATGCTGTGTATGTTGTCGTGCCTCAATATGTCCAACTGTGGCTTGACAAAACCCACATCTAGGCACGCTGTCAGGCTGAACAAGTGTGGCTCCATCTGTATTAGCAAAATAGCCACCTGCCTTCAACCATTTATACTGGTGTAAGTCATAAGGAGCAAGTGGGGCAACACTACCAAAGTTATAAAGAAAGGTGTTTGATAGGGTGGATTGGTTTTCTCATTTAGAGAATCAAACCCAGGTCTCCGAGCATGGACAGCAGCACACTTACAGTATCTGCTGGCCTATGATACCTGGTAGTAGCAATACATGCTCATGTGTAAGGAGTAATGTGTAAGGAGTGATCCCTTGCTATCAGTTATGCTTATACAGTATGCTCTATTGGCTACAGGATGATTGCTCTAACATGTTGGTTACTATTTTATTAAATGATTTGCCTATTGGCCTTGGATGCACACATACAGTAAGCCTAAAGTCAATGCACTGTTGCTTTAAAAGGCTTGTTTGCATGTTTATACTGTACGCTATTTGTGTAAGGGGACTTGGGCGCACACATACAGTAAACATTTAGGGGGACATTTACCAAAATGGATTCGTAGAAAAAAGGTGTATTCGTAGGGAGAAATACACCTTTTTTTTACGAATTTGTATTTTCGGGATTTACAATCCCAAAAATACAACAATTCGTAGTCCTAAAGATGGAACATTCGTATTTGTATTTACAAATACGAATGTCTACACCATCGATAGGATACGACAGAAATCACCATTCAAAAGAATGGTGGTTTCTGATTTACTAAGCAGCCGTACTGATAATACGGCTGCTTAGTGGTGTAAAACACCCACGCAAATACGACAGGAAAATAGAACACCATTTTCCTGTTCTATTTGCGTTTTAGCCTGCACGGATCAGTCAGATCCGTGCAGGCTTCAGTGTAAAAAAATAGAAAAATTAAATAAATTTAAAAAAAAAAACGGCGTGGGGTCCCCCCCACAGCTGTAACCAGGACCAGGCTGAAGGAGCCGGGGCCGGTAATTAAAAATCAGGGAACCCGACAAATAGGGGTTCCCCGATTTTTAACAACCAGCCCCAGGCTCCTGCTCTGGGGCTGGTTCCCAAAATACGGGGGACAAAATGACTAGGGGTCCCCCGTATTTTAAGAACCAGCCCCAGGCAAAACCAGCCAGCAGGGTAATGCCACAGCCGGGGGGAGACTTTTTATGCAAGTCCCCCCGGCCAAAGCATTAACCCTACCGACCAGTCAGCCTGGCCAGGGGCCCTGGGGGAGTGGGGACCCCCCCAATGAAGGGGTCCCCCCCCCTCCAGGACTTACCTGACCAGGCTGAAGCCTGGTGCTGTCCTCGATGCCCCTGGGCGGTGGGCATCGAGCTGATTATCGTGTAAAAAATAGAACAAACAATTGTTTTTTACTGTGGCACTACAAGTGCCAGCAAGCCTCCCCAGCAAGCTGGGACTTGGAGAACCACAAGTCCCAGCCTGCTGGGCATTAAAGGGCCCGCTGGCACTTGTAGTTCCACAGTTAAAAAAATAGTGCACAAAACACACTGACACACTTTTAAAATAAAACTTTATTACATACAAAGCCTACACATACTAATACTTACCTATCTTCTTTCCGTAGGTATCCCAGGTCCTGTGTCGTCGTCTTCTGGTCCTGTGTCGTCTTCTTCCTCGTAGGGAAAATACCAATACCAATACGAAAAACTAGGTTTTTCATATTGGTAAATTTCCCCCTTAGCCTCTGATACACTCATTTTATTACAGATTTACAGGATGTTTCCTTCTTTTTACTCTCTCCATCTGACCTACTGTATGTGTATAGTATACATTATAGTTGCCACAGTCCATTTGTTAGAGCTTGTATTGTACTGTATAGCCACCGCTTGATTAGTGAACCATTAGCCACCCAGTGGTGGAGATGTGTATTGCATGCTGTGTATGTTGTCGTGCCTCAATGTGTCCAACTGTGGCTTGACAAAACCCACATCTAGGCACGCTGTCAGGATGAACAAGTGAGGCTCCATCTGTATTAGCAAAATAGCCACCTGCCTTCAACCATTTATACTGGTGTAAGTCATAAGGAGCAAGTGGGGCTTACATGGGCCAAAAGGCCCAAGACAACACTACCAAAGTTATTAAGAAAGGTGTTTGATAGGGTGGATTGGTTTTCTCATTTAGAGAATCAAACCCAGGTCTCCGAGCATGGACAGCAGCACACTTATCTGCTGGCCTATGATACCTGGTAGTAGCAATACATGCTCATGTGTAAGGAGTAATGTGTAAGGAGTGATCCCTTGCTATCAGTTATGCTTATACAGTATGCTCTATTGGCTACAGGATGATTGCTCTAACATGTTAGTTACTATTTTATTAAATGATTTGCCTATTGGCCTTGGATGCACACATACAGTAAGCCTAAAGTCAATGCACTGTTGCTTTAAAAGGCTTGTTTGCATGTTTATACTGTACGCTATTTGTGTAAGGGGACTTGGGCGCACACATACAGTAAACATTTAGCCTCTGATACACTCATTTTATTACAGATTTACAGGATGTTTCCTTCTTTTTACTCTCTCCATCTGACCTACTGTATGTGTATAGTATACATTATAGTTGCCACAGTCCATTTGTTAGAGCTTGTATTGTACTTTATAGCCACCACTTGATTAGTGAACCATTAGCCACCCAGTGGTGGAGATGTGTATTGCATGCTGTGTATGTTGTCGTGCCTCAATGTGTCCAACTGTGGCTTGACAAAACCACATCTAGGCACGCTGTCAGGATGAACAAGTGTGGCTCCATCTGTATTAGCAAAATAGCCACCTGCCTTCAACCATTTATACTGGTGTAAGTCATAAGGAGCAAGTGGGGCTTACATGGGCCAAAAAGCCCAAGACAACACTACCAAAATTATTAAGAAAGGTGTTTGATAGGGTGGATTGGTTGTTTATGACCTGGATGCTGCAGAGATTGGGGTTGTGCCCTACTTATAGAGATGCTAAACTGTTTACACAGTGATACAGGCATAGGGATAATGGCAGCAGGTTTCTCAGTGCAGCGTCTGGACCAGTGTCCCTCGATCAACATTCTAATGCTAGGGTCATTATTTTTCTCCCCCCTGGTATTTAAATTATGCATGGAGACTTTTGGTGGAGCTTTAAGGATGAACCCATTCATCAACGGAATCTAGGGCAAGTTTTCGATGCATAAACTTGCACTCTATTTAGATGATCTTTCAGCCCCTATTACAATTTCAACTGTTTGTTTCTTTTTTCTCAGAACTCCAGAGGTTTGAGCCATTGTCTGATATTGAGAGCAATTACTCCAAATCAATTGTGCTGAATATACCCCTTCAGTGTTAGTTGCCTGTCTGTAACTAACCTTCCCTTTTTGTCTGGCACTCCTCTCATATTAAATATATTGATGTGTTCCTCATAAATGAAAACTCAGACTTGGTAAAATGTAATACTGATATGGTTCTAATGGTTAAACTTCACTTACAATGCTGGGATGTAGTGGTATTATTAAAATACCAATAATATCCTTCCAATACTGCTTTACTTGTTACAGGTTTTACCTATACATATCCCCCTAGTCCTTTTAAAGACTTACATAAGTACAGTACTTACATAAGTACAGGACTTTGTAAGAGGTAAGAAAAGACAGTAAGAACAGTATCATCTATGGTATACGGTCGTTAGGTCGAAAGCACTAAGGTCGACCACTATAGGTGGACATGCATCAAGGTCGACAGAAGCATTAGGCTGACATGGGCCATGTCAACAGTCAATAGGTCGACATGGGGATTTTAACCTTTTTTTATTTATTTTTTGCATCCTAGTGGATGTTTTTGTTCCCTACCATCCACTTGGGTGTGGTGGGAGAATAAAATAGTGTGCCGTGTCTAGTGAGGCACTGTGCCCGCAGCAAGCACTTTTTTAGTGTGTGTGTTGAAAAAAGTGGAAAAACCCCATGTCAACATTTTGACTGTCAACCTTGCCCATGTGGACATGTGGTCCACTCAATGCATGTCGACCTTCTTGCTGTCTAGGGACACTTATCTATAGACTTTAAACACCAATAAAGTCTACAACTATGTATACTTTTCACATTATTTCCAAGCAGTCCTTCTTTACCTGGTAATAGATATTAAACAATAAGATATTTTTTGCCTACTCCATGGATTCTGTCCCTACCTTTCTTGACTCACCCATGTTGGAAAGCATTTAAGGCACTTGCACACATTTCCTCCCTCTCTTTAGTTCCCATCTTTTTTAATTATGGACTTCTTTTCTGGCTTTCATCTGATCTCTTTTTCCTGCTAGCAAACAGTTTTGACTTGTATTGGTTAGCTGGTGGAGGATATAGTTGCTAATCCTTTCCCCACTCTTCAGGATAAATGCCACCTGCCAAATTGGGAACTGTGATTGTACCTTAGAATAAAGCATTTTCTTCAGAAATTTCTCTGTGGGACCTTGCTTTCCTGTTTGCTGTGTAGTGCTTCATTGGAACCAAAACATGCCCTTTTTGATTATACCTGCCAGTTTAGCTTACCCCATAATTTGACATCGGTCTGGCACACGGAACTGCGGACATGATAGGGTGCAATTTTTTATTTGTCTAAAAAAAAAAATCATCCCTAAATCGCATTTTTTCCCCTGAAATTTGCAAATGTCATTTTTTAGACTTGCTTGCAATTTCTGACAATTTTTAGTAACGAAATGTGCGTTTTTAGACAAGTGCAGTTTTTTATGAATGTATGATTTTCTTAGTAATGGGAGTGTGCAGATGCTTGCTGCGGGCATAGTGCCTCACTAGACACGGCACACTATTTTATTCTCCCACCACACCCAAGTGGATGGTAGGGAACAAAAATAAAATAAAATGGCATGGGGTCCCCTCCCAGCATAACCAGCCCTAGGCTCATTGAGCCGGACCTGGTTCCCCAAGTAGTGGGGAACCCCTGCAATAAATAAACCAGCACCGGGCTCTTGGACCTGGTTCTGGATCCAAAAACATGGGGGACAAAAAAACTGGAGGTCCCCCCCCCATATTTTGGAACCAGCACCAGGTTCCAACACTTTGCAAAAAAGGTGGGTACTTATGTAGTATCTGGGCTGCCGATTTAGAAATCGGATCGGATCGCATCGCATCGTATCGCATGCGACCAAATCGTATGCGATGCGATGGTCAAGATTTTTCCATAGGATTCAATGTTAAAATGGTCTGAGTCCATTTTAACATAGAATTCAATGGGAAAAAGGGGTCCTTTTCCTTTCCCCACTATTCAAGTGGGCATGGAGTTGGATATAAACCTGTGGCGAGCGTAGCGAGCCACCGAGCCCGAAGCGTGGCGAGCGTAGCGAGCCCCGCGAGGGGACACAGAATACTTTTTAAAAAATATGCGGCCCCTCGCGGGGCTCGCTTCGCTCGCCACGCTTCGGGCTCGGTGGCTCGCTGCGCTCGCCACGCTATATAAAATCAACTCTATGCCCACTTGGATAGTGGGGAAATGAACAGGACCTTCTTAACATTGAATCCTATGCAAAATCGCATCGAATCGCATCGCATCGCATCTGATTGTATGCCTTAAGGTAAGGCATACAATCACAAAATCGGCAGCCCAGATACTACATAAGTACCAAAAGGTGTTATGCCACAACAGGGGGACACCTTTTATGCAAGGTTCACCGGCCGAACCATTATCACCCTTTTATGCACCTAATAAAGAGGTTCACCATGTCCAGGCTTCACCTGAAGCACAGGGGCTGGGGTGGGTGGCGGATGAATTTTTGTAGAAAAAAAACCTTTTACTATTCTGTGGGCAGTGGAAACAAATCTTTTTATAGAACCTAGTTTCCTCACAAAGCCTTGCAGTGTTTGAGGTGCACTTTAACCCCTTCAGTGGTGGGTTTTTCTGGGGCAGGAGTACCTAAATAGGACAGGTTTTTCCTGTCCCAGAAAAACCGTCCACTGATGGGTTAGATGAGTCCCAGTGCTCTCCTCGCCTCCTGTGAACCCCCCAGCCCCTCCGCTCCAGCAGAGCTCCCCTGCTGCTGCCAATCATAGCAGCACATTGAACGGCAGCAGTCAGAAGGCTCAGGGATTTTTGGGGCGGCTTAGGAGGACTCGGGCGCCTGAACACCCGATCGATCCCGAGTGCCCCGAGCCATGCCGAACATCTCCAAGCATGCCGCCGTCTCTCCCAAAGTAATGGCGGCGGCAGGGGAGCTCCGGCGTACGATCGCCGGAGCGAAGGTGAGAGGAGGGGGGGGGGGTGTTTACAACAGTGGAGGTGGGGAGGGAGCTGCCTGGTGGGGGTCGCTGGTGAGGTGATGTGCCAGTGGTGCACACCTGCAGGCACCGCTGGCACACACCTGTAGATTTGTGGCATGACCGGAAATTTTCCGGGACTGACCGATGCGGCACTGCAGCGTGGGCCAGAAAATTTCAGGGACTGCCACTCATTATTCGGTGGTATGAATGCCCAAAAGGTTCTTAGGAGTTTAGCAAGCTTGGGAAAATCTTACTGTTGCCATTGATGGCAGATGTGGGGACCCACATACAGTATTTGGTGGGACTGCCCCAAGAGTCAGGTGTTCTGGGACACCTTTATCCAGATCTCTAAAACAGTGACATTTTGCTGTTTATGCTGGGGGATTTGCCTTTCTCTAAAGCCCTATACACACAATGCCATAAAGACAAATTATATGCATGACAACAACGTTATCATGCATATCATTCAGTGTGTACAAATGATAACAAAGCACAGATCCGTGGGTGGATATCTTTTGAAATCGCTGTCTGTAGAAGCTTTATATCATTCATGCTGTAGCTCTAGGGAGTTCAAGGGAAATCATTAATGATATTTATCACATAGTGCAGCTTAAGTATAAAAAGCCTCTACCTAAAGCATTTTATTAATGCTACATATACAGAAAACAGCTGAGATTACTGCAAGGTGCCACACCTACTATATTGTATATGCTTGGTTTCAGAGACTTGATATGTATATGGATATGTGAGATCCTGGCCTCTATAACAAAGACATATCAGGTATGTATTTCTACTATAAACTATAGTTTGACTATGAAGACGCTGTTCACTCCAGCTCTTAAAATACAGGTATCCAGGGCATTCCTGTTCCACCATTTTTATATCTCTCTAAAGACCGCTCGACTAGATACTAAACGTCGGAAGGCTTCACTCACATCTGACCATTTCAACGTAACCATTTTGATGTTCACTTGGCCCTTCTGTCTTCTTTACCCTATGTTTGAGCTGTTTCCAAAGGCTACTAAAGATTCAGTGTGTCCCAGCTTTCAGCACCACCTGTTTAGTTACATCCCACAGATTGATAGAAGCGGAGTGCTGTTGAAAGCTGCATGTTGTGTATTATTTTGTATGACTTTTGCACTGTACAAGCATCTTACATAATGTAATTTAGAAATAGTATTTATATTCTTACCCAACTAAAACAAAAGCCTTTACTCTTAGCTCAGGAGTCACTCGAGTTGTGTACTTCTTTGCCTCAAACTTGTTGTCGTACTTCATACACATTTCAACAAATGGCTGGAAAAAAAAACAAAAAAAAAAAACAGTATTATCTGTACCATGACTAATGATTTTAGCTGTATATGGGTCTCCCTTGACATTGACTTTTTTTTAACTTTGTGTAAGCACATACAGTAAAGCAAATACAAATATATAATTTTATGGCAGATTAGACCCATTAGGCCCATCTAATTTGCTTCCTTTTAAACCAGCAGGGTAACCTGTACCAGTAGTGTAACTAGTGTCAGTGCAAGGAGTGCAGCTGCTCCTTGCCCTAGTCTGCCTCCAGGGCCCACCACTCCTGCATCCAGTAACTGACAGATTGGGTTATTGAGAAACTGCCCAACACTAAAGAAACTGGTCTCCGGCTACATACACCACGCATGAGCCTTGGACCGAAGATAAGAGGCCAGATTGGTGCATGCAGATTCAGTGCAGTATACTGAAATGCCAGAACCATTTGATGTAGGCAACAGAAAAGTGATTAATTAGGACACAAATAACACTCCTAACAGTGACCCGACCCCTAACACTGAGCAGAGAGGCCATTGAGAAAGTCCCATTTAGGGACAAAATGCATTCCCCATAATATCAACATGTTTATGTAAGATTTATTTAGATTTCGTATTTACATATAACTGAATACTTACTATCTTATTTCTACACTTTTCACTTCCATCAGCCCTCCACCCACAGCCCAAGGGTGGTGGAGACAGCTTTGTTCTATCGATGGTGTATGGATTCGTCATGCAAAATTCAGCTTATTAAATTATAGTTATAGCTGATAGTAAATTAGCAAAAGCTTTCCCAGCCGTATATCACATTAAATGGGTACGAATCTGTGTAATCGTTAATAATAGCATAGAAATTCTTCTTTATAAAGGTAGATCATTTCATATTTAGAAAGCTGGTAGTCCTTCCTTGTAGTTTGAGGAGTAACAAATGAAATTCATACCCCAATATTGGTGTACAGTAAAGAATAGTAACCATTGGTAACCAGGGACACTCCTTAAAAGTGTCCCCCACATACCAAAAGGGACACTACTTTGGTATGTGGATTCCAGTACAAGCCTCCTGCAGAAGTATATACAGTTTCCCACATGCTGCTATAAGTCGTCATATGCCGGGGTGCTGTGTGCATTGGTGGGGCTAATGCCTTCAAGCAGGTGGAGACAGAAAACTTTTCTGTACGTGATATATGCAGCTGCAGCAGGTGTTCAGGATCTCCTTGTGAATGCAGTCAACTCAAACTGTGCATCTGGTGCTAGCAATGACCAAAAGGTGCAAAAGGAGTATGGCAGGTCCAAAATTCACACCCCTTTTGCACCTTTGGTCGTTGTCACAGTTTAAATTGACTGTCTTAAAAAGAGACTGGAGAAAGTAACCAAAGGCCATGGAGTCTTAGTAACCAAAGTAATGTCACCACACCCCATGCAAGAGACTCCTGTTTCTGGTCACAATGGCCCTTTGTGGAGAGACCAAGGAACATCCTTGGAGGAGATGATCTGAAATTAGTGACAGAAATATTGGCTAATACTGTTGGATAGATCGAGAAACTTAGAAAATGTTTCCACTGGTACAGTATTCCCACAAGTAGAACCTGGTGAACTGTATGGTGGAGGTGGAGACATTTTGTCCATCTAAGAAAGATTTTGTCAGAAAGAGTGAACTAGAATAAGGGCCCTAGTGAGGACAGAAAATCATTGGCCTCCATTCTGTGCATCACTGTTTGGAGAGATTCCATTTGAAAATATTCTACCCACAACCTGGTGTTCAAAGCACTGAGATTCAAGATCATGCATAATGAGCTGTTCTGCTTCCAAACAAGATTAAAACCCAAGATTCCAATCCAGTGAAGGTAGTGGAGCAATGATGCTGTTCCAAGAGAAATTTAATTGAGAACCTACTTCAATGTTGCCCTCTTGTCTGCATTCCAGAGAAGAGCAGTGGTGAAAATATGCCTAGCACTAAAGGCATCCTAACATTACTTCATACAATGGAACTAACTTGTGACTGGCACCAACAACCAACTTGTGACTGGCACCAGTAAATCTGCCCATAAAAGCCTAAACCGTGCCTGGGAAACAGTGACTTCTGGCAGATTGACCTCTAGTGGATACTCCACCTTGAAAGGGTAAGAGACCAACTTGGAAACGCAGACTCCACTAGGAAGAAACTGTTGATGTGGTTATCGATGATGGAACACCAATGGAGCAGACATATATATGGAGGAACACAGAAGGAACTTGTGATCAATGGTGGAACATCGATGACGCAGAAGTATCAATCGTGGAACATCGATGGAGCTTGGGATTGATGGCGGAACTCCAATGATGTGGAACTATCGATGGTTGAACACCAATGAAGCTTGAGATCGATGATGGAACATCAATGGTACATGGAGATACTAATTATGAAACACTGATGGAGCTGGAATACCAATGGTAAAACACAAATGGTATTAGAGATTATACTGGAACATCGCTGGAGTCAGAGGGCACTGTGGATGGAACAGGTGAAGGTCTTTTAAGCAGGGACTGAAATCCTCTGGAGTTGCTATCCTAGAAGCTGGAAATAGAACACAGCAACAGCAAAGAGAGACACTATCACAGGATAGACAACTGTAGTCTTGACCATCAGGAAGCATTAGATCAGGGAACTTATACCTGCTGTACCTGCTTATCCAATAAGCAAGTTGCAGCAGATTGACTGGAAAAGCCTATGTGATACTGGCAAACATTGCTGCACCCATGTTTGACTGTAGAGGGAAAGTTAATTTATGGGTACTTGTTTCCTAGCAGGGCGCCCACTAAGCTTAGTGGGATATTCTGCGTAGTGAAATTGCATCGTACATCGCATCGCATGGCTTTTTGTGCCTTGCGATGTGATCTCAGTAGTTGATTTACATAATTTATTCACTGCACCCTGAGTGAAATCGCATCGCACATCGTGTGAGATGTGAGTTGAGATGTGAGATGTGAGATGCGATCTCAGTAGTTCATATGGTAAAACACCTAAAACAGCACCAATCTCCACGTCACTCCGAAGCGTGGCGAGCGCAGCAAGCCCTGCGAGGGGCGGCGGAATGCGTCGTCCGACCTTTTCATACCCCTACTATCCACATCGGTGTGAAGTTGATTTTATATAGTGTGGCGAGCACAGCGATCCACCGAGCCCAAAGCATGGCGAGCGTAGCGAGCCCCTTGCGGGCATGCGGATTACTTTACATGTATTCCGCGTCCGCTCGCCACGCTTCGGGCTTGGTGACTCGCCACACTATATAAAATTGACTCCACGCCGGCGTGGATAGTGTGGGTATGAAAAGGTCAGAGGACGCGTTCTTCTGCGCTCACCACGCTTCGCGATGACGTGGAGAGTGGTGGTGTTTTACCATATGAACTACTGAGATTGCATATCTCACATCTCACGCCACAAAAAAGGGCCATGCGATGCGATTTCACTCAGGGTGCAGTGAATAAAATAACTAAATTAACTACTGAGCGTACGTAGGAAATCTGGGCGCCCTGCTAGGAAACAAGTACCAATTTGTTTGAAGCATAGCTAACGCCTACAACTAGGGTTGCCAACTCACTCTTCCTTGAGATACCCCGACCCTAAGGCGTGCGCGCTCTCGGAAAGCAGGTGTGGCCTCCTAATGTAGGCGTGGCCTAATCAAAAAGTGGGCCTGGTGTCTAATACAGACAATCATACCCCTAAATAAATTTTTGCACATTTAAGTCATGCAGTGCTGCTCTATCTGTACTGGCTATATTTGTGCACCTATCAGTAGATGCATAAGAGATGGCACCCGGACAAGGAATAGGACCCCGCTACCACTAAACAGTGCCGTTCTCTCTGTGTATATATATATATATATATACACACACACATATATGTAACACCAGTCACCAGGTGCCACAGTTAGTAAGGGGTCAATGCCCCAGCACAATGTATGCTGCCAGCCCAGCTGGGGTTAATTGCAGCAGGGGCGGAAGTGATCCCCTGATTTACAGTAAGGGCAGGAAGAAGAAGTAGTGAGAAGCCTGCAGAGAAGGACACACATGGGGTGCAGGAGAAGGCTGCAGTTACAGAGCCCTGCAGACACAGCCCAGCAGTGACAAAGCCCTGCAGACAGAGCCCAGCAGTGACAAAGCCCTGCAGACAGAGCCCAGCAGTTACAGAGCCCAGCAGTACTGTGAGATCAGCAGCATTGGGAGTCCAGCAGCGGAAGGTACTGTGCAGCTGAGTGTGGCAACACCTGGTGCCCATACTAGTGATCCCTAATGGGTGCACGGCGGACTGTTGAAGATTTGTCTACCCTCAGCTGGAGCTGGCATCGATTCACAGGTATTCTATCGCCCATTCCAGGGCCATCCCATTAGAGACCCTAGCCTTCCCACTGTCGTTGGCTCCAGTGGAGCAGACTCCAGAATCTCGCCAATACCACCTTCTATTTCTCAGCCAGAGAGCTGGTAGGTTAATGGTACTTAACTTGTGACCCGGTCCCAAGGGGGTAAAGCCACCAGTATTTACTAGTCTACCAACCGGAATTAAAGCAAGGTTTCTCTGGAGCAACAGTGCCACCCGGTGGCCATAGGAGCAAAGTATAGCCCATTTATATTAAAGGGAAATATCTTTAATGTTCAGCCTGTGATATTCTTTTTGGACTTTGAGTCTGGTACAGGCTCCATCAGGACTGGCCGGCCTTAGCAATAAAAAGTACCTGGGTACATAAGGTTCTGTTATACGGTGATGTTATGGTGATTACTTCTAAATGTCTGTGTGATGTCAAAGTGTGAATTGCAAACTTTATTCGGTACTTATGTATTATCTGGACTCCCATGTTAAATACACCCCATTTTTTCATACCCCTACTATCCAACTACGCATGGAGTTGATTTTATATAGTGTGGCGAGCGCAGCATCATATCAGTGCATTCAAACTGTATAGATGTACCCCTAGCCAAGTAGTGGAAAAGGAGTCGTAGGACTTCCTCTGTTGGGCAGTAACACCGCGAATACCGAATAGTGTCTGTGCACCGGTGCACCTAAATTAAACTGATCTTCAAGTTGGTTATTGCAATAATTGTCGTAAAAAAGTCTAGATATTGCGTACCGTGATTTTGTATTTGCATCTTTGTATTGCCGTAATTTGTGTTAAAGTATTCGCCTTGTTGTAAATCAGAAAAGGCTGACGCCCCTATTTGCAGGCCCAGAATAAAAGGTCAAAATTGTATCCGTGTTGCCTGGTCTTTGATATCCATCCCGCAAAGTGAGAAAACTCCTGCCCGGTTACGGTTAATCGTGCCAAGTAATGTAACCTCTCCCCGGTGTCCACATATATATATATATATATATATATATATATATATTTCGTTTGAGCTGGCACTCTCCTCTCCCAGTGCATCTGCCGGGGTGCCTTGTCTTATGTATGCATACAACAACTCCTCCTTAGACTGGCACTCAGCGGACTTTGTGATAAATGATGCAATGTCACACCAGCTGGATTGCGATGTTTCAAACTTTTAATTAGTTCTTGTTCAGGCAGCGTACAGACAACAAATATGACTGACCTTATATCCCTGTGTCTCCTCCTCGCTGCAAACGCCGGTCATTTATCACAAAGTCCGCTGAGTGCCAGTCTAAGGAGGAGCTCCGTGTCTCTAGGCCCCCGGGAACCGGATATATCGCCTGGCAAAGCTGTAACGTCTTTTCCCCATAGGATAATATGGGACCCATCAATTCCGACCCCCACCCGGTTCCTACGGCTGCCAGTTCCCCCCTTGGCATCACAGAAGCTTGTGGTTGATTCAATTCCAAATCGCTGGGCCTTTAATATGATACCAGGCTGGTGCATATAGGTTAATCAGTTCCAGAGATATTGCGTGTAAACCGATTTTTTTATTTTTGAAATGTAATTTCATGGCTGTTCATGTTCTTTGAGGGCAGATTACTCTGGAACCAAACGTTCCAGTTTCAAAATCATTCAAAGCCCACTCAAAATGTCTTCAATATGATACTTGTCTCATGTAAATGGGTCAGTTGGTTCCAAAGATATAGCCGGTTAAATAGATAACTGGTTAAAGGGGGGGAAAATGCAGGGACTAGGCTGGTGTAAAAGGAGCCAACCTGGGAATGCACTTTATGGTGTGAAAGGGGTATTATTTCAAATAGCCAGGACCTGCAGTGCTCTGAATACAGCCAGGCTCTGCCACTGTCAGTGGCTATCACTTCTGCCTGACGGCGGCTGTCCCCCATTTACCACGAGCATGTATTACCCCTTGGCAATGAGCATGTAATCCCACATGGCAACGAGCATGGAATTTCTGGCAATGAGCATGGGACCCTTGGCATTGAGCATGTAGATATGCAGCACTTATGTAGCATAATTTTTAATACGCATTATGGTGTTTGGCATAATACGTAATGGACATAATGGCATGTAATTTAACGTGAAATGGACATTATGGTGTAAATGTTTAATGCGTGCCTTTGGTGGACAATGTCCCTGTTTATGAAGCGTATTGTGAATTTTGGCTTAATCTGTGTGGCATTATGTGAATTCTGGCTCAATCCATGTGGCATTATGTGAATTTTGGCTCATTCCATTTGACATCATGTGTAAGGGGCAAGTATAATGGGGTCTAGTATTTTGTTGCATAATGTGTAGAAGTTATATATGGTGTGGTACACTACACTCAAGGACACGCCCCATGTTGAGTGGCCACAACCCCTTTTCCGGAGCGCGCCTACTACATCCTTCACTTTTGTCTCCATGGTGGGACTGCGTACTTTAAATGCCAGGGCCTATTTTTAATCCCATTCCCACCCTCTCTCTGCGCTCTTAGCATGTACACTGGCACCACTAACACCGCCCCTCCCCCACGTAAACCCTCTTTTATCATGGTGCCCACCCTGTCAGTTTATCCTGGATCTGCCCCTATATTGTAGGTATACTGTGCAGATTTGTTACCAGCCAGTATAGTATACACAGGAATGTACAGTATAGTGGGAGTCCTGTGTAAATAAATTAGCAGGCAGTGTGACATGTATAAGTAAGCCTGCAATTCGAAACACCTAGAAAAGTGCAAGTTGATAAGCAGACAGTTAAGTGAATTTACGCTGTCTTCCCGGCATGCGGGGATGACAGTGAGACGGCTAAAGTAAATGCCGCACTCGTGATTTAGCAGCCGAAAAGGGGGCCGCCGCTGACTGGGTGATCTGGTAGAAGGGAGTGTGGCTGTTAACTCACGGAGGTATGCTTGGGGAGTTTCTGGAGGCACAGTGATGCGGCATCAGCTGTAAGTTAACCAGTCATCAGTGCTGCTGAGGTATTGATACAGCAGGAACCTGCTCCTCCAGCAGCGGAGGCAGGGAGGCTGCGGAGGCAGGGCAGGCTGGCTGGCCGGCTGGGATCATTAGACCAGCGGTGCGTGGGCGGCGGTCAGCGGGCTGCAGGGCAAATGCTCGCGAGATGATGTCATCATCTCGCGAGCGGGTCTCAGCAGCGGCTGGACGCTGGAAAGTCGGAACGGGGGGAGGCGGCAATGGAGGGCTGGAGGCTTTCTGACAAAATACTTCTTAGATGGACAAAACCATGTGCACTGCAGGGGGGCAGATGTAAAATGTGCAGAGAGAATTAGATTTGGGTGAGTTATTTTGTTTCTGTGCAGGGTAAACACTGGCTGCTTTATTTTTATACTGCAATATAGATCTCACTTTGAAGTAAAATCCCACCCAAATCTAACTCTCTCTGCACAAGTTACATCTGCCCCACCTGCAGTGCACATGGTTTTGTTCATCTAAGAAGGATTTTGGCAGAAAGAGTGAACTAGAATAAGGCCCATGATCCTCTAGAAGTGAAGAATGAAAAGAGCAAATTTGCGATGAACAGAAAACTTTGTCCGGTGTAATTCATGCCTCTTATCAGATTGGCGAGATCCGAAGAAGACAGAAAAGTAACAACCTTCTAAAAATGACACATGAACAGCCTCCACTTGGGGACCCACAATTAAACAGTCCAGAGAGTGGACAGCAGCCATGCAGTCATCCACACTATGGGGAAAATTTACTAAAATACGAATGCCTACGAATGCCTGTATTCTTAGCCATTCATTGTCGTATACGGCCGTAAATACATATTTCCGAATTTACAAAGGCCAGTATACGGCTATTCCTACATTTTTTAATGCATATTTGCATTTGTATTTCATATGCCATCGAATATGAATAGAATTAACCATTCATTCAAATGTTAATTACAAATTTACTACCAGGCCGTACAGCTAGAGCCATGCTCATCTATCCCTTTAATAGGATTAAGTGAGCCAGAGCTGTCTGATTTAATACCCTTCTAATCTGCAGTGCTTCTCAACCTCGGTCCTCAGGACCCCCAACAGTGCATGTTTTCCAGTTCTCCACACAGAATCACAGGTGAAATAATTAGCTCCACCTGTGATATTTTAAAATGGGTCAGTGAATAATGAGTGTACCTGTGCACCTGCTGGATGACCTGGAAAACATGCACTGTTGGGGGGGTCATGAGGACTGAGGTTGACAACCACTGCCCTACTGTATTGTACTGCAGCGGATAGGGGTGAAATTTACTAAGATGTGAAATACACTTCACAGGTCATGTTGCGTGAACACGACTTGTTGTAGTGAAGAGGAGGAATTTCACGCCACGCCAGTTGACATGCAGCACCAAATTCGTGGTGTATGTTATTATTTGTCCGTGTGGTCTCTACTATGTGGGGAAGACGGAGTGTATGTTCAAAATCCGCATGGCCCAACATCGCCTTGCCATATGTACAGCCTTGCAAATTGGAACAGGAGACCAACCGGTGGCTAGGTATTTTGCCCAAGCCAAACATGGGATGGCAACATTAAAGCATAAAATCATAGACCATGTGCCGGAATCCCCAAGGGGCGGAGACAGATCAAAGCGATTATTACAATTTGAATCCAGATGGATTTTTCGCCTGGATTGTCTTCGTCCCAAAGGGCTCAATGAATCACTGGGTCTGATCCATTTCATTTAATCAGATGGCCATTGGTGGGCAGCATATCCAATGATTTACGCCAGTCCACCATAATAACTATAGCGATAGACAGTACAGCTGTTATCACATTTATGAGTTAGGAGAGTGCTGTTTATCCAATATGTTTACATAATAAGTACAGAATGTGCATTTTTAAACAGAGTCATGTTGACTCAGCCTCTGCCTTAGCCTTACTAGTCATGATAGCGCAATAGTTTTTATATCTTGTTTATTATGTATGTTTTATATAGCAGCATGCACTGTTTTTACCTTATCCGACACTGTAAATGTAAAACGTTTTTATATTCTAGCACGATTGCACTTTATATCTGTCTCTGTTAGATAGATTATTATTGATTTGCACCGAATGTAATGTTTTGTTTTCTCCCGTGTTTATGTTTATAGTGTTCCCATGGCAGCGCGGCTGGGCGCGCTGACGTCACCAGGGCCGGAAGTGGAAGGAGGTAGCCGGCGCCGGAACAGCTGATGGTCCTTCGGTATTATGGTAGGACACTATTTATAGCACTTTATCACAGCACTATGTATCCTGATGAAGGGGATTGTATCCCCGAAACGTAGATGTATTTTTTGTTGCTAATACAGTAACTTTTGCTTGCATAAAGACTCTGAGTGCCGCCTACTTTGTCGTGTATCTATATATATATATATATTTACAGATTCATAAAGCTAATAGTGCACAAGGCGAAAATCTCTCGAGACATTAAATATGGATTAAAATAGAAATATTAGAAAATAATGAATAATAAAATATAAAAAAAAAGAAATAAAAACATGCCTTATAGACATTAGTCATGTATAAATGATGAATTCCATATATATATATTCTGCTTGCTATATAGGAGCCAATGATGAGGTATACAAATATTATTAGAATTAATATTATTTAGTGTTTATTTATAATGGCGACATTACATAGTTACATAGTAGGTAAGGCTGAAAAAAGACTTGCGTCCACCTAGTTCAACCTGGTATAGATATCCATTGCTGATTTGGTAGGTTCTGATATTTTACAGACAAATTATATTTCTTATTTGTACCCATGGATGTTTTTCTCCAGCCGTTACCACCTCTCTGGGAAGAGAGTTCCAGAGTTTGACTGTTCTGACCGTAAAGAAATTCTTTCTACTAGCTGAATGAAATCTTTTTTCTTCTAATCTATACTCATGCCCGCGTGTCCTAGATTCCTTTCTAGTAGAAAAGAGGGTGTGTGACAGTTCCTTATATTGGCCCTTGATATACTTGTACATGTTGAGCATGTCCCCCCTTAAACGTCTCTTTTCCAATGTAAATAGTCCCAAATTGCTTAATCTCTCCCAGTAGCTTAAATTCTCCATTCCCCTAATAAGCTTTGTTGCTCGCCTTTGGACTTTTTCTAATTCTATGATGTCCTTTTTATAGTGTGGGGCCCAGAACTGCACTCCGTACGTGAGGTCTCACCAATGCTTTATATAGTGGCATAATTACCCTTGAGTCCCTAGTTTCCATTCCCCTCTTAATACATGCCAGAATTTTGTTGGCCTTTTTTGCAGCTACATTACAATGGGCACTACATCCCAGTTTGCTGTCTATTTGGACTCCTAGGTCCTTTTCAAGTATGGAATTACCCAGTTCCTCTCCGCTAAGGTTGTAACTTGCACACTGGTTGTGTCTCCCAAGGTGCATAACCTTATCTACATTTATCTACATTGAACCTCATCTTCCATTTTTTTGCCCACTCATCTACAATTGCAAGATCATTTTGAAGCATGGTGACATCTTCTGATGATTTGATGACTTTGCTAAGTTTTGTATCGTCCGCAAAGATGGATACATTGCTGAGTAACCCTATCCTAATATCGTTAATAAAAATGTTAAACAAAATGGGCCCCAAAACCGAACCCTGGGGCACTCCACTTAGTACCGGTATCATATCTGATACGGCACCATTCACAACCACTCTTTGTTCTCTATTACATAGCCAATTCCCTACCTATCTGCAGATATTTTCACCCAATCCTAGGTTCTCCATTTTATTAATCAATCTCTTGTATGGGACAGTATCAAATGCTTTAGCGAAATCTAGGAAAATCACATCTACAGCATTTCCATTATCAAGGTTTTTGCTAACCTCTTCAAAGAAGCCTAGTAGATTAGTTTGGCATGAACGATTTTTCACGAACCAATGTTGGTTAGTACTGAGTAGACGGTGATGATCTAAATATTCCTGGATACCATCCCTTAAAAATCCTTCAAATAGTTTACCCACAATTGATGTTAAACTAAAGGGTCTGTAATTAGTGGGATTTTCCTTTTTTCCTTTTTTGAATATTGGCACTACCTCTGCTATTCTCCAATCTTTTGGTACTATACCTGACGATAGTGACTTGCTAAAGATATATTGTAGGGGGGTAGCTAGTTCATCCCTTAATTCCATTAATACCCTCGGATGAATCCCATCTGGCCCTGGTGATTTATTTGTTTTGAGTTTGCTTAGCCTCAGTGTTATTTCCGTTTGTGGTAAATGTTCGTTCCACAGTCTGCTCTCCCTTAGTAAATACTGATGAGAAGAACTCATTTAACAGTTTTGCTTTTCCCTTGTCCTCAGTAACACTTTTTCCACTAGTATCAGTTAGTGGGCCTATGTTTTCCTTAATTAAACGTTTACTATTTATGTATTTAAAAAACTTCTTTGGGTTGGTTTTGCTTTCAGTGGCTATGCACTCTTCATATAATATTTTAGCTGCTTTGATTACCCCTTTACAAGTTTTGTTTGATTCTTTGTATTTTGCGAACGCCTCCTCATTCAAGTTATTTTTAGAGAATTTAAAGGCTCTGGTTTTAATGTTGATAGCTGACCTTACTTCTTTGTCCAACCATGGGGCTTTTTTTTGTTGAATTTACCTTTAGTTACTTTAGGAATGTATTCAATAGTGAGTGAATCAAACACCTTTTTTAGAGTATCCCACATTTCCTTTGCATTTTTTCCATTTTTACATTCACACCTAGATGTGGTATTTTGATATATATATATATATATATATATAGATATATATAGATATATATATCTATATATATATATATATGTATTATTATTTTTTTATGTAGATGTAGTGTGTATGTAAGTATAAATATTTTTTTGCTCTAGTGTGTTTTTTAAATACACCATAGTCTGTGTTATATATGAAAGAAGATAGCCCTCTATACATTTATTTGAATTGTGAAAATGGACTGATACAAAACTGTTTTATTCAATGAATTGAGTGTGTACGTACACAGCGGCACATATGATATAAAGCACACCAATGAGAGCCCTCCTAAAAAAACGGAAACGAGGCTTGAGAAGTAGTGACTACGCTTCTAAATAAGGAACTATTCCGAAAACGTGTTTAAGCGTGATTGCATGCCATTTGTGGACTTGTGGACCCGTGGACAAAGTACTGCTGAGCGGTGAGACCTTACTGAGCCCCCCTTGTATTCCGGATCAAGGGACCCAGTCTGAGGGACAACTCCGTGGATACCATCTGTATGCTGCTTTGCCTTGGTGACACATGTCTACTTTTTTTATCAAGTCATTTTATTGTGAGTGTATCTGACACATTAAAATATCTGTTTGATTTTACTGAATTGCACTATGTAGTTTCATTATGTCTCCCCTGTGTTTGTACTAGGGGAGAATCTGGAGATTGATATACTCCTAACAATACACCTGTGAACCTTGCCAAGTTCAAACTGGTTTTGTATATCTAAATAAGGTTTTGAGGGGGCGTGGCCTGGCTGGCAAAGCAAATGGACGCTTCCTTACAAAGCTCCTGCCAGACACGTCTCTAATACAAAGCAATCCACCTACCCAAAGCCAGATTGAGCCCGCAGACATCCCGCTATACCCCCCTCTGAACTCCCGGAGACTGACTGCCGCTGCCGCGGAGCCGGAGAGCCCTTTTAAGGGCGCTCGCAGGTTGCGGCCTAGGCCGCGACAAGAAGCCGGGGCCTCGATTTCCCGCCCGACGCGTCATCGCGGCGGACGGAGCAACGCCGAAAACCGGCTGTTCGGCTGCTCGTTCTGCCGCAGGAGGTGAGGAGGGAGGTGGGGGACACCCTCCCCTACACAGACGCCGCATTGGGACTCCGGGCTTGGCCGGAGTACGACCCGAAAACAGAGCACCTGAATAGGTGCGTCTGCCGCTAAGCAGCGCTGCGGCGATCATTGGAGGCCCCAGCATCCCCTGGCAAAAGTGAGTAACACCAAGGGGCTGCCTGAGAGCTCCCCCGGGCTCATTACATCTCAAGACCCCCCAGTACCTCACAAGCACGAGTGGCCGCCATCTTTGATCCACCATTAAGGATCATTGCAGACACCCTGCTCCTTGCTGAACCTCCCTCTTTATGCAGCATACCCCCACAGAGGCACCACCTAGAGGGGACCCCTGACAGACGGCAGGTCACACCTGCCGCTCAACTACAACAAGGAGCACCCACAGAATATTGCTCACTCCCCAGAGCACCTCACTCCTCCACCAAGCAAAACACAGCAGACTTGGCTAACATTTCCCACAAAATACCTGCTGCTGCAGCACGCCCGACACATGGAGGTGCCCTGAACCTATATTATAAAGCATCCACACTCAGGGTAATGTCCAACGTGAGTGTGACAGACACCTGAAGATGTAATGCTCGCCCAGGCCACGTAGGGGGGACCATACGCAGAACCACTAAATGATGTAATATTGGCTGGGCAGAAGGCCATACATGAACACACAGAGCTTTTCCACATGACAAAAAGACGCCGTAATACACCAACGGTGAAGACCCCAGTGAGACCGACACAAACCCAAGCTTTCTGCTCCCTGTTCGGCACACCAGTCCCGGACCCCGACCTTCAGTCGCCAGTGACCCCCTTGCACGCCACTAAGGAGCGAATCAGCGACACTTTGGCGTCTTCTCCACCGACCTCTGAGCTAGACCCTATAATGGAGAAGCCTGATCTCAACACAATCCTCGCTAAGTTGCAGGCGATTCCAACGCGCCAGGAAATGCAACAAGACTTACTTTCTACCGAACAAAGGCTTCAAGAATCCATGCAGGTTCATATCGCAACAATTAAAGCAGACATCAAGCACGTGGACAATAGAGTGGTCCTCTTGGAGGAACAGTGCGAAGATGCAGATTCCCGGCTTTCCGACCTCCACGACTTGGTCTCGCGCCAATCCAAGGCGCTGATGGAGATGGGACGCAGACTGGATGATGTGGATAATAGAGGCCGAAGAAACAACTTGAGGGTCCGGGGGGTCCCAGAAGAAATTGTGCCTCCGAATATTGAAGCCGCCCTGACAAAAATATTCAATGAACTCTTAAACTCCGATTCAGACTACCAGATAGTCTTTGACAGAGCACACCGAGCACTGCGGCCAAGGGGTGCTGCCTCGGAGAAGCCTCGAGACATCATCTGCAGGCTCCACTATTACCAAGAAAAAGAGGAAATCCTCAGAGCTGCGAGGCGTTCTCCAGACATCACTTTTGATGGTCACAGCATTCAAATATACCAGGATCTCTCCTGGTCGACTCTTCAACAGAGACGTTTGCTCCGTCCCATCACAGATGAGCTCAAGAAACACAACATTAGATTCCGCTGGGGATTTCCTCTAAATATACAAGTCACCCACAAAGGAACGTCCGTCAGCCTTCACGACCCAGAGGGAGTAGAGGACTTCTGCAAGACTCTGGGACTCTCCACCCCTCCGCTTCCCAATTGGCTCGACCCGGCTGAGTTGTCTGTCCCGCCAGGGCCAAGGAGGAACAATTGGCAGACGGTCCAGAGAGACAAGAGAAAATCCCTGACGAGAAAACAAGCTGTAGACCGAGTTGCTGGAGGGGAAGAGCCCCTGAGAGCGCAACTGCAGGCTCCTGCCGCTTCCGCCGATGACACGTGAATATGTCTCCCCCTCTTGAGTGACTTTTATGCTTCTGTACTTAAATGCCTATTACAGTTTTGATGGTTAATGTTGAATGTTTTAGGATTAGAGAAGGTTCTGGAGACAGTAGCTTTTGCTGAATGTTAGAGAGAATACTGGAGACAACCACATCTCCCAGAGGCTTTACTGGTGAAACAAGTAGACGCCCCACCACCCACTTACTGAGAGAAATAGTTTAGTTATGTTTTCACTTACTAAGTGCATGCTTCTAAACGTAGAAGAGACCCAAGGGGGCTCCCCCGGCGCCAGTGGTTAATGGTCCCGATTCAAAGTATTTAAGTTAAATTAGTTAGCGTTCAGGCATCCTATGCCCATATACTTCGAGATATGTTTGTTTAGTAGTAACATTTGTGTGGTTCGCTTTGGTTCCCCCAAGACCCCCTCGCTCTGCTGTACACTCGTAGTACGTGGGACGCCAAAGGCCTCCCACGTCTAGAAATGCAGAGTCCCCCAGTTAAACCAGAACATGATTCCTGTTTACACATAATACTTTGTTTACCGTACCCCGTCACTCCCCTATGTGTTTTCCCTGTTCTCTCCATTGTCCCTCCCCCCATCCATCACTGTCCCAGGAGACATGGTCCGCTGAGCTCAGACCAGCACGGTTACAGAAAAAATGGCTAGCTTAAAAATAATTTCCCTTAATGCTAAGGGGCTAAATGTTCCCGAGAAGAGATCTAAGCTCCTCCACTCAATGTATACGGAAAAAGCAGATGTAGTGTTCTTTCAAGAGACCCACTTTAAAAAAGGTTCGGCACCAAAACTATCCTCCCGTCACTTCCCGACGGGCTACTTCAACGACTTTTCTGAGTCCAAGTCTAAGGGGGTGGCAATCCTATTTTCTAAAAACATCCATTTATCTGACATATCGGAAACACATATAGGAGATGGTAGGGGGATCCTAGTAAAAGCCACCATTGCTAACCAAATTTTTACCTTTATCAATCTATACCTCCCGAACAAGGGCCAGATACGCTTCCTCAGGGAAGCATTGGAGCTTGTCGAGAATACGATAGAAGGAGTACTGGTGACGGGAGGGGACTTTAATTGGGCTATTGAACCCACTATCGACACAACAAATTCCCATACCAATTCCCATAGCAAAGAACTAAGACGATTTAGAGCCATACTACACGACTTCCAACTAATCGACTCGTGGAGACTACTCCATCCAAAAGACAGAGACTACACGTTTTACTCACATCCCCATAACTCTTATTCACGAATAGACTACCTTTGCCTGGGCCACAGGTCACTAGACCTACTGGTAGACGCTTCAATTGGCCAGATTGTGGGTTCGGACCATGCGCCTATTACCCTCACCCTGACTCTTCAAAACCCTCCGACACGCCACTGGAGTTGGCGTTTTAACGAGCAATTCCTTAGAGATGACGATTCCAGAAACCAGATATCAACAGCCATTGACGACTATATAGCCACCAACGTAACGGAGGATGTTTCACCTGTCACTGTGTGGGAGGCACACAAATGTGTGCTTCGGGGTAAATGCATCCAAATAGGCTCCCATCTAAAAAAGAAAAAAGCAGAGCGTAGAGAAGCACTCCTCATTAGAATAAAAGATCTTGAAACGCGACATAAATCCTCCTTAACCCCAGACGTTCTCATAGAGCTGCAGGAAGCACGGATGTCCCTAAATAGCCTTTTAAATGAGAATACACGTAGGGCCTTCCGCAGATGCAGACATAAATTTCATAGGTGGGGAAACAAACCTGGGAAACAGCTAGCGAGGGCGCTAAGGGCTCAGAGATCCTTAACATACATTAAGGAAATGAAAGATTCCTCAGGTAGATTGTGCGCCACGAACACTCAGATAGCCGACATTTTTCACGAATACTACACCACCCTATATAACCTTTCCTCAGAAACTCACACTAGAGACCCACTGACGCATGAGCGGAACATTAAAGAATACCTGAGAGCAATCCAGTTCCCCACTCTCCCTTCGGAATTAACCTCAGCCCTTAATGACCCATTTACAGAAACAGAGCTAACACTGGCCCTAAAAACCACCCCGTCGGGCAAGAGCCCTGGACCCGACGGGTTCACAATTACATACTACAAAGCATTCCAAGATAAACTGTTACCCCTCCTCCTGCGAGCCTGTAATGCAGTCTCCCAGGAAACACCCCTCTCTAATCATTCACTTAACGCGCATATCACAGTTATCCCAAAAGATAATAAAGACCCGGCACTCCCATCCAGTTACCGTCCTATCTCCCTCCTTAATGTGGACGTCAAGCTGTTCGCGAAACTACTCGCGAACCGCTTGGCCTCTTTAGTCCCACTGGTGGTACACCAGGATCAGGTGGGATTTGTACGCGGGAGAGAGGCAAGAGACAACTCCATTCGGGTTTTTGACTTGATTGCCCATGCGCAATCCTCAAACACCCCTACCATGCTCCTTTCCACAGACGCCGAGAAGGCTTTCGACAGAGTAGACTGGAAATTCATGGAGATGACCCTATGCCACATGGGATTAGAGGGTCAGTTCCTACAAAAAATCCTCGCCCTCTACAAAGCTCCTATGGCCCAAATAAGAATCAATGGACTCTTGTCCAAACAGGTCACCATCTCCAATGGGACGAGACAGGGATGCCCGCTGTCCCCACTGATATACGTCATCTGCATGGAGGCACTGGCCAGAGCGATTAGACGTAACCCAAATATCAGTGGTTTGACGGTGGGAAAAATCAACCACAGACTAGCTTTGTTTGCAGATGACCTTCTGGCAATTATAACAAACCCAGTAGTCACTCTCCCGAACCTTATGGCAGAGTTCTCCCGCTATGGGAAACTCTCCAACTTTAAAATAAACTATACGAAGTCTACCGCCCTGAATATCTCACTACCAAACGACACCAAGGAAGCATTGAGCTCCCAATTCCCCTTTCCTTGGAACCCTACCCATATCAAGTACCTGGGCATCTCCATCCCGGTCTCTCTTAAGTCAACGATATCCCTCAACTATACCCCCCTACTAAGGTCCATCCACAGAGAAATGTCACATTGGGCGACTCAGAGATTCTCATGGCTAGGGAGGATGAATATCATTAAAATGAACGTTCTTCCCAGGTTTCTCTACCTCTTCCAGACAGTCCCACTGAAACTACCGGCTCAATATATAGGAGAAGCCCAAAAGGCAATCAGCAGATTTGTATGGGGAGGTAAAAGACCCAGATTTAAGCACTGCTATTTATACCATAGAAAAACCAAAGGAGGCCAACAGCTCCCTATGCTATTGGCATACTATCAGGCTTCGGTATTACACAGAATAGTGGACTGGTCGAGAGCCGACACATGCTTCAAACAATGGGTCGACCTTGAAACACATTCCTCGGCCCTGTGTCTTAAGGTGGTCCCGTGGCTACATACCATACCTCACACAAGACACCCCACCGTCGAACCCACTCTGACTCTATGGAAAAATATCCGATACAGACTTGGCCTCTCCTCTCCTGACTCTCTTCTTCTCCCCTTTATCAATAACCCCGAATTTCCACCGGGGGCATCTGGGAGATTAGCAACTAACTGGCAGCAAAAAGGTCTGACCAGGGTGATAAATTTACTGTCCGGGGGAAATGTCAAGTCTTTCTCGGACTTGATGTCAGAGAGGGAACTACCTCAAACAGACTCATGGTTCTATTTCCAATTGCGCCATTACATCCACTCAAAAAGAACCGCCCTCGCCCTCAAAAAAGACCCTACCCCGTTTGAAGTGCTGTGCTCCCACACCTCGGACCCCATCCATGTGATCTCCACGATCTACAAAGTGGTTCTTCACAACCACTTCCCTGACCTCCCTTCCTTTTGCAAAGCATGGGACCAGGATCTTTTGCCTAAAGGTATTACAATAAACTGGGAGAAGCACTGTGACGTCATGGCACGGTGCTCCACGAGTCTAGAGGTGGTGGAGACACAGTACAAACTATTGACCAGATGGTACAGATGTCCTCCCCTAATTCACAAAGTTTACCCGTCGGTCTCCCCTCTGTGCTGGCGTTGTAACTCTCACAGGGGCACACTGATTCACATACGGTGGGACTGCCCTAAAATCATCCCCTTCTGGGACACAATAATTCAGTTATCCTCAGCCATCCTGGGATTCCAAACCCCTGACAAACCTGATTTTTGGCTCCTCTCCCACACCAACATACCCATGGCAAAATACAAGCGGTCACTCATAAAACACTTAAACAACGCAGCAAGGGCGGTGATTCCAGTCCACTGGAGGTCCGCGGACCCCCCCACTATTTGGGAATGGTTTCAAAGAATTGATTTCTACTGTGCTATGGAGGACATCTACCACTCTGCCCTAGATAAGCAATCAGATTACGCCGCCACATGGCTACCTTGGCTAGAGTTTAAGTCAACAGCAACATACAAAGACCAGGCCCCATCTATCCCACAGTAGTCTCGGACATAGCCCTAGAAGTAAACTGTTAACGCGACCAGCACGGCTTGGACCAACGGACATACTAGCATTGTTTCACCGGACTGAACTGACAGCGGACACATACCCCTACCCCCTTCCCCTCCCCCATTACCTTCCTCCCCCAGGCTCTCCCTTGTATTGTCTACTCCCCCCCCCCCGTCCCCCGAATATGTACTGTTGTTAAATTGAGATAGCAAAAGGAAAAGAAAATAAAGAAAAAGTCTGAATGACAATAATAGAATTGTTTATTGCACGCTTTGCTCCCTTGTGCAAATCGCATATTATAAATATACACTGATTTGTAATGACTTCTGTCTCAAAGCTGTTACTATTATCCTATTTTTGTGTTGACACCACAACTGTATGTATCATTGTTTACTTGAAAAACCTAAAATAAAGAATACATATTAAATAAGGTTTTGAATTACCTTTATTGCATGGTTATCTGTGAGCGCTATTACTTCCATTTCACTCCTTGTCTTTTGCTATTGTATGGTGGGTAGTTTAAGGTGTCTCTACCTGGTGAAATTGGTGAATAGCTGCACATTGATTTTGTTGCGCACACACTTGGACAATTATCTTTTCTTCCTGTATCGGGAGGAGCTTTAATACCCAAAAAAGTTTTCACATTCACCTATCCCAGTGGTTAGGGAACTTGGTCCTCATTACCCCACACAGTGCATGTTTTGCTGGTAACCCAGCAGGTGCACAGGTGTACTAATTACTCACAGACACATTTTATAAGGTCCGCAGGTGGAGTTATGGAGTTATGTGAGGAGACCTGCAAAACATGCACTGCGTGGGGTAATGAGGACCGAGTTCCCTGACCACTGATCTATCCCTTACTAACCCCATGGTTATGTCCCTAGATGAAGGAAAGATACTTTTGTATACACCTACCCGAAGTCATACAGTGCATCCGGAAAGTATTCACTTTTTCCACATTTGGTTTTTCAAAATTGAATAAATTATTTTTTCCCCCTCAAAATGCTATTTGGCTCTCTCAAGCCAAACATTTTCCTGGCGCCCCCATTCCCCTAGCATTTTGATAAAAAAGCAGGCCTGTTAATGTCCACTCGTAAAACCTGGCACATATTGCGCCATAACCAAGTGTTGAACCCGTATGTATCGCTCTTCCTTCCCTTGGTCTCAAATCCGAACTTCCAGGATGGCAATGCATACTATCCTTTCACAATGTGGGCACAACACGGGATAACCAATGTGGGACACCTTGTCAATATTGAAACAAGGAAACCACTTACATTCACACAGGCAGTGGACAAGTTCCCATTCCTACAGTCCTCCCCTTTGGCATTCTCCCAGGCCCAACACTATGTGGCTAGCCTCTCCAGAAAGCTCTCCCTATCTGATTTTACCAACCCCCTGGATTCTCTGTTACAAACAGAGAACTCCTCATTCAAGGCAATCTCTGTACATTGTAATTTCCTTCGCACCCCTATCCAATATGATGACTCTTTAACTACCAAAATACTGCTCAAATCATTTGAACTTTCTGTGAGACTGGTCCCTGCACCTCTTACACAGAATTGTTTTTAAACATACTACACCGTACATACTTGTCACCTCATCGTCGGTTTTTGATGGGGCAAATTGACGATCACTCATGCCTTCGATGCGGTGCACAAAGGGCAGAATTGTACCACTGCTTGTGGGAATGTCCAATAATCCGGGGCTTTTGGGCTCAAATTTGGAAACATGCTACCCAACATCTAGTGTCTAGTTTCCCCATAACACCTGAATGGGCAATATTTGGCATTATGCCAGAGGGGACGCGAGTCCCGCAAGGGGTCCGAAAACTGCTGATCATCCTGTCCGCAGTTGCCAAGAAGTGTATTCTTCAACTCTGGCTGCACCCCACAGCTCCCCCGTTCTCACTTTTCTTAAACAAATTATTTCACATTTTCCGTATGGAGTGGCTTGAAGCTTCTCTACAAAAAGAAAAGTTCACTGAAAATTTTTTCGACACTTGGGAGAGCTACATTGACACCCTATCTCCAACATTAAAGAGCCAAATTGGAAACTGTTTTAAAAACACATTATGGTATGAGACTAGGGTATGTGCACAAGACCCCCCAATCTCATAGAATACTATTTACTCTGGAACTCCACTTCTTCAGATGTGACAGTGCGTGTAGTGGAGGTAATAAATGGCGTGGACCCTGGCTCCTCTTGTGATTCCCATTATATATAATCTTTGTACTTTATTTTCTTTCCTGTATGTTCACTGACTTTTTGTGAAATGCTGTTGCACGGTGAAAATGTCATGTGTATTATTATTATTTTATTTTATTGTCTTTTACCGTTGACAAACACCTTGTTTTAAGTGAACTGTGTTTATACCTCTGTACACATTGTACCTCTATCTCATTGATCTGTAATGCTTCAATAAAAGAAAATTGATTTAAAAAAAGCAGGCCTGTATCTAGGCAATATGGCTCCCAGTGCGAACAGTACAAAATGTGCTCCTCCAACGGATATATATAAAAAAAAAAAGATTATGCACATTCCAAAGAAAGGGTGTGTAACCTCTCTTCAAAGGGTAATGCCGCACACCGTAATGCTCAAAATACATTATGCCACACACTGTAATGCCCATTACATATTATTCAACACTACATCATGCCCATTACACATTATGCCACACACCACAATGTCCATTACACATTATGACACACCTCATAATGCCTGTTATATATGGGATGCGTTCAGAATCCTGGCAGTCAGGAAGTTGTAGTTAGGTATACCAATGCCAGCATACTGACTGAAGTCAGATCACCAGTACTGGGCGGGGGTTATAGTACACATATATATATATATATATATATATATATATATATATATAAAGAAAAGGGGTGATTGGAGTGCGCAACCTATTGTCTCTATGGTCACATATGTAACATGTACCACCCAGTTCATCCAATCAGTACTCAGAAGTCCTTTCTGAGGGTGATTTCTGTATGTCCAATATTGAGTTTGTTCGCAGTAATCATGCAATTTTCATTTTTGAAAAAATCTTTTTATTTCAAAAAAGCAACCCGACGCGTTTCGTCTTTACGACTTCATCAGGGGTAAAACCGATGTATAATCATATGAATGATAATCCATACAGTAAGTATTGCAGATTAACGTGGATTTTAATATATCAATATGGTATTAGAGGTATAGCCAACCTTTCACAAAAAGTTGGGTATTCAAAGTTGGTGGGTGATTAATTGGTCACCAGTTTAGATCAATATAGTAGGTATAGCCAACCATTTACAGATAGTTGGGTATTCGGTAATTGGCGGGTGATCGATCGGTCACCGGCTTGAATCAGGGACTCTTCCAAATGAATGCCTCCTCCTCGCTCACTCTGGTGAATACCCAACTATCTGAAAATTGCATGATTACTGCGAACAAACTCAATATTGGACATACAGAAATCACCCTCAGAAAGGACTTCTTAGTACTGATTGGATGAACTGGGTGGTACATGTTACATATGTGACCATAGAGACAATAGGTTGCGCACTCCAATCACCCCTTTTCTTTGTATTTCTTGCTATTCCTCACTAACAGGAGGAATTTTGGAGGTGCTGCATTAGTATCTAGCGCAATACAGAGTCCAAACCCCCAATTATATATATATATATATATATATATATATAATAAGGCCCTTACTCTTTTGTATGTGTATATATATATATATATATATATATATATATATATATATATATATATATATATATATATATATATACAAAAGACTAAGGGCCTTATTCTGATTCGGTCGGTGCACCGTACGTACGGTCTGTTTCACCATGCGTTTCCTGTAAGCGGACAGTGAGCGTAAGTCCACCCACAAAACATCCGCATACGGACGGTCACAAACACTGACAAAGGGGAGTGGCGTACACTTGAGCGTACGCCCCCATACACGGACGGATCCCCTCTTAGACACCGATAACTGGCATACAACAGAACGTACGCCACCGTATATGGACGGGTATCGTCCGTTTCCCCACCGACATCTTGCGTATATCTGAGCGTACGCCACATTGCACGGATGGGCCTCGCTTTTTTCCAATGGAAACCTCAGCGTGTGTCACCGATCGTCAGAGTGAGCGTACATCCGTGCACGGTGGCATACCCTTCACATATACAGACCTGCAAATCTTGCCTTTCAACTCTGATTAAGACAATTAATTAATTATTCTAATTGTTATTCAATAATTGCTTTCTATTAACTCAATTGTCTACCTTAATAAACACCCTAATAAAACAACATTTTTACCCTCATTGCATGTATATTTATTATGTTCTAATGTGGAATTTTAATCACTATCTATGTGTCCCCACATTGCTTTTACTTTTATAAAAAGTTATGTTGGTGTTTGTGTGTATGTACAAAATTATGTCCATAATGTTATCTGTGATGTTTTAATCTAACAACATAAAAAAATCATGCCTTTTCACTGTGTTATTTAACTCAAAAACACACACATTCACACATCAATCATTACCCCTCACCTCAAATTACAAATATAAGTTACATTACACATCTGTATGTACCTGCCCTTACAAACCCTACAACATATTTATGATGAAAAACACAGGCAACTTCTAACTGTCAAAAAACTTTTATTGTAACAAAACTGAAAGGGGTGGGAAAAAAATTAAAGTACGGCCTCCAATCGGGCAAACAAAATATTTAAGTACAGCAGGGTCAAAAAAAATTCCTGCATAATCTCCCCAACTTCATCCTGGTGCTGTTCAGTGTCTGTAGTGAAGGGAAAAAAAACATTATATTTAATATATAATATACACAAATGTTTGTTGTATTGTAACATAATAAGAAGTTGTGAGTTAAGTGTGAAGGGCACATACATTTTTCAACTACATTGAAGATGGGTATGCTGTAAATACGGTACTAAATACTATTATGTTTACACACACATACTGTACATATTACATAACATGAAATAATTTCCTCCTTCTTGGATGAATGTATGCTGCATCACAATTGGGAGGTTTGTGCTGGTGGAATCACCTCAAACCTCACAAGTAACCTGTGCTATATAAGGGTAATGACATTGTTGCGGCTTAAGCACTCCTTACTATTTAAAAAGTGGGACATTGCTGTACAAATTATAGGCCTACAGCTATTTTTGAAAAGCATGCATCCGCATGGCCTCACACACTATTAGCAAACCAATCTATAAATTAATGTTACAAATCATGCTGGGAAGTGTAGTTACACAACACCTGGGCCCACATAACTTCAACAACACTACTGTATGATATGTCATTGGATGTACTGTTATGTCAATTACTCAAGGGGTGAGGCGTGGCCACACTCTGAAAATACACCAAGGGGACCTTTGTTCCTGGAGGAGGACAGGCCACAGCTCTGGCTCGCACTGCACTGATATGTTGCAACTAATGATGATGTTGGCTACACATATGTGGGTGTTGTGATTGTTTATGTGTAGAAATGTGTATGTCAACATTAGGCACGTTGTTTACTTACGGCTAGCTGTCCCATCCTGGTCACCGCTGGATGGGGGACCGGAGCAAGGGAGATGGGATGGGAGTTGGGGTTAAGGTGGTGGGTTGGAGTGGGGATTGAAAAGGGTTGGGGTTGGGTGGTGGGGAGTTGTAGGGGGGTTGGAAATGGGGTTTGGGTGGGGAGTGGGTGGGTGTAGAGGAGTGGGTGGGGGTAGAGGAGTGGGTGGGGGTAGGGGAGTGGGCTGGGATAGGGGAGTGGGTGGGGGTAGAGGAGTGGGTGGGGGTAGAGGAGTGGGTAGGGGTAAAGGAGTGGGTGGGGGTAGGGGAGTGGCTGGTGGAAGGTGAAGGAGATATGGGGTGGGAACCAGCGGGTCCCAACGTGGACTCCTCCTCCTGTTCCTGCTGGAGTTGGGCCTCCTGCCTTGTGGCCTCCTGCCTTGCGGCCTCCTCCCTGGCTGTCATGCGTGCCCTGGCGTGTGCTGAAATATTCATGGTGATGGTATAGAATTTGAAGGTTGCGGATCATGAAAATGGGGTAAAGAAAAACTCACATTAGTAATACTCATAACATTACAAATGAAAATTTATCAGATATTTAATAAATTTGTCATGCTAATGAATATATATGCAACACACAAAATCAGACCGTATCCATATACACTCACATATACCCATATACACCCATATACACCCACATACTCATGCACATATTTGAATCATTCCTTAAACCATTGCTAACAAACGCATACATATTTGTAAATAAATATATACTTACATCGGCTAATATGCCGCTGAATTGTGCGTAGCAGGACTGGCTGCCGCCGGCGCAGGTCCGACCAGCGCCGCTCCACCTGCCCCAGGCTCCTGCGGACGTGGGTCCGGGCGTAGATTAAGCGCCGGGCAGCATTATATGCCCGTCGCTTCTCCAGGTTGCTCACATATGGGCCACTGGGCCCCAGGTGATGGTCCATCACCTGGACCAACGCCAGCAGCTCCTCATGGCTGAAAGGCGCAGCCCTTGCTGTTGACATACAGTATTGGCAATGGCACAGTTATTAATTGCAGGTACATATATAACTTTTGTTGGTTGCTGATTGGTGGAAAACTAAGTTTTTTATTGTTAACTTTATTAATCCATTTTATATTAACAATATGTATGCGAATGAAAAGATTTGCTGACCGTTCCGATATGCACACAAGAACATACAGTATGTATTCAATGTAGGGAGACATGTACTGTATATACAGTGTGCGAAAAATTGTACACGCAACTATGTACTAATACATACGCTGATAACAACGCACATACAACATGATGCTCTGTGAATAATTAATACACATAAGAAATGTAAGGATAGCATTGTAACATTGGTATGTTTTCAATTTGGATAATAAAGCATACAATTACTCCAACAGAGACCACCTGAAAACACACTCATCAGTGGACTCACATGTGCACACATTTACCCATGTAGAACAGAATGGTCAACAACCTTTGTATGTTCATGTACAGGTGAATGCTCAGGTGCGTTGTTCCCGCATAATTTAAGTGGAATTTATCAGCGGAAATTAGCTACTAAATTGCGGGGAAAAAGATACGCCCTTGTGCAAGGCGGGAGTTTAGCATATAAATATGCAGGCAGATGCAGACCACTTTTGCTGCAAACATGTCAAGCTCTGATAATTCCGCAGCTGAGGATGCCCTAGAGAGGGCAAGAGCGGAATGCATGCTGGAAGCGTTGAGCAAGAGGGAACAGGAGTGGAGAAGGAGGGCCCAAGAGCGGAGTAGGCCGGAAGAGCAAGGGGGTCCCTCACAAACAGGCCCTGTTCCAACTCCACCAGCTCAACAAGGGCCCAGCAACCAGCCAGAACAAGAGGTTGCATCTCTGCCAACATGTGTGACCCAGCAGCTGCATGGTGAGGTGACTGGGGCCACCAGAAAACGACCTGCAACATCTAGGCAGAGTACTGGGCAGGATACCACCAGCAAAAAGAAAAATCCTGCATTTCAAGAGGCAGAATTGAAAGTTTTAGTACCCCTAGCACGAGATTGGATAGAATTAGTTCCCAGGAAACTGTCTTCCAGTGCAAAGAAGAACATTTGGGAGAAGATCACAGAGGAAGTGAACAAGGTGTCAAGACTTCCAAGGGATTTGGCTACAGTTAAGAAAAGGCAAGTGTGTTTCTCCCCCTGATATTCAAATATGTGTGTACATATGTTTTGAGGATAATAGAAAGGTGTGTTTGTAGACAGTGCTACACTTCAATGACACATGTGAACACAACCATGTCTAATAACCCACATTTATATATGATGTATGCACCATTGGTGTGATGTGAGGTTATGGCCACAGTTCTGCTCATGTGAAGTATGTGATGGGACAGCAACAAGTGTGTTGTTGTAAAAGACTTGTAGAAACATGTTACATATGATGCAAATGAAATAAGGATGTCCAAACTGTGCACATTTAGCTGTTGACAAACTACAAATCCCAGCATGGCTTCCCATAGTTACATTACTCCCTAATAGCAACAATGGCAAGCTATGCTGGGATGTGTAGTTTCACAACAGCTGGAGGAGCATACTTTGGCCATGGCTGCTGTAATTTTAGAATAGTGAGATATGTATGTGCATTTAGCGGCCTAATGAGTGATATAGGAGACACTGTAATGGCTCATAATGGTGGCATAAATGTGTGTGTGGCAAACGTATGCACAAAAATAACATATCAGCCACACTAGTAAATGTAACTTAGTAATGGTGTTCAGTAGCAGAGTGGTGCACATATGTCCTGATTATACTTTGTATTTTTGATTTGTAGGTGGACAGACTTCAAAAGTGGGCTGAAGAGGAAGATGACTGACCAGTATGCTAACAGCATGTCCACCGGGAGGGGGCCTATCCCATCCACTTTGGAATATACCCCCCTGGAGCAGTTGGTATTGGATGTTGCCGAGGTCAGGGGGATATCCAATATGGATAGTGAGCTCCCGGTGGAGGAGTTTGCTGTTGAGTTTCCAGGTAAATTAGAGTGATGCATTGATTGTGGTAAGAGACATTGTTTGTGTATGTGATGGTGACATTGGTTTTAAATTTTTCTATAGAAGATCCAGCAACTCCAGAGGAACCGGCAGCATCTTCCCCTTCAGGCCCACAAGTGGACCAGCCTCTGCCAACAGGATACCCCCAGCCACAGCTGGCAGGTGGACAGAGCTGCTGGAGATGATCGCGCAGCAAGGGGTGGAGGCTGCTGCCCGTCAGCAGCAGTTTGGGGAGTTTTTTGGGGATTGGAAGGATTCCAACCGGCAGCAGTTTGAGGCGTTCACCCGCCAGACTGATATTCTGGCGGCTGGCATGCAAAGCATTGCCCAACAACTCAACCGCCAGAATGACATTCTGGTGGAGCTGCTCACCACCGCCAGGTCGCAAAGGGCGGACACCCCATCTGCTGCCCCACCCCAAGCTGCTCCACAACCTTCCACCTCTGCCGACCCTCCTGTGTTCACTGGCCGAAGAGGACGCAAGGCCGCTGTCCCCAAGGCCCATCGGGAAAAAAGGGCCAAAGTAATGTCACCTGATTCACTTCCTCTGTGTTTGGACCCCAAATGTTTGCATTTGCAGTGGGGTTCCACTTCCTGAGTGCTAAATCTATCCATTCTCGTGCAAAGGGTAGTAATCTTTTTAATTTGAACTCTTGAAATGCAGGGTTTCTTTTTGCTGCTGTGTATTGTGCTTAGTATTCTCCCTGGGTGCTGCAGGTCGTATGCTGGTGTCCCCTTTCATTTCACCATTGCAGTTGCTGGGTAACATATGTTTGTAGATATGCCACTTCTTGTTCTGGCTGGTTGTTAGTTTTGTTATTATATTATTTTTGTTCATATTTATGCAATAATAAAAAAAGCTGTGATGCTTAACAGCAAATAAAATTTATTTACAAAATAGAAAACACGTGTTGGATGTGTAATTTCTTGTGTAAATCAAATAATACATTTATGTGTTCTTACTCAACTTGGTCTTTTGGTGAATGTAGTGAAGTGTTGTTGAAGTTTGGCATGTATAACCCTCTCCATGGCCATGCACATGTTCATATCCACCATTTTTCTGCTAATTTGTTTGTGGCAGCACATGTGCAGAGCAACTTAATAGGTGAGAAAGCAGTTTCTGTGCAGGTGAGGTAACTCCTACATTAGTAGTTAAAACCAGGGCCAGAACAATGATTTCCTCATGGAGTGGGTGAGGTAGGCAAACAAGGGGCCAAAGTGACATTTGTGTAGGAATGCATGTGTCCTCCCAAAAAAACAGTGTGGACTCCCCATAGGTGTTGGTACAGGTATGTTAAAGATGTGTGAGTCGACCAAGCATGTCAAAATGGTTTGTGTGCAAACATGTTAAAATATTGATTGAAATATGAGTTTAGAGTGTGATAGGCAGAAGTTGGGATCCTTTGTTAGAGAGATGTGATTGCAATAATGTGATTGGTGGCATCTTACATACAGAGTGTGCTACATACAATTCTTAGCAGATATGAAAGTTCTTAATGTATGTCGTTGTGCTTCAATAAAAAGATTGTGTGCAAAATAGTGGCCATGGCCTTAGGACATTGCTTAAACATCCTTGTTGCTCTTAGATGTGGTTTATGTGTATTTTCCCACCAAAAAACAGGTATGTTTGTGTTACAGTGAAAAAGTTGTCACATGTCGACTTTTGTAAATTGAGTGTCCTGCTTTTTAAAGTATATAAAAACACTTACTGAATGGGTGTAGATGGTTATAAACTACCTTTCCATATATAAGCAGGTCTTAGAATTAATTTTACCTACAATTAAACCAACCTTTACATGTAGAGAAGTGTTAAAATATATGCTTCCAATGTGTTTGAGGGGTGTGTGTGGCTTGCAGGTAGTGAAATAATAGTTTTCACTTAATAGGCTTCAGCATTGCTTATTACATTCAGGTGTAAATAGTAAACGTTTAATTAAGGAAAACATAGGCCCACTAACTGATACTAGTGGAAAAAGTGTTACTGAGGACAATGGAAAAGCAAAACTGTTAAATGAGTTCTTCTCATCAGTATTTACTAAGGGAGAGCAGACTGTGGAACGAACATTTACCACAAACGGGACAAATAAGCCAGATCTCATTGTGGATTTCACGCCGAAGGAAATAACACTGAGGCTAAGCAAACTCAAAACAAATAAATCACCAGGGCCAGATGGGATTCATCCGAGGGTATTAAGGAAATCAAGGGATGAACTAGCTACCCCCCTACATAATATCTTTAGCAAGTCACTATCGTCAGGTATAGTACCAAAATATTGGAGAATAGCAGAGGTAGTGCCAATATTCAAAAACGGAAAAAAGGAAGATCCCGCTAATTACAGACCCGTTAGTTTAACATCAATTGTGGGTAAACTATTTGAAGGATTTTTAAGAGATGGTATCCAGGAATATTTAGACCATCACCGTCTACTCAGTACTAACCAACATGGGTTCTTGAAAAATCGTTCATGCCAAACTAATCTACTAGGGTTCTATGAAGTGGTTAGCAAAAACCTTGATAATGGAAATGCTGTAGATGTGATTTTCCTAGAAAACACACAAAGGGTTGTATAACAACCTAAATGGGCGCTGTGATGGGTTGAGGTGTGTAGCAGCTACTAGGGGGGGGGATTGAGAGTCCCCTGGGATAGATAGAAAATATACAAAAAAATAGTAGCGCTATATAAAGTAAAAACAATATCACATTTATTATATAAAGTGCACAGATAATTTAAAATAAATTGGTTAATAAAACAAATGCACCAGCACCTATAAATATTGATTGCCTGGGGGTAGGGTCCATTCCTATATATGTCGCCTGTTTCCGGAAAATAAGGAGTATCTCTTCAAATAAGGTATAGGTGATATTTACCGCAGGTAGTCCCAAATGTGGTTCTTTAATCCTTACTTAGGATGGCATTGAAGCAAGTCCAACAGATGGTTTTTTGAGGGTATTTCCTCAGGACTCCATTTAAACGGTCTGTTTGAAGAGTAAAGCAATCCGGTGGCGGCTGGTCTGGATCCCAAAAGATGGTAAGTGGCAAGGTTGGCAAGGTTGACTGGCAGTAGGTGGCTGGTGCAAGGTGCCTGACGCGTTTCGCTGCATATAGGAGCAGCTTTATCAAAGGATAGTCTCATGGTGTTTGTTTGGGGTTTATATACCCCTCCCATTATTGGTAAATGAATGCACCTGTGCATACATGATTCACAATATAAAAAATAGTATAAAAAACGAGGAGAGAATGGTCTATGAACAGAGAGGCAAAAGCATATATGTAAGCAGTAATGGCAAAAGGTTAATATTAATACAATTTTAAGAAAAACAAAACAAAACAAAAACGGAGTCAGAGCTTCATAGCAATTGATTGGTCAGTTCTACTGTCAATCATTTGGTAACAGAATACGTTACCAAGGATACCTGACAACAAATTCACGTTGGCCCAATCAGGATCTAACTTCCATGGACACATGGGACGGATCGCGGTCACATGGTCTGGACATGTGACCGGCTGAGGCATAATGCGGAAAACGCCGCTTATTGGCGTGCGTTTCAAGCCTCAGAGTCAGCGTGTATTGCCGGAAGGAGCGAGTATCACATGATCCGCTCTCTTCCGTCCCCTGTGTCCACAGACAGCCAGTTCTCGCGTTGAAAAGCGCGTCATGAGCGTCTGTTGGATTCAGTGAGGCAGAGTAAATAGAATGGTAAAGATAGGTTGCCATCTTGTGGACGAAAATCAAAATGACAAGCATCGCAAAACCAATGGAAATATTAGACTTAGTTATATTTTTATTTGGACAAGCACTTTCCGGAACCATATATGAAGTGATCTTGATGGTCATTATTTTCTGGGAATCTCTTAAATTAATATCAAAAGAAAATATATGCATGCATGTAAGAAACACATATATATACGGTAACATATGAAATATAAAAAAATAATAAAATAAATAAATAAAAAAATAAAAAAATAATAAATATATATAAAAAGAGAAGAAAAAAGAAGAAAAATATATATAGTTGCATATAAAGAAATAAATATACATTTTCATATTTTTATATATGGATAACATTAATCAGCCAGAAACATAATCTTAGTAGGCAATTATTAAAGAGATCGTAGTGAGTAATAAGTAATAGTAATAATGACAGAAATATACATATAACTAGAAGATTAGTAGTAGGATTACTCAAAAGGTGTATACATGCTAAAAATAATAATAATAATATATACTAAATCACACTATTCAATTCTACTGCCTCGTTCAGGCCATTTGGAAAAATTGAATTCATTTGGTACATCCAGAACACCTCTCTCTTACAGAGTGTCCTAAATCTGTCTCCACCCCTGATGGTTTTGGGGATAGACTCAACACCTATGAGTTTCAATTTCTTAGGGTCACTGGAATGTTTTTCTAAAAAATGTTTAGATACACTATGTGTGTATACTTTGTTGATTATGTTTCTGCAATGTTCTAAAAATCTTTGTTTTGGGGGCGTGTGGTTCTCCCCACGTATTTCAAACCACACTCACATATTAGAACATAAATTACGTAATTAGAATTACAGTTTATAAAGTTTTTAATATCATACGGTTTATCTCCATCGATCTGAATTTGAGTGGTTTTTCTGTCTGTATACTGACAGGTGAGGCATCGAGTTTGACAGCATTGAAAGAAACCCTTGGGTTTTGTCCCTAACCACATGGTGGAATCTGAGGTTTTATTTTTGTTCGATTTTTCTGGTTTAAGAAAACTAGGGGCTAATAAATTCTTTAAAGAAATATTTTTCCTGAAAACAAACTCTGGGGTTTCAGGCAGAATGTCTTGCAGCCATCGGTCTCCTTTCAGTATGTTATGATTTTTCTTTTGATATTAATTTAAGAGATTCCCAGAAAATAATGACTATCAAGATCACTTCATATATAGTTCCAGAAAGTGCTTGTCCAAATAAAAATATAACTAAGTCTAATATTTCCATTGGTTTTGCGATGCTTGTCATTTTGATTTTCGTCCACAAGATGGCAACCTATCTTTACCATTCTATTTACTCTGCCTCACTGAATCCAACAGACGCTCATGACGCGCTTTTCAACGCGAGAACTGGCTGTCTGTGGACACAGGGGACGGAAGAGAGCGGATCATGTGATACTCGCTCCTTCCGGCAATACACGCTGACTCTGAGGCTTGAAACGCACGCCAATAAGCGGCGTTTTCCGCATTATGCCTCAGCCGGTCACATGTCCAGACCATGTGACCGCGATCCGTCCCATGTGTCCACGGAAGTTAGATCCTGATTGGGCCAACGTGAATTTGTTGTCAGGTATCCTTGGTAACGTATTCTGTTACCAAATGATTGACAGTAGAACTGACCAATCAATTGCTATGAAGCTCTGACTCCGTTTTTGTTTTGTTTTTCTTAAAATTGCATTAATATTAACCTTTTGCCATTACTGCTTACATATATGCTTTTGCCTCTCTGTTCATAGACCATTCTCTCCTCGTTTTTTATACTATTTTTTATATTGTGAATCATGTATGCACAGGTGCATTCATTTACCAATAATGGGAGGGGTATATAAACCCCAAACAAACACCATGAGACTATCCTTTGATAAAGCTGCTCCTATATGCAGCGAAACGCGTCAGGCACCTTGCACCAGCCACCTACTGCCAGCCAACCTTGCCAACCTTGCCACTTACCATCTTTTGGGATCCAGACCAGCCGCCACCGGATTGCTTTACTCTTCAAACAGACCGTTTAAATGGAGTCCTGAGGAAATACCCTCAAAAAACCATCTGTTGGACTTGCTTCAATGCCATCCTAAGTAAGGATTAAAGAACCACATTTGGGACTACCTGCGGTAAATATCACCTATACCTTATTTGAAGAGATACTCCTTATTTTCCGGAAACAGGCGACATATATAGGAATGGACCCTACCCCCAGGCAATCAATATTTATAGGTGCTGGTGCATTTGTTTTATTAACCAATTTATTTTAAATTATCTGTGCACTTTATATAATAAATGTGATATTGTTTTTACTTTATATAGCGCTACTATTTTTTTGTGATTTTCCTAGATTTCGCTAAAGCATTTGATACATTTGATACTGTCCCACACAAGAGATTGATTAATAAAATGGAGAACCTAGGATTGGGTGAAAATATCTGCAGATGGGTAGGGAATTGGCTATGTAATAGAGATTAAAGAGTGGTTGTGAATGGTGCCGTATCAGATACGATACCGGTACTAAGTGGAGTGCCCCAGGGTTCGGTTTTGGGGCCCATTATGTTTAACATTTTAATTAACGATATTGGGATAGGGTTACTCAGCAATGTATCCATCTTTGCGGACGATACAAAACTTAGCAAAGTCGTCAAATCATCAGAAGACATCACCATGCTTCAAAATGATCTTGCAATTCTAGATGAGTGGACAAAAAAATGGAAGATGAGGTTCAATGTAGATAAATGTAAGGTTATGCACCTTGGGAGACACAACCAGTGTGCAAGTTACAACCTTAGCGGAGAGGAACTTGGTAATTCCATACTTGAAAAGGACCTAGGAGTCCAAATAGACAGCAAACTGGGATGTAGTGCCCATTGTAATGTAGCTACAAAAAAGGCCAACAAAATTCTGGCATGTATTAAGAGGGGAATGGAAACTAGGGACTCAAGGGTAATTATGCCACTGTATAAAGCATTGGTGAGACCTCACCTCGAGTACGGAGTGTAGTTCTGGGCCCCACACTATAAAAAGGACATAATAGAATTAGAAAAAGTCCAAAGGCGAGCAACAAAGCTTATTAGGGGAATGGAGAATTTAAGCTACGGGGAGAGATTAAGCAATTTGGGACTATTTACATTGGAAAAGAGACGTTTAAGGGGGGACATGCTCAACATGTACAAGTATATCAAGGGCCAATATAAGGAACTGTCACACACCCTCTTTTCCACTAGAAAGGAATCTAGGACACAAGGGCATGAGTATAGATTAGATTAGATGAAAAAAGATTTAATTCAGCTAGTAGAAAGAATTTCTTTACGGTCAGAACAGTCAAACTCTGGAACTCTCTTCCCCGAGAGGTGGTAACGGCTGGCTCATTAACCCCTTCCCGACATTTGACGTACATTTACGTCATGGCCGGGATGTACTTCCTGACATAAATGTACATCATGGCTTAAAACTGTCACCGCGTCTATAGACGCGGTGACAGTTTAAACATGTCTGCAGTCCCTGACAGCAGACATGTCCCTGCATGCCCAGGGGGGGGTGGCGATGCCTCCACCCCGTCGGCGATCGCTGTGATTGGCTGTTCAAATGTGAACAGCCAATTACAGCGTTTTCTGTGTACCGGCGAATAACGTTCGCCGGTGACACAGGGATCGGTGGTGATTGGTGCTGTAAAGTACAGCACCAATCACCACGGGGTGTAAGGGTGACACTGGTGTCACCCCACCTCACCCCACCCGCCCCCAAAGGCCGTGATTGGTTCGTCGGACCGACGGGCCAATCACAGCCATGGAGGGTGATTTAAACTAACGGTGACTGCACTCCAGACGCCATTCCGGTCTGGAATTGCGTGCAGTGCGGTCACCGTGCCTATCTGCCGTGATATACTGACCTGATCCTTGCAAATACTTACCTGATCACCTGATCACTGCTTGTAGCGTGCTGGATGCTTCCTGGATCTGACTTCTTGTGACTTCCTGTGTTGTGCTGCTGCTGCTGCAGTGTGATAGAGTTATAGATAGAGAGATAGAGAGAGATAGAGAGAGATAGTGACAGAGAGTGCTATATTTTGTGTCTGCTGCCCCCCCCCCCCCGTTGTGCTGATCAGTATATCTGTGCTGATCAGTAACTTTTTGGGGGTGCTGGGTTTTTTTTTAATATATATACAGCTGTGCTGCGTGTGCAACTGACTGCTGCCCCCCTTTTGTGCTGATTAGTATAAATTAACTGATCAGCAACTTTTTGGGGGTGCAGTGCTGCTGCTGCAGTGTCATAGAGTGATAGATAGTGAGAGATAGAGAGATAGAGAGAGATAGTGACAGAGAGTGATAGAGAGTGCTATATTTTGTGTCTGCTACCCCCCCTTTTGTGCTGATCAGTATATCTGTGCTGAACAGCAACTTTTTGGGGATGCAGGTTTTTTTTTTATATATATATAACTGTCAGTGCTGCTGCTGCAGTGTCATAGAGTGATAGATAGTGATAGATAGAGAGATAGAGAGAGATAGTGACAGAGAGTGATAGAGAGTGCTATATTTTGTGTCTGCTACCCCCCCTTTTGTGCTGATCAGTATATCTGTGCTGATCAGCAACTTTTTGGGGGTGCAGTGCTGCTGCTGCAGTGTCATAGAGTGATAGATAGTGAGAGATAGAGAGATAGAGAGAGATAGTGACAGAGAGTGATAGAGAGTGCTATATTTTGTGTCTGCTACCCCCCCTTTTGTGCTGATCAGTATATCTGTGCTGAACAGCAACTTTTTGGGGGTGCAGGTTTTTTTTTTATATATATAACTGTCAGTGCTGCTGCTGCAGTGTCATAGAGTGATAGATAGTGATAGATAGTGAGAGATAGAGAGATAGAGAGAGATAGTGACAGAGAGTGATAGAGAGTGCTATATTTTGTGTCTGCTACCCCCCCTTTTGTGCTGATCAGTATATCTGTGCTGATCAGCAACTTTTTGGGGGTGCAGGGTTTTTTTTTTTATATATACCTGTCAGTTGCTGCCAGTTGCACTGTCAGTTGCACCAAAGGTTGTGCACCTGCTGCCCCTCACTGGTAATCAGTGTCGCATCACTGATCACCTTTTTTTTTTTTTTGAGGGTGCTGTGGGGTCTTTTTTTAATTTTTTTTTTACACACACTGTGATTTTGTGGGTGTCCTGTGGCCACTGTGCGCTGATCAGTGACGTACATCACTGATCAGCTTTTTCGGCACAGGGTTGATCTATTTTTTTTTTTTTTGGATCAAATTCCTGTTGCCTTTGAGCGCTGTTCAGTGACGGACGTTACTGACCAACATCTGTGCTCAATTTTTGGCGCAGGACCTTTTTTTTTTTTTTTTTGCACTACATACACACTACACACTACATACCCCCCCAGGTTGAAATAAAGTTTGTACCCCCCCTACACTATACACGTGTTGAAACATTTCACTACCAGAAACACAAAAATAAAAATGGCATCCCAAATGTCATCCCAACTGTCATCCCAGTCATCCAGAAGAATGTATTCAGCGGAGGAGGCATATGCCATGCTTGCCTCTGACTCTGACACAGCCAGTGAGGCAAGCGGGGAATTTGAAGGATTCATCTTAAGCTCCTCTTCCTCCTCTAGTGATGAGGGACCCCCTCAAAGACGCCCCCGTAGAGCAGCTGAGACCCCCCCCCCCCAATAATTGATCTCGTATGGACCCCACCACCAGACAATTTTGAGCCCCAGGTTCCTGAGTTTTTGGCCATCCCAGGAATCCAATTTGATTCCACAGGTCTCAGAGAAATTGACTTTTTCAAATTATTTTTCTCTGATGATTTTATAAATTTAATGGTGGACCAAACTAATTTATATGCCCAGCAGTTTATTGCTCAAAACCCCACGTCATCATTTGCTAGGTGGACCCCTGTAGATGCAGTAGAGATGATGACGTTTTGGGGTCTGGTGTTACATATGGGCATAGTAAAAAAGCCAGAAATTAGGCAATATTGGAGTACAGATGTTCTGTACAGCACCCCACTTTACCGTATGGCCATGACCCGGACTCATTTTGAGTTAATCCTTAAAATTTTGCATTACAACGATAATGCACAGAGCCCACCCAGAGATGATCCCACCTTTGACCGGCTATTCAAAGTCAGGCCGGTCATTGATCATTTCAGTGCCAAATTTCCAGAGATGTACATCCCAGATAAATTCATTTGCATAGACGAGTCCCTTATACATTTTAAAGGAAGGGTTAAATTCCGCCAGTACCTTCCCAGTAAGAGGGCAAGGTATGGCATAAAAATGTATAAGCTGTGTGAAAGCACCTCAGGGTACACTCACAGGTTTAGGGTATATGAAGGGAAGGATTCAAGAATTGAACCGCCAGAATGCCCCCCCTCCCTCGTAGGTGTTAGTGGAAAAATTGTCTGGGATTTAGTGCACCCCTTCCTGGATAAAGGTTATCACCTCTATGTGGATAACTTTTACACTAGCATCCCCCTGTTTAAGGCCCTTGGTTCAAGAGGTACAGCAGCTTGCGGTACTGTGCGCAAGAACCAAAGAGGCCTCCCAAAAACGCACATTGCCCAAGTAATGAGAAGGGGTGAAAGCAGGGCACAATCCACCGAAAATATGTTGTTGGTCAAATATAAGGACAAGAGGGATGTCCTTATACTGACAACAATTCACGGAGACAGTACCACCTCCGTCCCTGTACGAGGTACCAGTACCCACACCTCCAAACCTAATTGTATCCTGGATTACAATAAGTACATGGGCGGAGTGGATCTTTCAGATCAGGTACTGAAGCCGTACAGTGCCCTGCGAAAAAAAAACAAAAATCTGGTACAAGAAGCTGGCCGTGTATATCATCCAGATGGCACTGTATAACGCTTATGTGCTATTCCGTTCTACCAGCCAGAGGGGGACATTTATGCACTTTCAAGAGGAAGTCATAAAGAGCCTAATATTTGGGAACCAGCAGGCAGAGGGCCCCAGTACTTCTAGTACTGGCCCCCGTATTGTACCAGGGCAGCATTTTCCTGATGAAATTCCCTCCACTGGAAAAAAGGGCAGGACACAAAAAAGGTGCAAAGTTTGCTATAAAAAGGGAATAAGAAAGCAAACTATTTTCCAGTGTGACACTTGCCCCGACAAACCCGGCCTATGTATAAAGGAGTGTTTTAAAATATACCACACATCTATGGATTATTAGGTTCATCATTTCACTGTGCTTCGGGGGTCTTGCTAATGCCACATAGCACCCACCATTCATTCCACCAGAATCTGAGCCGCAAAATCCAAAAATCACTCCTTCCCTTCTGAGTCCTGCCATGCACCCAACTGGTATTTTTTGGTCACATGTGAGGCATTGCCGTACTCGGGAGAAATTGGGGCACAGATTTTGGGGTGCTTTGTCTCCTTCATACCTTCTGAAAATGAAAAATTTTGAGCCAGAACTGCATTTTTGTGTAAAAAAATGTAATTTTTCATTTGCACAGCCCAGTTGTATCAAAATTGGTGAAACCCCTGGGGGTTTGAAATGTACACTATACCCCTAGATGAATTCCCTGAGGGGTGTAGTTTGCAAAATGGGGTCACTTGTGGGGGGGTTCCACTGTATTGGTGCTTTGGGGGTCTTGCTAATGCGACATAGCACCCACCAAAATTCCACCAGAATCTGTGCTGCAAAATCCAAATATCACTCCTTCCCTTCTGAGTCCTGCCATTTTTTGGTCACACATGAAGCATTGCCGTACTCGGGAGACATTGGGGCACAGATTTTGGGGTGCTTTTTCTCCTTCATACCTTATGAAAATGAAAAATTTTGAGCCAGAACTGCATTTTTGTGTAAAAAAATGTAATTTTTCATTTGCACAGCCCAGTTGTATCAAAATTGGTGAAACCCCTGGGGGTTTGAAATGTACACTATACCCCTAGATGAATTCCCTGAGGGGTGTAGTTTGCAAAATGGGGTCACTTGTGGGGGGGTTCCACTGTATTGGTGCTTTGGGGGTCTTGCTAATGCGACATAGCACCCACCAAAATTCCACCAGAATCTGTGCTGCAAAATCCAAATATCACTCCTTCCCTTCTGAGTCCTGCCATTTTTTGGTCACACATGAAGCATTGCCGTACTCAGGAGAAATTGGGGCACAGATTTTGGGGTGCTTTGTCTCCTTCATTCCTTGTGAAAATGAAAAATTTTGAGCCAGAACTGCATTTTTGTGTAAAAAAATGTAATTTTTCATTTGCACAGCCCAGTTGTATCAAAATTGGTGAAACCCCTGGGGGTTTGAAATGTACACTATACCCCTAGATGAATTCCCTGAGGGGTGTAGTTTGCAAAATGGGGTCACTTGTGGGGGGGTTCCACTGTATTGGTGCTTTGGGGGTCTTGCTAATGCGACATAGCACCCACCAAAATTCCACCAGAATCTGTGCTGCAAAATCCAAATATCACTCCTTCCCTTCTGAGTCCTGCCATTTTTTGGTCACACATGAAGCATTGCCGTACTCGGGAGACATTGGGGCACAGATTTTGGGGTGCTTTTTCTCCTTCATACCTTATGAAAATGAAAAATTTTGAGCCAGAACTGCATTTTTGTGTAAAAAAATGTAATTTTTCATTTGCACAGCCCAGTTGTATCAAAATTGGTGAAACCCCTGGGGGTTTGAAATGTACACTATACCCCTAGATGAATTCCCTGAGGGGTGTAGTTTGCAAAATGGGGTCACTTGTGGGGGGGTTCCACTGTATTGGTGCTTTGGGGGTCTTGCTAATGCGACATAGCACCCACCAAAATTCCACCAGAATCTGTGCTGCAAAATCCAAATATCACTCCTTCCCTTCTGAGTCCTGCCATTTTTTGGTCACACATGAAGCATTGCCGTACTCAGGAGAAATTGGGGCACAGATTTTGGGGTGCTTTGTCTCCTTCATTCCTTGTGAAAATGAAAAATTTTGAGCCAGAACTGCATTTTTGTGTAAAAAAATGTAATTTTTCATTTGCACAGCCCAGTTGTATCAAAATTGGTGAAACCCCTGGGGGTTTGAAATGTACACTATACCCCTAGATGAATTCCCTGAGGGGTGTAGTTTGCAAAATGGGGTCACTTGTGGGGGGGTTCCACTGTATTGGTGCTTTGGGGGTCTTGCTAATGCGACATAGCACCCACCAAAATTCCACCAGAATCTGTGCTGCAAAATCCAAATATCACTCCTTCCCTTCTGAGTCCTGCCATTTTTTGGTCACACATGAAGCATTGCCGTACTCAGGAGAAATTGGGGCACAGATTTTGGGGTGCTTTGTCTCCTTCATTCCTTGTGAAAATGAAAAATTTTGAGCCAGAACTGCATTTTTGTGTAAAAAAATGTAATTTTTCATTTGCACAGCCCAGTTGTATCAAAATTGGTGAAACCCCTGGGGGTTTGAAATGTACACTATACCCCTAGATGAATTCCCTGAGGGGTGTAGTTTGCAAAATGGGGTCACTTGTGGGGGGGTTCCACTGTATTGGTGCTTTGGGGGTCTTGCTAATGCGACATAGCACCCACCAAAATTCCACCAGAATCTGTGCTGCAAAATCCAAATATCACTCCTTCCCTTCTGAGTCCTGCCATTTTTTGGTCACACATGAAGCATTGCCGTACTCGGGAGAAATTGGGGCACAGATTTTGGGGTGCTTTTTCTCCTTCATACCTTATGAAAATGAAAAATTTTGAGCCAGAACTGCATTTTTGTGTAAAAAAATGTAATTTTTCATTTGCACAGCCCAGTTGTATCAAAATTGGTGAAACCCCTGGGGGTTTGAAATGTACACTATACCCCTAGATGAATTCCCTGAGGGGTGTAGTTTGCAAAATGGGGTCACTTGTGGGGGGGTTCCACTGTATTGGTGCTTTGGGGGTCTTGCTAATGCGACATAGCACCCACCAAAATTCCACCAGAATCTGTGCTGCAAAATCCAAATATCACTCCTTCCCTTCTGAGTCCTGCCATTTTTTGGTCACACATGAAGCATTGCCGTACTCAGGAGAAATTGGGGCACAGATTTTGGGGTGCTTTGTCTCCTTCATTCCTTGTGAAAATGAAAAATTTTGAGCCAGAACTGCATTTTTGTGTAAAAAAATGTAATTTTTCATTTGCACAGCCCAGTTGTATCAAAATTGGTGAAACCCCTGGGGGTTTGAAATGTACACTATACCCCTAGATGAATTCCCTGAGGGGTGTAGTTTGCAAAATGGGGTCACTTGTGGGGGGGTTCCACTGTATTGGTGCTTTGGGGGTCTTGCTAATGCGACATAGCACCCACCAAAATTCCACCAGAATCTGTGCTGCAAAATCCAAATATCACTCCTTCCCTTCTGAGTCCTGCCATTTTTTGGTCACACATGAAGCATTGCCGTACTCAGGAGAAATTGGGGCACAGATTTTGGGGTGCTTTGTCTCCTTCATTCCTTGTGAAAATGAAAAATTTTGAGCCAGAACTGCATTTTTGTGTAAAAAAATGTAATTTTTCATTTGCACAGCCCAGTTGTATCAAAATTGGTGAAACCCCTGGGGGTTTGAAATGTACACTATACCCCTAGATGAATTCCCTGAGGGGTGTAGTTTGCAAAATGGGGTCACTTGTGGGGGGCTTCCACTGTATTGGTGCTTTAGGGGTCTTGCTAATGCGACATAGCACCCACCAAAATTCCACCAGAATCTGAGCTGCAAAATACAAAAATCACTCCTTCCCTTCTGAGTCCTGCCATGCACCCAAATGGTATTTTTTGGTCACATGTGAGGCATTGCCGTACTCGGGAGAAATTGGGGCACAGATTTTGGGGTGCTTTGTCTCCTTCAATCCTTGTGAAAATGAAAAATTTTGAGCCAGAACTGCATTTTTGTGTAAAAAAAATGTAATTTTTCATTTGCACAGCCCAGTTGTATCAAAATTGGTGAAACCCCTGGGGGTTTGAAATGTACACTATACCCCTAGATGAATTCCCTGAGGGGTGTAGTTTGCAAAATGGGGTCACTTGTGGGGGGCTTCCACTGTATTGGTGCTTTGGGGGTCTTGCTAATGCGACATAGCACCCACCAAAATTCCACCAGAATCTGAGCTGCAAAATACAAAAATCACTCCTTCCCTTCTGAGTCCTGCCATGCACCCAAATGGTATTTTTTGGTCACATGTGAGGCATTGCCGTACTCGGGAGAAATTGGGGCACAGATTTTGGGGTGCTTTGTCTCCTTCATTCCTTGTGAAAATGAAAAATTTTGAGCCAGAACTGCATTTTTGTGTAAAAAAATTTAATTTTTCATTTGCACAGCCCAGTTGTATCAAAATTGGTGAAACCCCTGGGGGTTTGAAATGTACACTATACCCCTAGATGAATTCCCTGAGGGGTGTAGTTTGCAAAATGGGGTCACTTATGGGGGCTTCCACTGTATTGGTGCTTTGGGGGTCTTGCTAATGCGACATAGCACCCACCAAAATTCCACCAGAATCTGAGCTGCAAAATACAAAAATCACTCCTTCCCTTCTGAGTCCTGCCATGCACCCAAATGGTATTTTTTGGTCACGTGAGGCATTGCCGTACTCGGGAGAAATTGGGGCACAGATTTTGGGGTGCTTTGTCTCCTTCATTCCTTGTGAAAATGAAAAATTTTGAGCCAGAACTGCATTTTTGTGTAAAAAATTTAATTTTTCATTTTCACTGCCCAGTTGTACCACAATTGGTGAAACCCCTGGGGGTTTGAAATGTACATTATACCCCTAGATGAATTCCCAGAGGGGTGTAGTTTGCAAAATGGGGTCACTTGTGGGGGGCTTCCACTGTATTGGTGCTTTGGGGGTCTTGCAAATGCGACATAGCACCCACCAAAATTCCACCAGAATCTGAGCTGCAAAATACAAAAATAACTCCTTCCCTTCTGAGTCCTGCCATGCACCCAAATGGTATTTTTTGGTCACATGTGAGGCATTGCCGTACTCGGGAGAAATTGGGGCACAGATTTTGGGGTGCTTTGTCTCCTTCATTCCTTGTGAAAATGAAAAATTTTGAGCCAGAACTGCATTTTTGTGCAAAAAATTTAATTTTTAATTTGCACTGCCCAGTTGTACCACAATTGGTGAAACCCCTGGGGGTTTGAAATGTACATTATACCCCTAGATGAATTCCCTGAGGGGTGTAGTTTGCAAAATGGGGTCACTTGTGGGGGGCTTCCACTGTATTGGTGCTTTGGGGGTCTTGCTAATGCGACATAGCACCCACCAAAATTCCACCAGAATCTGAGCTGCAAAATACAAAAATCACTCCTTCCCTTCTGAGTCCTGCCATGCACCCAAATGGTATTTTTTGGTCACATGTGAGGCATTGCCGTACTCGGAAGAAATTGGGGCACAGATTTTGGGGTGCTTTGTCTCCTTCATTCCTTGTGAAAATGAAAAATTTTGAGCCAGAACTGCATTTTTGTGCAAAAAATTTAATTTTTCATTTTCACTGCCCAGTTGTACCACAATTGGTGAAACCCCTGGGGGTTTGAAATGTACATTATACCCCTAGATGAATTCCCTGAGGGGTGTAGTTTGCAAAATGGGGTCACTTGTGGGGGGGTTCCTAACTTTTAGCATCTTATGGTGCCTAGAAACCTACATGGTGCCTAAAAAATAATCTCATAAAAAGGAGGCTCCAAAATCAAGTAGGTGCTCCTTCTATTATGAAGCCTGTGGTTTGGTCAATGTGCACACTAGGGCCACATATAGGATATTTATGAAAACAAAAGAATTGGGGGAATCAATTTTTAGTCACATTTCTCTAGTAAAATCTACTGTGTTCCTTAGAAAAATGTATTAAAATTGCAAATCTGCAAAAAAAAATGAAATTTTGAAATTTCACCTACACTTTGTTTTAATTCCTGTGAAACACATAAAGGGTTAACAAACTTCCAAAATGCTGTTTTGAATACTGTGAGGGGTGCAGTTTTTGAAATGGCATCATTTATGGGGGTGTCTCACATACAAGTCCCTCAAAGTCACATCAGAACTGAACTGGTCCCTAAAAAAATCAGTGTTTGAAATTTTCTTGAAAATTTGAGAATTTGCTATTCATATTTTAAGTCTCCTAGTGTCCAAAAAAATTAAAAGGAAGTTGAAATAATGATGGAAACATAAAGTAGACATATGGTCTATGTTAGTTATTAACTATTTTGAGTGGTATGTTTATTTGTCTCACAAGCAGAAAATTTAACATTTTGCAAATTGCTAAATTTTCCATTTTTTTACGATATTTTGGTATTTTTCACAAAAAAACACAGACTGTATCGACCCAAATTTACCACTAATTTGAAGTACAATGTGTCACGAGAAAACAATCTCAAAATCACTGGGATAAGTAAAAGCAAAAAAAAGTTATCCCCACTTAAGTGATACATGTCAGATTTGAAAAAAAGGGCTCTGTCAGGAAGGCAAAAACTGGCTGTGTCAGGAAGGGGTTAAATTCAAGGCAAAGTTGGACAAACATTTACTGGAGAAAAACATCCATGGGTACAAATAAGAAATATAATCTGTCTGTAAAATATCAGAACCTACCAAATCAGCAATGGATATCTATACCAGGTTGAACTAGATGGACGCAAGTCTTTTTTCAGCCTTACCTACTATGTAACTATGTATGTGTTTGAGTAGTAATCAGCGTTAATAAGAAGACCCAGGTGTCCGCTGTCATACGGTATCTCTAGGGGTAGTCTGGAGCTATCTTTGGCGTCCGCCTGTTTTTGGGCCAAAATGCACGGTGCGTTCACCGAACGAGGCGGTTGTGGCACCGTGCATTTTGTGTGCACACCCCCGTGTACGCCCATGTTTACACCCCGTTTCCCTCATTATTCCGGCCGCTCCCCTCAAAACGCCCCCATGCCGCCCACAATGTCCGTACTCTTGCGGACAGGTTTTTACGCACGGATAGACCCGTCCATGTGCGGTGTGAGGTCGCTGCACCTGCGCATTGCGATAGCTACGCATGCGCAGATAAAAAAAAAAACAATCCGCCCGTTTACGGTCCCACCGTAGCGAGCAGAATAAGACCCTGAGTGTGTCCATACATGCATATCCAGGAGTTCCTCTTTGTAAGGAGGACATAAGCACTAGGGTGGCCAATCCCGGGATCGGAGGGATCCCAGGATTTGGACCCCAAAACGCCGGGATTTCAATCCCGGGATTGGCGTGTCCAATCCCGGGATTTCGGGATTAGACTGCGCATGCGCAGTCTAATACCGGGCAGCGTCTGAGCACTCAGACGCTGCCCGGCTTCTCCCTTACCCGGCCAGCAGTGCAGCACTGCGCAGCGTGACGAGGTCACGCTGCGCAGGGCACAGCCACACACGCACATCCCGCCTCAGCCGTCCGCCCGCCCACCCAGCCTCTCCGGCTCCCGGCCATCCCGCCCTAGGAGACGGCAGTACCAACCCGGCAAGACAGCAGCCCTCCCATCCGCCCACTCGTACATCAGGTCACTGTGATACATAATGTGACTGCTGTACGTGATGATGACAGTCTTGACACTGCACGGTAACAGGAGGTGCATGACTGCATGTGCAGATTGTAGTTTACATGCAGTGTGATAGTGTGTCTGACCCTGTGTGTGACCCTTTGTATGCTCTGCTTTCTACATTGTGAATGACATGATCTGTAGGACAGCCCAGAATCATGTGCTATGCTTTACACTCCACAGGGACTTCTTACACCATCGTGATCTCACCAGATAGCAGCCTGTTGCAATAAGACTTAATTTCCCAGTGTCCATTCTCCGATGGAAGGGATAGGCCGGCTGGCAGTACATGCACAGATTAACAGTGTGATGCATGCCATCATTCCTATCATTTATGTAGGTGGGAGATCAGTTCTAATGGAGGAGAATGGGGAAGTCAAATGTGCAGTGCAGGTAGGGAAGCCAATCCCGGGATTGAGCATTTTTCAATCCCGAATCCCGGGATTGAAAAAATGCCCCGGGATTGGCATCCCTAATAAGCACTCACCAAAAATGTAAAGATATTTTTAGTTTGAAAAAATAATATCACATACAGAAACAGGAAAGTTATGACGTGTAAACAATGTCCATTTCATCCAATGTTCCTTTGTCAAGGAAATACGACTGATGAGAAAAGGCAACAACAGTAGCTGAGTAGCCAACAGATCAAACTACTGGAGCTTGATATACAGACTCCCAGTCCTGGTATAAACACCCCTCCAATCAATTAACTTTTGGCGCCAAGCGCGTCTCGTTTCCGGTCTTGGAATGCACGCCGTGGCGGCCTACAGCCAGTGGAACGCATAAGCCAAACTTCCAGTAAAACCGGAAGTATCGGCATCAATATGGCAATGCTAAATACAACTGAGTCAGAACAATTACTATGCGAACAGGAGCGCACTCATAAGCTATAGCGCTCATTATTACAGCAATATGATACTGATATTTTCCAGGACTGGAGACAGTGCAATATACAGTGTAAACATAATATAGCAAACGAACGTGAGTAATAACAAAACATTTGAACATATTAATGAGTTCCCACCAAATATGAGCATTAATGAGTACCGTGGTAATATGGACCATAACGGGTGTTACTTTCTGGTGGTGTTCATAAAGTATCATTTTAGTATCTCTGTTATGCTGATATTTAGTATTTAGGTACTTATGTATTATCTGGGCTGCCAATTTTTTGATTGTATGCCTTAACTTAAGGCATACAATCAGATGCGATGCGATATCGCATCGCATACGACCATATCGCATGCGATGCGATGACCCGATTTTTCCATAGGATTCAATGTTAAAATGGACTGAGTCCATTTTAACATGGAATTCAATGGGAAAAAGGGGACCTTTTCATACCTCTACTATCCAAGTGGGCATGGAGTCGGATATAAACCTGTGGCGAGCGTAGCGAGCCACCGAGCCCGAAGCGTCGCGAGCGAAGCGAGCCCCGCGAGGGGACGGTATTCTGTGTCCCCTCGCGGGGCTCGCTACGCTCGCCACGCTTCGGGCTCGGTGGCTCGCTACGCTCGCCACAGGTTTATATCCAACTCCATGCCCACTTGGATAGTAGGGGTATGAAAAGGACCCCTTTTCCCATTGAATTCCATGTTAAAATGGACTCAGTCCATTTTAACATTGAATCCTATGGAAAAATCGGGTCCATCGCATCGCATCGCATGCGATATGGTCGGATGCGATGTGATGCGATGGACCCGATTTCAAAATCGGCAGCCCAGTTAGTACATAAGTACCAGTATTTATTATTATTATTTTTCTATTAATTATTATGTTAATGGTAATTAATTTAAATTTTTATTCAAATATTTATAAAAAAAAATTTAAATTTAATTGTATTTTGTATTATTTTTATTTTTTATTTTATGTGTGGGGATTAGTATCTGCAAACTGTCGTCACCTATAACCTGTGCAATAGCAACCTAAGCAATTGGTCAATATGGCACAAAATTATACATGTGACACAATGGTGTTGAAAAAAAAAAGTGAGAATACAATACAACTAAGAGCAGGTAGAAGAAACAAAAAAAGACGGGCATGTGGGCCGACCTGGTATACCATAATTAATTGAGTCAATGTGCATATGAATGTTTGTCACCGTGGACAAAGAGATTATTAGAATTTTCAAAGAGAAAAAAAACTGGTGGCATATCTGAAAAAACTTGAGGTTGATGCTGTTGATGCATAGTCATATACCAAAAATCTTCTTTTGTTTAAAAAGCAAAAAAGTGAAGAATTTTTTTTTCTAAGACAAAAATACTATATTGAATGAATCCCCTATGGGCTGTGTGATCAAAAAGTAAGGCCTACATTAGCGAAGAAAAATAATTTGTTGAGGCCCCGGGGTGCCAGCGTCTCAAGTATGTTGATCAATCTTGATTCCACTTAAGTGGAATCAAGATGGATCCACACCTCTTTAGACATGGCGACTTCACGACTTCTTTTTTTATTCACCATGGAGGGGCTAGAGTCCTCACTACATAAAGAATTACTAACTTCAAAACTATTTAACTGATAGGATAAATTTATCCAGACCCTACCCTCTCATACTAAGCTGGCGATTCAGTGCTGCTTTTAAAATACCTCATGGTACTCCCTTCAACTCCTACAAAATACTCCTCCTATTACCATCTGATTGGGTTTCCCGATAACAACTTGCTTCTATCTCTTACCTTGTCCCTTTACCCCTTTTTCTTTCACCCAATACTTTCTGTTTTTTCTATCTTTGTTTACCGCTGGATCTGTCAGTGGCTGGGTCAGAAGTCCGGGTTTGTCGTTGGGCAAGTATTTTGTTATACTGTTTTGTACTTCATTTTGTTTGTATTTGAGCGATTTGTTTCTTCTTTTCATTTTCATTTTATTGTTATGGTTTTTATTTTAAACACTATAACGGTCCTATGCTTATGTTAAGTTTAATGCTAAGAGGTATTTTCTCCTATCTGTCTTTTAGAGACTATAGACAGCACCTCCCAGTTCTCATTTTGTTAAAATAAGAGTAAACTGTTTAATCTATTTTTATAGTGTTATCTGTTTGGGAAAAAAATTGAAAATGGTATTTGATCCTTGTTAGTACTTTATTTATTTATTAATTTATTAACAGTTTCTTATATAGCGCATACATATTACGCAGCGCTTTACAGAGGATATTTGAACACTCACATCAGTCCCTGCCCCAGTGGAGCTTACAGTCTATATTCCCTACCACATGTCCACATACACACACACAGACATTCTATGGTTAATTTGTTGGGAGCCAATTAGCCTACCAGTATATTTTTGGATTGTGGGAGGAAACCGGAGTACCCAGAGGAAACCCATGGTAAGGACCGAACCCATAACCTCAGCGCTGTGAGGCAGTAATGCTAACCATTACACCAACCTTACTGCCCTTTATACTTTGTATATGACTATCTTTATTTCTTGATATATTGTTTTTGCTTATTGAGGTTCAATAAAATATATTTGGAAAACAAAGAGATGGATCCACAGACTTGTGACCCTGGCACCCCGGGGCCTCAACAAAAATAACTATTTTTCAATTTTACTGTGCTAATGTAGGCCTTACATTTTGATCACACAGCCCATGTGGGATTCATCCAATATAGTATTTTTTATTTATTGAGAACACAAAGAAATATGAACATTGTATTATAGTAGATTTTGCATAAAATTAAGGTTACAGGTAAGGTGAGTATATAACAATATATGAATAAATCACATATCCATAGCATCCCAAAAACTTTCTCATACATAAATAACTAGTTTCTAGTTCTGCTAATTGTACCAGGTTGATAGACATACTAGTTTCCGCATGTTATCTAGCTCTACAGGAGGAAAGATAACAATATAGGGCATCCAAATGTCAAAGAACTTGGGGGTGTGTGATTTCACATATAGGGTACATTCCATCCAGTACATGTGGAACATATATGAGAATCTGTGAGTCATAAGTGTGAGGACTATACGGTCTGAGTGTATTCAACTGGGGAGTATAGTTTTTTTTTTGCTGATGCAGCAATCCTTGCTAAGAGAAGGCAAGTTACATAGGCCTTTATTCTGGTTGGTGCGGTCGGACCGCATTCGGACGGAACAGAGGTTTTTTCTTCTGCACATGCGTACCATTCGCTATGTGCATGTGCGGCGACAGCCCACCGCTCACAGACGGACCTTTCCGAGCAAAAAATCTTGGCCGCAAATGCACGGTCAGAGTGAGCGTTTTTAGGAGAGAGGCCAGAAAAGTGGGCCAAACTGGGCATATACCTGGGCGTACACTAAAACTGCACGGAGGGACAACCGCCTCGCTCGGCGAACGCACAGTGTATTTTTGTCCCAGAACAGTCAGATGCTAAAGAGTTCTCAATACCACTCTTAAGGTGCCTATACACTAGGAAGATTTATCTTCAGATCTGGCTGGTTGGAACAAAAACATGGTTATGGATGAGTGACAGTTTGTCAGTTTTCCAGCATTTCCAAGCAAATGGTCAACTGTCATTTGCTCTCATCCATAACCATGTTTTTGTTCCAACCAGCCAGATCTGAAGATAAATCTGCGTGTGTATGGCCACCTTTAGACTTTCCGTCTGAGTGCGGATGCCCTGGATCTGCTAATTAATGCAAAATACAAGTAAATTACATACACCTGACTACAATATTAACCAATGCTGAAGGCCATTTAGTGAAATATCTCATTTCAGTACCTGCAAGCCATACACAGGCCAGAAATACATAAATGGAATGGAAGGTTCTCTTTCTACACTTGTCACCATTTCAAGGTACTATTTTTATGTTTTATTACTCCAGATACACATGTTGCAATATGTGAAATTAGTTATTTTTGAACCATCTACACCCTTAATGCAAGTGTGCTTGTCATGTTAGGAAACAGGATACACAATTGATAGGAGTCAACATGTGTCAACTTTTCCACTGCAACACAAACATACACTTCACATTATGACGTCAGTGTGTCTTTGTTTCACCTTTTCTACTCTCAATGTTTGTTGAATGTGTTCTGCTAATGCACACAATTTAGCCCAGGTTCTTACAAGAAGTTATCTTGGACATTGATGTTTAAATAGGCAATCTGCTCCTAACCTTATTTTCACACTCTGTATGTAAGATGCCAGGTAGCACATTATTTACAAAACATATCTCTAGCAAAGGTTAGCAACATTGGTCCATCAGTTTGTAACATACAATTTGTTAACGTCTTAGGTGACAGTTTCACACTATCCATTTTTGCATGCTTGGTGGAATCACACATCTTCACCTCTACCACTCACTATCAACATCCATCACTGTTGTTTGGGAATGGAGGACTCATATGTATTCCTCTCTTACAAATGTCTCATTAACACCATGGTTGCCTACCTGACCCTCTCCATGAGGGAGGCAATGCTCTGTTCCTGGACTTAACTGGTAATGTATGATTAACATCACCTGCAGTAAAACACCTTTCTCACCTATTAAGTCACTCACCTCAGGTGCTGCCAATCATAAATTACCTGGTAAATGCTGGACCCAAACATTTTCGTCCTCATGGAGAGGGTCAGCTAGGCAACCATGATCAAGCCATCACTACATCCACTTCAACAGCATCCTCAATGGTGTGTATGTACACACAAATAATGTATTGATGTTACTCAATGAACACAAAACATTTCCCATCAAACGCGTTCATTTAATGTTTTGAAATAATATTTATTGCTGTTAAGCATCACAGCAAGTGCATGGTGAAATCAAAGGCCACACCAGAATGCGAGCTGCATCATCCAGGAATAATGCTAGCCAGGATCCACAGCATCAAACCAATACCCAGCATTTCAAGAGTTAGAATTACAGATTGTAGTACTCTTTACACGGGAATAAATAGAGTTCACATACAGGAAGTGGCCCACCCGAGCAAAGGACAAGATTTGAGGCCAAACCACAGGCAAAGACAATAAGGTGACACCACATCACTTCTTCCCCCCTCTTTTCCCCTTGGATGGAGGGGGCTTGGGGGCAGCAGGTTTGGTGCAGCTTGGGGTGGGGCAGCTGATGGGATAGCTGCCTTGCCCGCCACAAGAGCCCTGGCGGAGGTGGCAAGGTCCGCCAGAATGTCATTCTGGCAGCTGCTTTGCTGGGCCAGGTTTTTAATGGCAGCTGCCAGACTGTCATTCTGGCCGCTGGACTGCTCCGACATATTACTCATGGCAGCCACCAGCTTCTCCGCCAATGACAGCTAACGCTCATTATGGGCCCCAGTCTCCACCCTTTGCTGCAAGATGGTATTTAGCAGCTGGCTTGCAACCGGATCCTCAGCCTATGTGGTAGCCTGTGGTACAGCCTGTAGAAGTGGGCATGAAGAGGAAGCTTCGGGAGATTCAGGAGTCTCAACCTCAGCTATGGAGAAAAAAAAATATGTCAGCATCACATCAATAAACAATGTATGTTACCAACAACAATGCAGTTTCTAAATGTACCTATTAATTCAGCAGCAAAAACCTCCACCGGGAGCTCACTATCAATGTTGGATACCCCCCTGACCTCGACCTCATCGATTACATCTAAGGCCTCAGACTCCAGGGTGGTAAACTCCAGGCTGGAGGGCATAGGCCCACTCCCGGTGGTCATGCTATGAATATAGCGATCACTCATCTTCCTCTTCATACCCGATTTGAAATCCGTCCACCTAAAAAACAAGAAAAGTATGTTTAGTCACTACATATCTCATGGCCTCTGCTACTACACAGCATGATTACTGTTAATTTGTAAATGTAGCTGGTATGGTATATATCTGTATACGTTTGCAGGTCACACATTTCTGTAACCATTAGAAAGCATCACACTATCACATATTTACTGTAACTCAATTGAAGGGTAACAGCAACAACAACATATGTCTGTATGTTTTAGTGATAGGATTCTAATGACACATTTTTCTGCTACTACATTTGTGACCCACAATTATGGAAAACCCATCACATACTTCACATGACCTCAAATGCGGGCCACAACTCACCTCACACCAATGGTGCAGGTGTCACATATATATGTTGCTTATCACAGATGGTGAAATTGAAATCACTTTTTAGGAAATCTATTCACCTCTAGCTGAACACTCCCCTATATGAATGAGTTCACATGTGTCATTTAAGTTTCTAAATATCTACAAACACACCTTTATATTTATTGCTGTAAAGCATAAAACACAAACACACGCGTTTATGCTATAGACAAATTTACCATATTTACACAAATAAGTATATAACAGCAGAAACAACACACTTGCCTTTTCCCCACAGACTTCACATCCCTTTGCAGTGGTGCCACCTTATTGACTTCATCTGTAATTTGATCCCAAATCTTGTCCTTCCCAGAGGGGGTCAGCTTCCTGGTGGTTAACTCTATCCATTCCCGTGCTCGGGGGGACCAAAATCTGTAATTCTAGCTTCTGAAATGCAGGTTTTTTTTTTGTTATTGCTGGGATCCTGGCTAGCAGGCTTCCTAGATGATGCACCCCGTAGCCTGGTGCAACCAGTCACCTCACCATGCACCTGCTGGGTCTCAGATGTTCCGAGCAATGGCACATCTTGTTCTGCCTGGTTGCTTGGCCCTGCTTGAGGCATAGCACTTGGGCCTGACTCTGCCTGTGGGCTGGACCCTTGGTCTGCCTGGCTCATTTGGGTGCAGCTCTCTCTCCTCCGCCGTCCTCTCTATAGCCTCTGTCATGGATTGCAGATTTGCAAGAATTAGCTCACTCTCAGAGCACGAGTCAGACTCAGAGTGCGCCATTTTTATAAGGAAAGAAGGGAATGGGAAGGGAATCTGGGAGGGGATATAACCTGAGCACAAGTGACAGAAATATTTTCAATTGTACATACAGTGTACCACAATAGAATTCAATAGTCAACCTATTGTATGGTAGGTAATGACGTGGCGGTGCTCCCCTGAGAGTAAATGTAAAATACCAACCAAAGTAGAAAAGAAAAAGTACTCTCTTTTGTTTGGGGGCACTCTTTTAACTAGTCAGAAAGATTTTTTACAAAAAAATATATTTATAAAATGTAACCTTTAATAATTATTTTAAAATAGAGATTTGTAGACATACAGACATACAACACCAAACGTAGATATCATAGGTAAAGTACAGTACAGGTTATTTTATAGTATAATACTGTAATGTTCTATGGATTTTTAAGGCTCCTGTATTTACCAGATGGGGGGAACAATAATATGAACAATCTCAATAGCTGTATTGAGTGTCAGTTTGTCCATATACTATGGTTACTATTCCCATCAAGGTAGTAAAGGAAGTTGCGAAATATGTATTTTCTGAATATCAAGACCAGAGAGGAATTGTCCTGCTCTGGTGCAGTCCGGACAATGGAAGTTATTGTTATGGCGATTATGGCTATATAATTGTGTAGCCATAGCTTTAAGAAACAAGGAGATAGGTACTGATGCTGGGTATTTTGTTGCGACGGTAACCGCTCAAGCAAAGATGCAGGATATGAATGCTGTAGATAGATAGGTGACACTCACAGTTGTAAAGATCAATGAAGCTGCTGCTGACTTTTGCAACCGTCCTGGTTCCCTGAAAGTCAGTGAGCGCTCAATGATGTAAATGCTGGAGCATTGATAGCAGATGAGCGACACCTGCCACCTATCTGCGTGAATAGTAAGTTAGCCCACTTGAAGTGGGGAGCAGAGAAAAAGAGTGCGCAGAACTGCTGTTTTAAACGGGTGACAATGTGGCAATCAGCAGTGCACATATATAAAGTAGCGGTTACCGCCGCTTACCCGTACGCTGTGTTCAGTCTAATATCTCTTGTGGTCCGGATCTGCTAGCAGCCGCTAGATGCGGCTGGGGTGTGGGTGAGCCGCTCGTGCGGCTAGGGTAGTCAGACGGCCGTTTTGCTGGGGGTGGAGCTTCCTCAGTGCGCCATGTTAGCAGCAAATTTACATTGATGCTGGTGACCTATATGTAGGCAAGATTTTGGCGCCTTTTTTTCCCCAATTTGATGTTTTAAAGGGGAAAATTTTAGCCATTTCCCGTTGAAAATATGGTGGGCTTACCGCATACATTACGCGCCCATACCACGCATGGACATTACAGTAAATGAATAACAAAATAGCGGAGAGGTAGAATGAATGTCACAATTCAATACACATTACAGCTTAATGTAAGTAGTGAGGATTTGACCAATGTGCTACTAGGGGTTGGTGGTCAAAGATGGAGATGAGTATGCGGACGAAGATGGTCGCTGAGTGTTTGAGTATGGGAGAGCTGTGAGTGAAATGTGTAGAGAAGAAGGCTTTGACAACAGGAGAGAAGAGGGCCCTGCTCTGAAGAGCTTACAATGTAGTAGGAAGGGGAGACAGACATATTACATGAGGTACAGGCTAGTGGGAGGTGGCTTGATGGCAGGATGTAAGCAGGCAGAGATTGTCAAGGCAATGTGGCAGGGGTCGGAGGAAAACTTTTCAATACCATTGTGTCACATGTTGTATATTTTTTGTGCCATATTGACCAATTGCTTAGTGCACAGGTTATAGGTGGCGACAGTAAAATAAAAATAATAAATAAAAAATAATAAAATAAAAATATTTGAATAAAAATAAAAAATAATCACCATTGATATTATAATTAATAGCAAAATAATAAAAATAATAATAAAAGTAACACAAACTAATAAATACTAAATATCAGCATAACAGAGATTACTAAAATGATGGAGAAGGTAGTGGATAACAAGTTAGCCACTGGTGTAGGGGGCGCAATGGATAGGAGGTGCTCTGCCAAGCTGCAGTGTGGAGAAGGGGGTAGTTAGCCCCCGTTAGAATACAAAGAAAATACAGGGGTACACTGCGCTAAATCACAACAATTCTACAGAAATAACATGTGGTGCCAATTGGTAGAAGAAAATATGAAATATTTATTAAAAAACATAAAAAGTCAAAACTCCCTTTATACCCCAAATGTAGGGAAGAGGGGGGGGGGGGGCTGAGAAGAGGATTAGAGGTGTAGTCCAGTTCATACGGTACCGTATTCAGTAGAAACCATGTATCGGTGGGTCCGTTCCTATGTTGTCTCCAAAATAGAAAGCTGTGAATTTGTATCCAATGTGTCCAGTGTGGTTATGGGACAGGATTTTTGTGGAGTAGCAATCTCCTGGTGTAGCACCCGTATCCTGATTCGGGCAAATGGACGCCCCAGTTGGGGGGTACCTAATGATTGCCGGTGGTCACAAATTGGACTGAAAACAAAGAGGAGACTGGTCCGTATCCAGAAAACTTAATGAAATTATGTTTGGGAACTGGATATGGGTATTCCTCAGGTCCACCAACGCGTTTCGCCAGGTCTCTGGCTTTATCAAGGTGTACATGGTGTGAGTACTGCAGGATTTATATACCCTTCTGAATAAAACAATGATCAAACCAATTGGCACATGTGTGATGATAATTAATCAAAAAACATTATAAAAATTATATGAGGAGCATGAGCAGGAGAGGACATAATATAATAACAATATTGAGTGAGAAAACGAGTGTTTTAAATACATAAAAAAATCAGATTTAGTTAATTAGTAAACCGGATATGTGGTTCCGATATACGGTGGAGCGCACATAGTTTCCGGAATCTAATGTGTGTTTCCTCTATGTGGAACGCACATCACTTCCGGGGCGGCGTTTCACCACCTATAGTCTCCTGCACCCTGTGTGTCACCGCCTACAGTCCCCTGCACGTGACCACCTAATCAGTCCCCAGCACCCTGGGTGTTACCCTCCTACAGTCCCCTGTGCGTCACCCCCCCCCCCCCTGCTCCACAGACCCTGCGTCTCACCATCTATACATTCCCCTGCACCCTGTATCTGCCCCTTACAGTCCCCTGGGGATACGGTCAAATGTTCGACCATAACATGGTCGACAGTCATTAGGTTGACACCATTGGGCCGACATACAGGGAGGTCGACAGAGGTCTAAGTCGATATGGATCAAGGTTGACAGGTCTAAATCTATAAGGGAATAGGTCAACACATACGTTAGGTCAAATGTCAAAAGGGCGGCATGGGCTTTTGACTGTTTTTTGAGCCGACAGGCGGTATTTCATGCCCTACAATCCACTAGGGCGGGGTGGGAGAATAAAATAGTGTGCCGAGTGTATCGAGGCTCCGTGCCCAAAGCATTGCGAGCACAGCGAGTGATGCGGTACACTTAAAATTCTGTCTGTCGACATTCAGGTAAAAAAAACAGTCAAAAAACCATGGGTCGACATACAGGAAGGTCAACAGGGGTCTAGGTTGACATGGATCAAGGTCGACAGGGGTCTAAATCAACAAGGGACTAGGTTGACACATGCGTTAGGTCGATAGTCAAAAGGGCGACATGGGTTTTTGACTTTGTTTGAACGGATATGTGCCGACAGGCGGTATTTCATGCCCTACCATCCACTAGGACAGGGTGGGAGAACAAAATAGTGTGCCGAGCGTAGTCTATGTCGACTGTGTCAGCATTTGGGTCAAAAACAGTACAAATTGTCGACCTTTTGACTGTCGACCTAACCTATGTCGACCTAAGGCATGTGTCAAGCTAGACCCTTGTAGACCTTGTCGACCTCGACCCCTGTTGACCTAGAACCCTGTCGACTTTGATGTATGTCAACCCAATGGTGTTGACCTAATGACTGTCGACCATCTTAATAAATCTTGAGGAACAAGTCAGGGCATACCTGTTTTTCAGACCAATTCATATTTAAAATGAAGTGCCAAAATTAAAGACAATAAACAGAAGTGTTTAAAATACTGTACATAATAACAGAGCATAATGCATTGGTTACTGAACTTACTGTAGCATTCAGTAAAGAGTTGGACATTAGAAGACACAGAGGTGCACTATTCTATTAAGGGCAAACAAAAGGATTTACCCTGATTTTATGCCCCAAGGTTTTTTTTTGGTCACTTCAATTAGAGAGCAACCTCTCCCAAAAAAAAAAAAAAAACACTTTCGGTTGAAAACACACAATATTCACAATTGTGACCATGAAAACGGGTCAGTTATTAGGGATTTTTTTTCTCCTGCCAAAGTTATACCGCTTTCAGACCGCACTCCGAACACGGCATATTGCCGTGTTCGCGGGGCCTAAACACGGGTCACGGTGCGGTCTGAAAAGGGCACCACGGGTCGAGCAACACGGCTATTCAACCCTGGTAATGACCAGGGTTGAACACGGCTATGACCCGTGTCAACTGCGGTGTGAACGGGTGCCTGGGTCGAGCGACCCGTGTCCCGTTCACAGTATGGAGGAGGCAGCACTGTCAGCTCCAAGTACTGCCTCCTCCCGAGCCCCCGATGACGCGCCGCAGCCCAGCACCGCCCCATGTGACGCCACCGACAATATGCCGTGTCGGTGTGCGGAACTTTCAGACCGCATTGCCGTGTTGCTCTGGGGATGGGACCCGTGTCCTAATCCCGTGTGCGACACGGCATTTGCGGTCTGAAAGTAGTATAAGTAACTTTGCACTATGACAAGCTTGTACTCTTTTTTGCTATGCTAAAGTATATTAATAAACCACTCTAAGACATCCTGACATAATTTTATCTAGATCTGAGCTTCTTCATAGGTTTTGTTATTTTCATCTAAAAAGTGAAACTTTAGGTGTCTTACCGCAATAGAAGATATTGGGGGAAATTTACTAAGAATACGAATACAAAAAATCGTATTCGTATTCTTAATACGAATCAATATGACTGCATACGGCTGTTTCAGCCGTATGCAAAGTTGTGTTCCGGAGGGGAATTTACAAAACAGTCAAATACGATGCTTTGTAACTCTCCGATGGCGTAATGATTCGTATTAGCGGGCGTACAGTATATACGGCCGCTAATACGAATTTGTGCAGGCAGTCTGCACGGATCAGTCAGATCCGTGCAGGCTGCAGAGTGTAAAACAATAAAGAAAAATAAATAAATAAAAAAAAAAACGTAACCAGCACCAGGCTGAAAGAGCCGGGGCTGGTAATAGAAATCAGGGAACCCGGCAAATAGGGGTTCCCCAATTTTTTAAAACCAGCCCCAGGCTCCAGGTCCAGGGCTGGTTCCCAAAATACGGGGGACAAAATGAATAAGGGTCCCCCGTATTTTAAGAACCAGCCCCAGGCCAAACCAGCCAGCAGGGTAATGCCACAGCCGGGGGACACTTATTATATAAGGTCCCGTGGCCAAAGCATTAACTCTACCGACCAGTCAGCCTGGCCAGGGGTCCTGGGGGAATGGGGACCGCCCAATAAAGCCCCCCCCCCCACTTCAGGACTTACCTGACCTGACTGCAGCCTGGTGCTGTCCTCGATGCCCCTGGGCAGTGGGCATCGAGCTGATAAAGTGTAAAAAATAGAAATAAACCATTGGGTTTTGCTGTGGAACTATGAGTCCCAACAAGCTTGGAACGCATACTGGACTTTGAGAACCACAAGTCCCAGCATGCGGCCCATTAAATGGCTTGCTGTGACTTTTAGTTTCACACCAAAACCAATAGATAATTAAAAACACACTGACACATAAGAAAAATAAAATTTTAATACAGACAGAGCCCATGGGTAGCTCTCGGTCTTTGTCCGGTGTCCTGGTCCATGTCGGCATCGGGGTCCATGTCGGCAGTGTCCAGGTCCGGGGTCCGAAGTAATCCATAGGGGACCTGTGAAGGCAAATTATACTTATATGTCTCCTGTGGCGAAGATCTGGTCCTCTTCCCTCTTGAAGTAGTACAGGTCTTTGCAAAACAAAAAAGCGCAAGTGTCCCGGCGTTCCCCTGTTGCGAACTAAACAGGAGAGACGCTGATGGTTCATGTTCAGCGCCTCTCCTCCGAATGATACTATTGGCTGCCTAGCGGCCAATTAGGAGCCAAATTTCCCAGCTCCTGATTGGCTGCTAAAGCCCAACATGGCACTCAAAGATCACAAGACAAGTACGAAATCAGTCACGTAAAGTAGAACGCCAATGGCATAAATCTTGTAATCTGTCTGGTTTCCTCACATATAAGTCCTACTGCAATGCTTTGGACACTGCCAAACTTCCAATATCTCATCTCATCTTACTTGATGCCACCAACCCTAAGCGACTTTTTAACACATTTAAGTCTCTTCTGTACCCTCCCCCCATTCCCCGCCAGCTACCATAAGTGCACAAGAACTTGCCTCCTACTTTAAGGACAAGATTGATAACATCCGAGATAAAATGGTATGCTCTTCCATAACCTCTAACTCACTTTCTTCCCGACCTGAACCCTTTGGTACTTTTTCTTCATTTGAGCCAACAAATGAAAAGGAAGTATCCACACTCTTCTTATCCTCCTACTCCACTACCTCTCCCCTCGATCCTATACTTGCTCAAGTCATTAAAACTCTATCTCCTGTGCTTATCCCAACCATAACGAAAATCTGCAATCTTTCTCTTGCTACTGGTACTTTTCCTTCTCTGTTCAAACATGCAGTGATTACTCCCATTCTGAAAAAAACACAATTCTGACCCTAACTCTCTTTATAACTACCGTCTTATCTCTAATCTCCCATGCATCTCCAAGCTACTCAAGAGACTTGAGGTCTACTCACGCCTCACACACGTTCTTAACTCTTACAACCTATTAGACCCACTTCAGTCAGGCTTTCGTTCCCAACACTCCGCTGAGACTGCACTGAATAAAGTGGTGAATGATCAGGTAACTGCCAAGGCTAAAGGAAATCACTACTTATTCTTCTAGATCTTTCTGCAGTGTTTGACACGGTTGATCACACTCTTCTCATGCAAACACTGCACTCCCTAGGTCTTAATGATACCGCCATTTCCTGGCTCTCATCTTACCTATCTGATCGCTCTTTCAGTGTTCGCTTCTCTGACTATTATTATACCTATTATTCACTACCTCTGTCAGTTGGAGTTCAGCAAGGCTCAGTTTTAGGTCCTTTGCTTTTCTCAATATATACTTCATCTCTTGACAATCTAATAAGCTCTTCAGTATCACTTGTATGGTTACTCCTCCACAAAAGGTGCTATTGTGGAGGAGTAACCAGCTGCACAGATCCTTTAGGTTCCCTGCTTTCCATCTTGGGACCACACACCTTTTCTTCTGACCCGGGTGAGCGGAGGTGTGAGAGGTGAAATTGATGCTGGAAACTATCTGCTATATTTCCATTGTATTTTTATGAATTTTATGTTGTTTGGACACTTGGAATTTTCTACTTCTTACAAATTGAGTATGGATGGATGATCTATCAGTGTGGTTCCGTTGACTCTGGAGCAAAGAAACCTCTTATTGAAAATAGGGCATCACTATGTGTATCTATCCTACAGTGTATAGGGATCATCTTTTTCTGTTTTTTTTACTCCTCATGTGGGGACTTAGCCGTGGAGAGAATATCCAGTAACAAAAAAGGAGTGAATATTATATCCATATTTAGAGAGAGCGCATCATTGTCCGCCTACTGTTACATAGAATTTGACGGCAGATAAGAACCACTTGGCCCATCTAGTCTGCCCCTTTTTTTCCTCAAACCATATTTGATCCTTATTTTTTTGTAAGGATATCAATATGCTTATCCCAAGCATGTTTAAATTATACTACTGTGTTTGCGTCTACCACCTCTGATGGTAGGCTATTCCACTTATCTACTACTCTTTCTGTGAAGTAATTCTTCCTCACATTTCCCCTGAATCTTCCTCCCTCTAGTTTCAGTGCATGTCCGCGTGTTCTGTTGCTCCTCTTCCTGTGAAGAATGTCTCCCACCTGTACCTTGTTAAAACCCTTGATATATTTGAAAGTTTCTATCATGTCCCCCCTTTCCCTTCTCTGCTCTAAAGTATACATATTAAGATCTTTTAGTCTTTCCTGGTACGTTTTGTGATGTAGGCCATGCACCATTTTAGTTGCTCTTCTTTGTACAGTCTCTAATGTATTTATATCCTTCTGGAGATATGGCCTCCAGAACTCAATACAATACTCTAGGTGAGGTTGTACCAATGACCTATACAGTGGCATTATTACTTCTTTCTTTCTACTGCTGATACCTCTCCCCATGCTGTTGTTGTGTATGCTTGGATGTGGGGTTGGTATCTCTAGGTGGTACACGGTGCAGCAGTTGTATTTGGTGCGACTATAATTCTGCTAAAATTTTCTTGTTAGTATGTACATGTTATTTCTTAGTTTTTTGTTTTTAAAAAAAATTAGCAAAAATTTCCCAAAAACTTTTTCAAGATTGTCATTATGGGGTATTGTGTGTAGAATTTTGAGGGGAAAATGTATTTATTCCATTTTGGAATAATTGGGCAATATTGGTAGATAGTAGCGCTCAACCTGGGTGCTGGCAGCTTGGTCGAGTTGTCCAGGCTCAAAGGAGTGCAGATAAATAGATAGATAATGATCAGCGCACTAGCTCTATAAATGTGTCCCCAAATAAGTGGGATGGTGTGTTATGTCAGCGGTAAGAAAGATGCAGATATGAGTGGGTGAAGCACGAAGAATATATTGGTATTGGACACAGTGTATAAGTATAAACTGCTCTGCAACCAAAATATTCTGACAGTGCTGGTGCTGTGGGGGAAGAGAGGGGAGAGTACCGCTGCACTGTGTGTCTGCGGTCTGGTATGACTCTCCCTCCGGTGTGATACTGGGAGACGGGTGGGGGATGATGGGGTCTCCAGGTATCCAGTGGGGGTGGGCTTGCACTGAGTCCAGTCCACCGGGCTAGATGTTCTGTGCAGCGGTGAATATTGGGGGGGGGGGGGTTGGCAGTCCGGGGTGGGTGGGAAACAAAGTTAATTGATACAGTTGGTGCTCCAATAGTGTCAACAGGGGCTGGCGTCCCTGCACCACTGGTGGTGCACCGGCACGTACCTGGCTCCTGCTCCTTACACCGACCGTCCCTCGCTGTCAGTGTAAACTTGTCTGGCGTCTGCAGAGCCCTGCAGCACACCGTTGGTGATCCACGCCGCTGCTACACTGACAGACGTGACTTCCGGGTTCAGGCTATGTGCATCTGCCGGAAGCGCGAAGTCAGGATCCTTGACAAAGGCCCCCAGTGGGCAGAAACGCGTTGGAACACACCAGACCACTACAGTCTCCTCCCCACACTAGGGAGTTGAGCGCACGCCATTCCACTGACTTCGCGCTTCCGGCAGATGCACATAGCCTGAACCCGGAAGTCGCGTCTGTCAGTGTAGCAGCGGCGTGGATCACCAACGGCGTGCTGCAGGGCTCTGTAGACGCCAGACAAGTTTCCACTGACAGCGAGGGACGGTCGGTGTAAGGAGCAGGAGCCAGGTACGTGCCGGTGCACCACCAGTGGTGCAGGGACGCCAGCCCCTGTTGACACTATTGGAGCACCAACTGTATCAATTAACTTTGTTTCCCACCCACCCCGGACTGCCAACCCCCCCCCCCCCCAATATTCACCGCTGCACAGAACATCTAGCCCGGTGGACTGGACTCAGTGCAAGCCCACCCCCACTGGATACCTGGAGACCCCATCATCCCCCACCCGTCTCCCAGTATCACACCGGAGGGAGAGTCATACCAGACCGCAGACACACAGTGCAGCGGTACTCTCCCCTCTCTTCCCCCACAGCACCAGCACTGTCAGAATATTTTGGTTGCAGAGCAGTTTATACTTATACACTGTGTCTAATACCAATAAATTCTTTGTGTTTCACATACTCCTATCTGCATCTTTCTTACCGCCGACATAACACACCATTCCACTTATTTGTGGACACATTTATAGAGCTAGTGCGCTGGTCATTATCTATCTATTTATCACCATTTTGGAATAAGGCTGTAACATAACAAAATGTGTAAAAAGTGAAGTGTTGAGAATACTTTCCAAAAGTACTGTATAAAAAGATTAGCATACTTATTTTACTTGCTATCCATAATAACAATATGAGTCATGCACTTACTAAGTAGCCTACTGGAGATTTTTTACTTTTTGAAAAATTCTCCAACTCTTCCCAATCTTCTTTTTCTGACAGTGCGGAGATCTTCAGCCACCAATACCTGAAAAAATAGAGAAATATTATGAACTAGCTAAGGCACCCAGCAGTGGAGTAGCTAGAAATCCCCCCCCCCCCCAAGAAGGATGGGGAGCGATCCGCCCATTACATACTGTATGCACTGGGCAGGATCCACTCATTCAATATGCACTGCTCAGCGCTCACTGCCATATGGGTCACCAGTCAGTTCAGCCAGTCGTGCCCACCACAAACCCCACTGGTGCCCCTCCCCCAAGCTGCCGCAGGGTCTGCCATATATATATATATATATATATATATATATACAATAACAGATTCAGGCGTCACTCCGGGATTTGTGAAATCAGGTGTAAAATTTACTGTAGCGTATCAACGCCGTTTCGGGACTTGCCCGTCATCAGGATACAATTTCACAAATCCCGGAGTGACGCCTGAATCTGTTATTGTCTGTATCGGGGGGCTTGGCACCCGACGGGCGGGCACCTGGGTCAGTTGGTTTCTTACTCGTTGTTCCTGAGGAGTTGCCGGGCATCTACAGCATTTATATATATATATATATATATATATATATATATAGCAAGAAACAGAATGCACCCCTAATTGGCAGTGTCCACCACCGGATGTCCAAAAAACAACAGCCAAATTATAATACAGCTATTTTATACAATAAAACACTTTTTTCATCCGTATAGAGATATTGATTCAGTTCGGTCAAAATGCAAGGAAAAACCCAACGCGTTTCGTCGATAAACGACTTCCTCAGGGGTAGCTTTCTAGGTGGTGGAGAGAAGCCATGTTACTAACTGGGAACATAGAATAGAATAATGTGTCTAGAGGCTTTAAATGTACATACCCGTAGGCAACTTAACCTTGAATGCAGATGTTATAACTCCAGATGTCAGAAGTTTTCTGACCCAATATGGAAGGGGTGTAAAAAAGATCCTTTGTAGATCTTAATCTGGATGCGTAACCGCATCTATGAAAATAGTCTAAAACATATATATGGAGTATCAGGAGGAGAGCAAGTAGTATATAAAAAATATGATACAAGAATTGGAATTAGCACATACCAATTTCCGAATGAGACCCTTTAGGAGAAAAGGGGGAGGGGAACTCAGGAAGGAATTCAATCAAACCATATCGTGTGGTATCAACCGGTTCCTATAATGCCAATAAGAACCCATAAACTGTATTGGAGATTAACATAATCTAATATGGTGGACTTCCCAAAAGGGCATATTAATTGGGACAGATTACCACCATGACTGTGGGCATCAAGTTATACATGACAGAAGTACAAAACATCTCATAAAAGCAACACCAATACAAAAATTGGAATTAGCACATACCAATTTCCAAATAGGACCCTTTTAAAGAGAAAGGGGAAGAGGGAACTCCGGATGAAATTACAATCAAACCGTTTCAAATGGTGTCAACCGGTTCCTATAAAGCCAATAAAAGCCCATAAGCACTAGTGGAGATTAAACTTCGGCTAACATGGTGGATTTCCCAAACAACATATTACTAGGGACAGGTTCACATCATAAGTGTAAGTATGAGGTTATACATGACAAAGGTACAAAATATCTCATACAAGAAAATAAATAAATACATATAAGTATAAATAAATAGATACATTCCTTGTATCAGTTTACAAGGGAACAATATATATTTACAGGCCAATTTGGAGGAAAAAAAAAACAATCCTTACATACCTCAATAGCAGATCTCAGCACACAAATGGTGGATCAAACTGCAGGTGAATGCTTAGGAGAGTGATCAGGGTTTATATAATATGTATAGGAATGACATCACTTCCGGTGGGGATGGAAAAAATCAAAAGTGGATCTATATCCCTTATAAGGGACTATTGCTTTACATAAATGTTGATGGATAGGTGGGGACACATCCAGAAAAGGCATACTTGCCTACTTTTGAAAACTAGTTTCAGGGAGATTATAGTTGGTAGTAGAATTTTGCAAAGCGCCTCATTGAGGAGGCGTGTCATTCTCCACCCAAAGGGTGTGTCTAGTTCCATATATGGAGAGATTGTGAAAAGAGATTGGGAACGTGGCACCTAGAAGCGTGGCTGTGTACTGCTGCATCTGAGAGGAATCTTGTAAAATGTCTTATATCCACATGTATATGAGCCCCAGAGCAGTTAGTAAGAGATACTATACTGTAATGTAAATGTATCTATCTCTCATTCCTTTTTTCCCTTTTTTATCCCAAAAATGTAACAATGTAATATGGGCTAGGTGAAATGAGGGAGATTGCTATACTGATGAGGGAGAGAGGGAGATTGCTCTTATTTCAGGGAGTCTCCTGCAGAATGCAGGAGGGTAGGCAACTATGAGAAAAGGTCCTCAACTACCACTACAATGTGGGAGCCGTAATGATGAGTATGGAATCACTGGCACCCGCGTGCGTTCCATTTTGCATTCCACGCGGCGTCAGTACTTCTGCTATCTGTCACTCCTCGTGAGTGTGACCGTAATCTTCTATAGGAGGGGGGACAACTTATATTATGGACTAAGGGTGACAATATGAGCCTAGATAAGATAGGTATAACGTATATACTAGAATAGGAGTATAAATTGAACAGTTAAAATTCACGTGCGTTCCATATGCGGTTCACGTGACTTCATATCCGGTGCTGACTATATGTGATATTACCTCAACTATTTCTAGTGATGGAAACGTTCGCTAAGCACATTCAAGTGAAGTATAGCGCATAAAGAGTATAATGGATAGTATCTAGTTTGACAGTGGATAAACCCTCATAAAGAATAATATGAATCATTAAGGCTCTAGTTAGCGTTCCAAAACACCGGAAGTACTAGGTTAATACCTATATGCGTACCACTCAGGTAAATATCAGTATGATGATAGTGAAAAGCCATAAAGTTTAATATTAATTATATATAGGGAAAGTTTAACTTAAATAATATATAGGGAAATATGTAAGACAGAATTTTTTCTCCAATCACAGGGATCCAACATAATAAATAAATTTCTGCACCATTTAGCAGTAGTTGTTTGATTAAGGCAATATGATGCTTACTGCAGAAAAAACTGAAAGTTGCAACATATCAAGGTTCCACAATTGTACAGGACATATGAGGATACATGTGCATAATGCGGATGCATTACTACAATATCCCGCGACAAAGCCATAAAAATTTCGAGTTTACATATTTACACGAGTTTAAATACAACAGTATTGGATATTTCGAGTTTATATACAACAGTAATGGATAATGGATTTATGCTATTCCACCAACAATAGTGATATGAATGGCACATACAATGCCAGTAGATAGTAAGCCTTCTCCCAGAAGGATACTGTGCAATAGTTAATGGTGTTTCTATAATAATAGAGAAATAGGAAGTATAGTCTTACAGAAGTGCCAACTATCGTGATTTGCCTAATAATTTACATAAAGTGTAGATAATTGGTGATATAACCTTAAGAGCATTGTCGCACCGAGCAAATTAAGAACTGCTTCAAAAGTAAATGATAAATCAAATTTCCTGGAGAAAGTTAAACGGTGTAACCCTTGCAACAGATGCATCTGTTGCAAATTCGTGGAGAAAAAGGCATTCAGGTGCACCATCGACAGAAAAGAATATACCGCTAATTCCGCCACGACCTGCAATTCCACGTATGTGGTATATAAAATATCTTGTAACTGCGGCAAAACTTACATTGGGAAAACGAAACGCCAGCTGAAGATACGAATTCAAGAGCACATTCGTAACATCAAACATAAACTCCTTACCCATAGCCTACCCAGACATTTTTTAGAGATGCACAACTCTATGGTTGATATTCACAATTTCTCATTCACAGTCCTGGAACAGATTCTAGAAAACCCCAGAGGTGGAGACAGAGACCTTACTCTGTCAAAAAGAGAAACCTTTTGGATCTACTCTCTGAATTCCCTGCATCCACAGGGTCTTAATGAAAACGTTGATATAGTATCATTTCTAGGATAATTTACCTTTCACAATACCCTTAAAATTCTCTTGCGAAATACCTTATGTTTTCTCCCTTGCAAATTAAGGGCTTTTTCCACCTCTCACTATGTACATTAGGTTATATCACCAATTGTCTACACTACTGTAAATTATTAGGCAAATCACGATAGTTGGCACTTCTGTAAGACTATACTTCCTATTTCTCTATTATTATAGAAACACCATTAACTATTGCACAGTATCCTTCTGGGAGAAGGCTTACTATATACTGGCGTTGTATGTGCCATTCATATCACTATTGTTGGTGGAATAGCATAAATCCATTATCCATTACTGTTGTATATAAACTCGAAATATGTAAACTCGAAATATCCATTACTGTTGTATTTAAACTCATGTAAACTCGTGTAAATATGTAAACTCAAAATTTTTATGGCTTTGTCGCGGGATATTATAGTAATGCATCCGCATTATGTACTTGTATCCTCATATGTCCTGTACAATTGTGGAACCTTGATATGTTGCAACATTCAGTTTTTTCTGCAGTAAGCATCATATTGCCTTAATCAAACCACTACTGCTAAACGGTGCAGAAATGTATTTATCATGTTGGATCCCTGTGATTGGAGAAAAAATTCTGTCTTACATATTTCCCTATATATTATTTAAGGTAAACTTTCCCTATATATAATTAATATTAAACTTTATGGCTTTTCACTATCATCGTACTGATATTTACCTGAGTGGTATGCATATAGGTATTAACCTAGTACTTTCGGTGTTTTGGAACGCTAACTAGAGCCTTAATGATTCATATTATTCTTTATGAGGGTTTATCCACTGTCAAACTAGATACTATCCCTTATACTCTTTATGCGCTATACTTCACTTGAATGTGCTTAGGGAATGTTTCCATCACTAGAAATAGTTGAGGTAATATCACATATAGTCAGTACCGGATATGAAGTCACGTGAACCGCATATGGAGCGCACGTGAATTTTAACTGTTCAATTTATACTCCTATTCTAGTATATACGTTATACCTATCTTATATAGGCTCATATTGTCCCCCTAAGTCCATAATATAAGTTGTCCCCCCTCCTATAAAAGATTACGGTCACACACTCACGAGGAGTGACAGATAGCGGAAGTACTGACGCCGCGTGGAACGCAAAATGGAACGCACGCGGGCGCCAGTGATTCCGTACTCATCATTATGGCTCCCACATTGTAGTGGTAGTTGAGGACCTTTTCTGGACGTGTCCCCACCTATCCATCAACATTTATGTAAAGCAATAGTCCCTTATAAGGGATATAGATCCACTATTGCCACTTTTGATTTTTTTCATCCCCACCGGAAGTGATGTCATTCCTATACATACTATATAAACCCTGATCACTCTCCTAAGCATTCACCTGCAGTTTGGTCCACCATTTGTGTGCTGAGCTCTGCTATTGAGGTATGTAAGGATTGGATTTTTTTTTCTCCAAATTGACCATGGCCTGTAAATATATATTGTTCCCTTGTAAACTGATACAAGGAATTTATCTATTTATTTATTTATACTTATATGTATTTATTTATTTATTTATTTTCTTGTATGAGATATTTTGTACCTTTGTCATGTATAACCTTATACTTACACTTATGATGTGAACCTGTCCCTAGTAATATGTTGTTTGGGAAATCCACCATGTTAGACGAAGTTTAATCTCCACTAGTGCTTATGGGTTTTTTATTGGCTTTATAGGAACCGGTTAACACCATTTGAAATGGTTTGATTGTAATTTCATCCGGAGTTCCCTCTTCCCCTTTCTCTTTAAAAGGGTCCTATCAGGAGAGGAGTCTGCTGTTTACTGCTGGGATCCACTACTTGTTCACGGATACTGATTGGGGTATAAGGCCAATACCCCAGTCACAAGGTACCGTACTATTCCATCTTGTGCATCCCAGTTTATGTTTACATTTTTTATGAATAAAACAATCAACACTAAAAGAGGTTTATTCCTTTTTTGGTTTCCATGCTCTGTGGACGGGAGGAATTGATCACCAGGAATAGACAACTTTGTGAGTAGGGTACGCATCACATACCCACAGAAGTTGCACCTGGGGTGAATCCTTATTTGGTTGTAAAAGATACCTTTATATGTACATTCCCACCATTTAATCGTGAGTGAGGGGTACGCATCATATACTCCTAGAAGTTGCACCAGTGGTGAAGTCCGAATAGTCTGTAAAGATACCATGGTACTTATGTATTATCTGGGCTCCCATGTTAAATGCACCCCCTTTTTTTATACCCCTACTATCCAACTACGCATGGAGTTGATTTTATATAGTGTGGCGAGCGCAGCGAGCCACCGTGCCCGAAGCGTGGTGAGCGCAGCGAGCCCCGCGAGGGGACGCGGTCTCATAAGAAAAACGGGAGCCCAGATATTACATAAGTACCGATACCTTTATATGCACATATCTGCTCTTTTAATCGTGAGTGAGGGTACGCTTCTAGTCACCCACCCTCTAAGTGCACCCCCATTTTTTACCTATCACACAGAACCTATGCTGACGCATATATATTTTCTCTGTTTTCATATCCTTTTGACATCATTGGATAAACTGTGTGGACAGCCAATCATCGCCCTTGGTCCACCCTTCCAAACCATTATTCTATTCTATGTTCCCAGTTAGTAACATGGCTTCTCTCCACCACCTAGAAATCTACCCCTGAGGAAGTCGTTTATCGACGAAACGCGTTGGGTTTTTCCTTGCATTTTGACCGAACTGAATCAATATCTCTATACGGATGAAAAAAGTGTTTTATTGTCTTTTAAAATATTGTATTAAATAGCTGTATTATAATTTGGCTGTTGTTTTTTGGACATCAGGTGGTGGACACCGCCAATTAGGGGCGCACTCTGTTTCTTGCTATCTATCTTTTCACCATTCCCCCACTAACAGGGGGGACTAACTAAGTTGCTGCCCGCCCACAACTTCTAGCGCACCGAAAGGGTACCCCTTATTGTCATATATATATATTTATATATATATATATCATTCCAAGTGCCCGGCACTCCTATGGATGTCTTTTAGTATGACCCGGTGCCTTCCTTATAGCTTTAGTAAGCTCTTGTAGATGCTGGGATGGATGTAGGCGGCACTCTCGGATTTAGTGAAGCAAAGAAACATTTATTGTGGCTCCAACATGTTTCGGGCGCAGCCCGTCCCTGAGGACGGGCTGCGCCCGAAACATGTTGGAGCCACAATAAATGTTTCTTTGCTTCACTAAATCCGAGAGTGCCGCCTACATCCATCCCAGCATATATATATATATATATATATATATATATATATATATATAAAAATATATATATATTTTTTTTAAATGCTTTTTATTAAGAGTTTTAGTTCACATTACAATACTCCACAACACAAAGCAAACCAAGCGGTCAGGTCGATTATAATACAGAGACAAAGACATATCATTTCCAACTGCAGTTCAAGTATTACTGTACATTTTATTCATAGAATATGAATTCTGGAGAGAATTAATTAAGATATTATTACTTCAACAAGGTTTTCAAACCTATAAGCCCCTCTTTCTATTATACTAGATTGCGATGGAAATATTAAATCCTGCCTCATGTCTAGGTAAGAAAATAAGAATTCCAATTATATTCGACCTTTCTATCTTATATCCTACTAATTATTATTACAGGAGTGAAGATGTAACAGAAAATAGACGCTAGATAGACTAATAGGGAGAGGGTCGGAAGGCAGGAAGATGTGTGTGTGTGTGTGTGGGGGGGGGGAGGGGTGCTTCAATGGGAAAATCATATAAATTACATTTTTCATACATTCTGAAATATTTAAAATTAAGAATTCACAATGCCCTGCTACCCCTTGTTTCCAGTAATACAATTCCTAGGTATATTTCTCATTTTTTACAGCTACAAGAAAAGAAAGTCCAAGTTCCGGTCTGCATCCCGTGGTCACATAAGCTCAAAGGTTGACATAATTTGTAGTTTAGTAGCCGAGTTGAATAAACTCTTGAGTTCAATGGGAAATATCTGTTCTGGCATATTTTCTTTCAAAATAAAGGATTTGTGTGAGATTTTGCTTGACCAAAGAAAGTTGTGGAGCCTTCTTTCCCGTCCAATTTATCAAAATACATTTCCTTGCAACTTGCAACTGTGATGATCAATATTAAGAGTGGGAGGTGTTGTATTCCAATCTCGGCCATGTACGAAACGAGAGTCCCATAAGTGCCAATGGGTCCACTGAGAATTTAAAATGAAAAACCATAAAGAGGAAATTGGTAACTTTACACCAAAATCTATTAACCTTACTGCAGCCCCACATACAATGTGCAAAATCAGCGACTGTTACATTACACTTGGGGCAGTTTCCCTTCTCTTCTTGGATCATAAGCATACATCTGTGAGGTGTTATATATGCCTTATGCACTGTACGTAGGTAGACCTCTTGTAAGTCAACAGACTGCAGTGCCTTGAGCGATGTTAAGTGTAATTCAATGAGATCTTCCATCTGTATTATCTGAGGAATATCTTTTTTCCACTTTTCTAATAGAAGATTCCATTGGATATGGCTCGGACCTGTCTGCTTCATTAGTATGGCATAGAGGGATTTTATTTTATATGGTTTATTTATTAAAAAAATTAGGAGTGTATCTATAGAAAGTACTTGTGATGGTGTTAACAAGGGACCTTGATTCAGGCCCGGTGCCTTGATAGAGACTAGGAAATGGCGCACCTGGAAATACATGTACATATGTGTACGGGGTATATTATAACGTTGGATTAGGCCTGGGAATGAGGATATCGATCCTCCTGGATCGAAAATTTTATTTGACATGTCTAGGCCTTTTTCTCTCCACAAGTTAAATAGTGTATTATTCATTGAGGGTACAAATGACGGGTTACTCCAAAGAGGTATAAATTGGGATAAATAGGGGTTTCTATTACAGAAAATTGCTCTATCTAGTTTTAAATCTGTATATGAAGCTTTATTTAGAATCCATTCATTTATGTATATAAAAGATATTGCTGACGAGTACCTTTCCAAGTCAGGAAAGCCGAATCCGCCTTCTGATTTTAGTGTTTGGAGTTTTATTTTAGCTATTCTTGGGCGTTTATTTTGCCACACAAATCTTGAAAACAAGGCCTAAAGGCGCAGAATCTCAGATCTTTGCAGAGCTATTGGTAGCATCTGCATATAGTAAAATATTTTTGGAAATACTATTGAGTTGATAACCGCTAAGCGACCTAATAACGAAATAGGTAGGTGTTTTCACGCTTCCAATTTTGTGGCAATCTTAGATATAGCTTGGGAAAAGTTTAATGAGTAGAGTCTAGAAAGGTTGGAACTAATCTGGACCCCGAGATATTTGAAATGGGAGCTTGTAAAGGTAAATGGAATATTTAGATGCTTAATTGAGCTTGGATCCGTATTACCCAAGACCAGAATTTCGGACTTGGACAAGTTTACTTTATAACCTGAAGTCATTCCAAATGAGCCAATAAGTCTTAACAATGCTGGGATTGAGGGGTTTGATATAAAAATTACAGTATCATCAGCAAATAATGCTATTTCAATTCCTCCGAGTTGATGCTGATGCCTTTTATATCAGATGAGGTCCTTATTGCTACCGCCAATGGTTCAATTGCGATAGCAAATAGCAATGGAGAGAGAGGACAGCCCTGGCGTGTCCCCCTTCCAAGTTGGAACATAGGTGAAATTAAGCCATTACATGCTATAGCCGATTTGGGTGAAGAATAGATTGTACGTTTTGCTGAAATAAATTTAGAAGGAAAACCGAATTGCTCTAAAGTATTAAACAGATGGGGCCACAGTACCAAATCAAAAGTCTTCTCGGCATCCAATGTGAGAACCATATGAATATCATCCTTAGGCTTCAAGTTTGAATTTGACTGCTGAATAGCAGCCAAAACTCTTCTCACATTCGTCACCGAGTGGCATCCCGTGATGAAACCGGTTTGGTCCTTATGGACTATGACTGGTAAGAGGGGCTTTAATCTCTCTGCTAATATCTTTGTGTACAATTTGTAATCGACATTTAGCAGAGAGATGGGTTGATATGATCCTGCTAATCTCAGATCGCAGCCTTCTTTTAGTAAAACATTTATGATCGCATCTGAGAAGTAAGTTGGAAGAGATGCCACGATCCATGATATCATTAAAAAAATGCTGTTAATGGTTTTTACAATATTTGGTTCCATATATTTAAAAAATTAATTGGAGTAGCCATCAGGACCAGGTGCTTTTGCTAATTTTAATTGGCGTATAGCCCAGGAAACCTCATCTGTAGTTACTGGGGCAATCAGTGTTAATTTTAAATGTTCAGGCACTTGCGGTAATGGAAGGGTATGCCAAAATGGATCGGGTACATGGGTGGAAGGGGATGATGATTGTGATGTCTCGGCAATTGGCTCATTTGGAACAACCACAGGAGGGGAGTATAATTTTTGATAAAACTGCCCCAACACTTCAGCTATCTGTTCATCAGACTCCGTGCCAGTTCCATCCTCTCTAAGAAGGGGGTGTACAACCACTTTTTGCCTTGAACCTTGTAAATGGTTTGTGAGCATAGATCCAACCCTATTCCCAAACTTGTAAAATTTACAGCTAACATTGAAAAGGTCTCCCTGAATTTGAAGGAACTCCTCAAAATGTAGCTTAACCTTCTGTTTATTCTCCGAAGTGGAGTGTAATTTAAAAAGCTGGAAAGTTTCTGTTAATCTTGACTGGAGATCAATATAATTTGAATTCTGCTGTCGTTTAATCCTCGAAATATGTGCTATTAATTCACCCCAGATCCCATCTTTAGCAGTTTGCCAGTATAAAGCCGGATTCGACTTCAATGTACTAGTATTTTCTGTAGAGTATTTTTGCCAAGTGGACATCAAAATGTCCTTTAAACCCTGAGATTGAGCCAGATGAGAAGGGTACCTCCATACAGGTCTTTTATTTTTAGTCTCAGAAAGCTCAATATCTATAATTACTAGGCCATGATCCGAGAGAACTGGGGGGAAGATTTTAGTAGATTTTACTTTTGGAAATAATGGTTCCGCAATTAAAATATAATCTAGTCTAGACCAGGTGTTATGAGATAAGCAAATGCACGTAAATTCTCTTTCAATTGGATTTAATGCCCTCCATGTATATATTAGATTAAAAGTTTTGACCAGATAAGGGTCTCCTATTTTTGGAAGGGAGGTATTTTGTTTAACTGGAGGAGATCTATCTATTTGAAGTTATCAAATTAAGATTGCCACAAATAATTAGTGTGGTGGGGTCATAAGAGTGCAGTTTAGCGATAAGATCTACAAAAAAATATTTTTTTATACTGAGTAGGAGCATAGACATTGCATATGTTTAGAGTAATGTTATTTATTAAAATGGTTGTAAGCAGATATCTACCATTAGGATCTGCTATTATAGATAGTGTTTTTACCCCCAATGACTTTTTTTGCCATTGTCATTACACCACAAGATTTGGAGTTTAGAGAAGACCCCAATACTTCCCATCCCATTATCTGTAACCTCCTAGTCTCATCAGGCTTTAAGTGGGTCTCTTGTAAACAGATCAGTTCAACTCCTTGTTTATTTAAATACGCTAATAACTTCCGTCGTTTTGCAGGGGTATGTATACCACGAATATTTAGCATACCTATAGTAACAGGCATTTTCTGTTAACCAAAATTTTTATGCATATCCATTTTGCACCAAGAATGGGGGAGGGGGAGGTAGGGATGACACAAGTAGCGAACATAAAACACAAAGAAAACTTATAAAAAATATTTAACAGCATGAACCATAATAATCTGGACTACCGGGATAGTCTCGCCTCATGTCAAAAGTGTCACACAGAGCGAGAGCATAGGTGTTCAATCTATCAAGAATAGAAACTATTATAATGCGGCAAGGCTACATATCCCCGCCAGTTCCAATTATCTATAAAAAAGTATAAAATCACAGTCAAAGGTCTTCCGCTTCCGCCCACCTATGAAGCAGTACTAGGGGAGAGCTGCTCCGCTACCAAAACTAAAAACCGCTCCCTTTCCCGGCACATAGCCTCTCAGCACCCGCCCGCCACCACCTCTATATACCTGCTGCATGAAGCGCTATTACAGCGCTATGCCCGCTGCCACTACAAAGAAACATATGGAGAAGGAACGCCAGGCTCTGGAAGCAAAGATGGCGGCAGAATCTTCAGCACCCCGCACCGCCCCAGCATCACCGCACACAGTCTCCCGGGGACACACTTCTCCCATGACAGTCTCCCAGGCTTCAGGGGTATTGGACCCCCACAGTGAGTACCCGCTCGCTGCCTGCACCCACCGCCCCGGTCACCTATGGGGACATGGTGGCGGCAATAAGAACAGCTATAGGCCCCCTGCTTGATGAGCAATCGGCCACCTTTAACAGACAGATAGACAACCTTCAGCAGAGAATGCTAGCAAATGAACAAACTGCTGGATCTAACTTTGCAGACATAGTAAAGCTAAAGAAATCCCTGCACACGGCCATCAAAGAAATAAATCACCTGCATAACAAGGTCCAAGACCTTGAGAAAAGATCTAGAAGGTGCAACCTCAGGGTGATTGGACTCCCAGAGACAGTAAAAGGACAGGATCTCTTTACAAATATCTGATAGATGCACAGACCTCATTATAGAACGTGCACATCGTTTGGGCTCTCTGCGACCACAAGAGGGAGCCAGACCCAGGGCTGTGATATTTAAGCCCCTGAACTTTTTACACAAGGAACTGATCTTGTCTACCTCCTGGAGAATCAGAGACATCACCTGGCAGGGACATAAAATTTTAATCTTTCAAGATTATTCAGCAGAACTCTCGAAATCCCGCAGAGACTTTGCCCCAATCTGCTCTAAATTGATCAAGGAGGGTACTAAGTTTGCAATGCTCTATCCAGCAAGATTACGCATTTTTGAGGGCAACTCCTAGAAAGACTTTACATACATATCATCTAGATGCAGAGGCATACCTCAAGGAGTCCGACACGACATCACGCCACGCTTCGAGCTGGGCCAAAGACCCCTGACTTTCAAAGTCCCTCTCTAGCTATTTGCCTCATTCCCACTCTGAACTCACCACATACAAAGCTTGACTCAGTTCAAGAGGGAATGGCATAGGAATGGCACACTATGGCACCTGAATGCGCTACTAACTGTAACTGGACTGATGCCCTTGCTTAGTTTATCGATTGGGCTATACGTTATCTCAGTAACAGTCAGGTCTATGCATATCTTTGTTACGAGTCTCAGGGCTCACTCATAGGTTAATTATCCAGAAATAAAGGAAAGTTTGTTATACACAGAGCATAGATGTTAAATACATTCTTATTAGTTCTGACTCACCATTGTATGCAAACCACTATTTTCGTTCCACCTATACCCCCCCCCCCCCCTTACTTAATCTCAATGCCTGCGGCGGGCGCACTGCACAGGAAAACCCTAGGTTTTCTCTCTTTACATATACGGTTGGCTTACTGTTTAAGGAGCATACACTCCCTAAAATAATTACATGTCTGAGAAGATGTGTTTGTTGCTTTATTCGCTTTTGGAAGTCTTATTAATAATAGGTTTCTCTCCCCCCCGCCCCCTTCCCTCTTCCCCTCCTTTCCCACCAGCATCGTCCCTCCTGTTTCTTGAGCTGCAAAAATGAAACTACATGTTTATTCTGATTATAACTAAATTCACCACATTCTATGTACCGTAATGTCAGATATTTCAATTGGTAGCTGGAATGTGGGTGGGATCAACTCCCACAAAAATTTAAACGTATTTTAATGTATCTGAATAAGTTACATCTTGATATTGTGTGTTTGCAGGAGACCCATCTCACTCCTACCGAAACTGTGAAACTTCAGATCCTCCAGTGGCGGGTACTCTCGTCGGCCTCTTATAACTCCAAAGCAAGAGGAGTCGTGATCCTGGGTAGGAGACAAACCCCAATGACAGCCGAAAGCCTTCTAACTGGCACAGTCAGCATTATATCAATATTTTGTAGCAGTAACAATTTAGAAACCTCTAAACTATCATACGAATTACAATGCAGCTCCCTAAAAGAGTGGGAATGGAGGCGTACGGTCAACAACGCTGCAGAACAACTCTAGATGTGATACTGCCTGCTCCATTTCTGTCGATATCAGTAATATCCTCTCTCCGAACCAGTATGCCCTTCGCTTTAATGAACTCCTCCGCCTCCTTGGCCGTGAGAAAGTCATGAGGACCTGTATCCGTTCTTAGCATGTATAATTTACATTACAATTTCACTAAGGCTGAACATATCGATGTAAAGGATCGCCTGGCCTTGGAAACCTCGCTAGAGAAGTCCTGAAATATTCTAAAAGAATGTCCTTCACATATGATGGGGTTGAACTTCCTGGAGGCATTCCAAATACTTTGCTTATGCAGGTAGTTTAATATTTTTAATATCACAACTCTAGGGTGATCTTGGGTTTTAGGGTTCTGGAGTCCCAGCCTATGGATCCTTTCAATAATTATATCTGTGCATGCATTCCACACGTAATAGCTTTAATATGGTGTTGCGGACAAACCTCTCCAACTCTGGTGCCTTAACAGATTCAGGGATACCTGTGATCCTAATGTTGTTCCTCCTTTGTCTATTTTCTTCATTTTCAAGTCTGTCAGCCATTTGTTTGTTCTCTACCTTCAAGGCTTTGACTGATTTTTGCAGGGCTTGGATATCATCCATATTGGAGCGGATCTGGGCTTCTGCTTCAGACATTCTATCTGAAAGTTAATCAATTTGTATGGATATATCTGAAACTGCCTTCTGGAGAAGTGGGGCCATAGAAGCTTGTATTACTTTAATCAGCTCCTCCTGAGAGATATTTAAAGGGCTAATATTGCTGTTACCTGGTTCCAGGGAGAGCGCCACTGTAGTCTGCTTCTTAGATGCAAGCGTTCCTGTTGCTGAGTCTGCAGCTGGTGCCATGTTTTGTTCCACGCGCCATTTATCTTGGCGCTGTGGTAGCACTGATGGAGCCTGTTTGGTGGTTCCCTGGGGTTCCAGGAACTTCTCCATCCCGAACTCTGTCCTTCGGGGGGAGCGGGTTCTAGCTGATGCTGAGAGGGTAACTTGCTATCGGAGCCGAGCGGGAGAGGGAGCGCTGAAGGAGCTGCTGCCTACTCCTCCATCCCGCAACCCGGAAGTCCGGGTCTGCTACATATATAGCTATGCCACTGGCACCCAGTATTTCTCGGGTTTGGTTGTGCAAATAGCATTATTTGAACTTTATCCTTCTCCTGTTTTAAGCTTGACAACTCTTCCTACAGAATCAAGCGCTGGCTGCCTAGTTTCATTAGAAGTTCTCACTGAAATTATTTCAGCAGAAGGCCTTGAACATGCTCCCCATGCCCATGGTGTGCCTAGCATACCCCTCTCTGTGGTCGGCTCCTGAATCTGTCCACATTTTTTTCTTAAACCCCATGTCCTCTACCCCCTCTATGTTATGCAACTTTGCCATATCATGCTTCCCGGACTCACTTTGTGTAGCGGCCAAATCCCTAATTGGGCCCCTGGAAACCCCCACGGGGTCACGAACAGGGGTCTTTGTGGCTGTGAACCTAATCTTGACTTAATCAAGCCACCTTGCATTAGTTTTTTGTCTAAATCGGTCCAACAGTGTCCGAATGCATACCGGACAAACAAATAACACACAACAAATATGTATGGGTTTTTCATTGCCATAATCATAAATGAAGTAATACCCCTTTTTTGCTGCAATCCCATACAGTACTCTTTAATACTACAACATTGTACATATAGTAAACAGTACAACATTGTATTATCTTGTACATTATATCAATGTGGACTATATGAAAGAGAATAAAGAGGAAAAAAAAAAGAAACTGACTTGAACAGTCTGAAAGAAAGAAGATGGGGTTATTCTGATTCACTCGGAAAGGCACAATTACATGCACTGCAGGTAGGGATGATGTAACATGTGCAGAGATAGTTACATTTGGGTAAGGGGGGTGTACTTCAAACTGATATCTATATTGCAGTGTAAAAATAAAGCAGCCAGTATTTACCCTGCAAAGAAACAATAAAACAGCCAAATGTAACTCTTTATGCACATGTTACATCAACCCCACCTGCAGTGCATATGGTTTTGTCCATTAGAGAGTAATTGTGCCTTTCCGAATGAATCAGAATACCCCCATGGTGAGAAGTAGATTAGGAGACCTCATGACCATTAGAGAAATAATCCAGATTTAACACTTTTATACAGGCCATTAAACTCCTTTTTGGTGCCTTATTATATATTTTCAGAAGGTAGTACTCTTAGTATACTTCTAGACATAGGTTTCTACCTTCAGATTACTATAATGCATTGCAGATGTGTCCAGCTACAAATTTTCTGGATATAGTGGAATTGCTATGCGATCGCATTGTGGAGATGTACCCTGGTGCTGGGACAGCTTCTCTGCTTCAAGCACCAGAGCTGCACCAGTAGCAACAGTAGTAGAGGGGACTGTCTCCTCAGCAGGACACAGCTCCAACCAGAGCAGGGATCAGCTGTCTGATCCTTACACTGTTGTGTCGGGTGTAGGGAAGTAAAAGGTGACCTAGAGCACTAGGCCCAGCTCATGACAGGGTCATATTAGGCAGGCCCACAGGCATAAGCCAAATATAAGAGTGTTCCTGAGCACTAGGCTCCCCAGGTACTAATTGTGAACCGGCATTGCGGCTGGCACCATTCCAGGTTTACACCAGCAGGTGGAGGAGTGGTCTAGTTTCCCATGGGCAGTTGGGGTTAAGAGCTGTCACCTTTGTAGATCTGCAAACCAATGCATTTTAGGCAACCAGTACTAGACTCCCCCTTCCTGTTTTAGCTTCCTGAGTCCTTGAGAAAGAAGAGACACTGGAGGAAAGGCATATCGAAGATGAAATTTCCATGGTATGCACAGAGTGTCTTGCGAATTCTGCTTGGGGATCTCTGGACTTGGACCCGAACAGAGGTACCTTGTGGTTGTGGCGAGATGCCATGAGATCCACATCTGGATTGCCCCATCTCTTGGCTGTCAATAGGAACACTTTGGGGTGCAGAGACCATTCCCAGGTCTAAAACTTCCTTCCAGGAGTATTACATTGGGAGGCTGACTCAAGTCATACTGTACACACATCTTGCTTAGAAAGTCAGCCTCCCAATTTAAAACTCCTAGAAGGAACACTGCTGAGATGGCTGATACATGACAATCGGCCCACTGAAGGATCTTGGAGACTTCCTTCATAGCCTATATGCTTTTGGTACCACCCTGACAATTTATGTATGCCACTGTAGTGGCGTCTGAGTGAACCTGAACTGGTCTGTCACACAATAGTTCCTGTGACATCTATAGAGCATTGTAGACCACTCTCACTTCTAAGATGTTGATGGACAGTAGCGATTCTGCTTAAGTCCACCTTCCTTGCAAGGACTGGGATTCTACTATGGCCCCCCCAACCTCGCAGACTGGCATCTGTGGTGAGAAGGACCCATTGTGGAATTCAAAAGTACTGTCCCACTGTGAGATGAGTTTCTCAGAGCCACAGGTCAAGGATGATCGCACCATCATTGTGAAGCACATAATGAGAGACCTGAGATGTTGAGGCTGACCATCCCATCTGGTCAGAATCAGCCTCTCCAGAGGGCAAGAATGGAATTGCACACACTCGAACATATATAATGTTGACACCATGAGGTAGAGAATATGCATAGCATGATAAATCGTGACCCTGGGAAGATGAAGGAACTGGCAAATCTTGGTCTGCAGCAGCTGACACTTATCCAGTGGCAGAAATAGACATTGAACATCTGAGTGGAGCAGGGCTTTCAGATGTAACATCTGTGTGGATAGTACAAGAGCCAACTTCTTCCAGTTTATCAGCCATCCCTGACTCCCTGAAGGAAGTTCCTGGTGATCTGAAAGTGACGGAGTAGTACCTCCTGTAAACTGGCTAGGAGTAGGAGATCGTCCAGGTAGGGAAAAACTCTGTTGCACTGATGTCGCAAAGAGGCTATCATGACTGCATTATCTTTGTGAAAATCCTCAGTGCTGTGGCCAACTCAAATGGGAGGGCCGGAAATTGATAGGCATCTTGGATATTAAGAGATACCATGTAATACCCTGGTTCCATGGCCAACACTATGGTCTGCAAAGTTTCCATGCAGATTTTAGACACCTTCTTAAATTTGTTTAGGGATTTTAAATTGAGAATGGCTCTGTAGTACTAATTTGGGTACCAAAAACAGGGTAGAGTAATAGCCTTGTCCTCGCTGATGCGGGGGCACTGGTATAATTACCCTGGACTGGAGTAGAGATCCCACCACCTGCCATAGACAAACAGCTCATTGTGGATCTTTTGGAAGGCTCATGGAAAACAATTGTTGAGGGGGTGTCCCTTGAAGGACATAACGTACCCATGGGTCACAACTTCTCTCACCCAGGCATCGGAAGTGGTCCTGGTCCATTCCTGTGTGAAGCAGAGAAGTCAGCCTTCCACCCTGGGGTCCTTGTCAGGAGGTAGGTTTGTCTGGCTTAGCGGGAGGCTGCCCAGGGCTGCTTAAGCGTGGGCTTGGAGGTTTTTGTAGTACCGGAATTTTTGCTAAAGACCTGTTCCTAAAGGAACAAAAGGAACGAAACATGGCTCCTTTTGCCTGATGTAGAGTCCTATAGCAGATGGCAAAAACAAGCCGTTTCAGTCGATGCTAGAGAGGCTACAATTTTATTCAGTTCCTCACTGAAAAGAACCTCTCCTGAAAAAGGTAGCACTTTTAAGGCACATTTGTATTTTATATCCATTAGCTTTGCCAGCACAGATCCTTGGCCGTCAGCAGCCCCGCATCCATCGCCACCTCACTGATGTATGCCACGGCCTGCTTGATATACGATACACACATCTTGCACTCTTCTGACACATCCTCCAGAAATTCTGACTCAATAACTCTAAACCAGGGCTCTAGTGCCTTAGTTGCCCAGGACGTTGCAATAGTAGGTCTGTTAACTACACTAGTTAGGGTAAATACAGATTTAAGACCGTGTTCTAGATGTCTACCCCGCATGCCAGGTCCCAACCTGCAATTGCAAAATATTGTAATTGCAATACTGTTATGCGAGGGATTTGCTATACAGTGAAGTGATCGTATGTTAAGGGTATCCCCCTGGCTGCACAGCCAAGCTGCAAAGCCAGTTGCTGGGCTGCAATGTTTGGGTCGCACTGTGGCTTAATGTGTAATGGGCATTACATTGTGCGGCATAATGTGTAATGGGCAATATGGTGTGCGACATAGTGCATAAGGGGCATTACAGTGTTCATGGAATGTGGCCATTCCCCTTCCCTATAAGGCCACATCCGTCATTTTTTACACATGCCTTGGTGCACACTGTGCCTGTATTTTCTATGGGGGCACCAAATTTCTTTCTAGCACAGGACACCAAAATGTGTGGTAGTTATATGTGTTACCAGCATCACACTATACAACTGTGATCACAGAAATAGTGTTATATATGTAAGGGTTAACTGATCGAAAGGGGGCATGTCATGAGACCCCACCCCTTTCTGTGGACATGTGCCCTCTTAACTGGTAGCACCCTGCGCTAAAAAATTCCTAGAGTGAACACTAAAATAGGTTTCTACATGATATGGAAAAAAATCAAGCGCTTGTATTATGCATATTACTAATGTGCATGCCCCACAAAATAAAATTGGTTAAGAAAAAATAAAATAAAAATCGGGTTAAAATATAAAGTGAAATTCACACTATATGTTTACAACTCCTTTATGGAGTATGTGGAGTTTTTCCACCGGCGTTTTTGGGTTAGATAGGCACTCTATTAGATGATGTAAGAGGTTGCCGTTCAGTGGTAAAGATGGATATTTGCTGGCTCCGGGAGGGTATAGGTAATCCCTAACTGTCCCTAACCTTACCTCTCCTCTCTCCTGCGGCAGCGTCTTCTCCCTTCGTTTCACACGCTGTGTGTTCCGTGACCGGAAGTCGTGGTCCATGCTTCTGGCAGTGATAGTGTGCGGCTCTAACGTCTCCCCTCTTCTCCAATGCGTTTCGAGGCACTAGGCCTCTTTGTCAAGGATGCCAGCTGTTTGATTAAGCCTCTAGTTTTATAGCGTTGTGGCAGAGAAAAAACTTTTTTTCTTTAAAAAATTTTATTGTTCAAAAACAGGAAGTTTAGTTCATTTTGGCGGCATGCACATGTTCTTTAGTAAAAGGTGAATGTAGTTCTATTACGTTCTGTAAATGTAATGAAAATCTCAAATTGTATGGAAAAAAGGGGGATGTGTATATTTCAAATCTATATAAAAAATAAAATCTATTTATACAAAAGATATAAAAGGTTTATTTTTATAAAAATGGAGATTTATTCTTGATTATTTTAAAAAGGCTGCAAACTCAAAGTCTATATTTAATCCTTCTGGTTTTAATGTTTGTAATTCATAGATCCACTTTGATTCTCATTTTTTCAAAGCATCTGAAGGATCTCCTCCTCTCCAATTTGGTGTTGATTTTTCTATAACGTTGACTGTTAGTAGATTGGGATCTTTGTTGTGAAGGCCTTTCTTTATGTTGTTTATGTGTTCTCCTATTTTCGTATTCAAACTTCTTTTTGTTTGGCCTACATATTGTAGGCCACACGGGCACTCCAGTAAATAAAAAACTCCTTTCGTGTCACATGTTCTTTTGTTGGAATTCTTGATGATTGTGATTGTACAAACTGGAAGACTATAAAAAGAAAAAGCACACAACTAATCAGGTCCTTTAAATCCAGTTTGGCATCTGGGCGTGGGGCCCCCGGGCTTCTCTAGCTGGACTGTCTCAGGGCATCACAACTTAAATACACAGTGACTTTTTATATCATGTTTGTTAATTATTTATGTATGCACTCTTTATTTTACATACTCTCTACCTCCAAACATAAAGTAGGAACCTTCATACTTATAATTTTACCACTTTACTATCACTATTCTTTATTGTGATGCCCTGGGGGGTCCTTAGCTGGATCATGTTTCGGGGGTTCCCTGCATCCCAGGTGGTGACTCCATAGTGTTAGGGATCTGCTCGACAAGAGGTGACCTGGACGATTGGTGGGCAGGCCAATATCACTGGCCAATGATATACCAACAACCTCTCATTATATATTATAATGTAATGATCGCATAGTGCATTTGCACCCTATCTCTCTGTGTGAACTGGAGGAAAGGTAAGGTTAGGGACAGTTAGGGATTACCTATACCCTCCCAGAGCTGGCAAATATCCATCTTCACCACCGAACGGCAACTTCTTACACCATCTAATAGAGTGCCTATCTAACCCAAAAACCCTGGTGGAAAAAACTCCACATACTCCATAAAGGAGTTGTAAACATACAGTGTGAATTTCACTTTAAATTTTAACCCGATTTTTATTTTATTTTTTTTCTCCACCTATTTTATTTTGTGGGGCATGCACATTAGTAATATTCAAAATACAAGCGCTTGATTTTTTTTCCATATAAAAGTACCTATAATTTAGCTACGAGCAGCTATAACCTGAGCGCAGAAATATTATTTTATCCTACAACAGGTTTCGGTACTTATATGTTAGTTGGGCGCCCAATTAGCATACGGACGGCAACGTAGGGAAATCGCATGTGCCATTTTAAGGGAATGCGATATGATGCAATGTGATTTTTTCATGTAATTTTTTTTTCTATCGCAACGCACCTCCCGCAAAATCGCATGAGATTGCATGCGATTTTACATTAGGTATACAATAATATGATTGTATGTCCTAAAAATAGTTTTTACACACCCCCCACTATCCATGCCACCCCAAAGCGTGGCGAGCGCAGGGGTGGCGGAACACGTCCTCTGACCTTTTCATACCCCCACTATCCACGCCGGCGTGGAGTTGACTTTATACAGTGTGGCGAGCGCAGTGAGCCACCGAGCCCGAAGCGTGGCGAGCCCCGCGAGGGGACGCATATTACTTTACATGTATTCCGTGTCCCCTCGCCACCCTCCGGGCTCGGGGGCTCGCCACACTATATAAAATCAACTCCACGCCGACGTGGGGTAATGAAAAAGTCAGAGGACTCGTTCCACCGCCGCTCGCCACGCTTCGGGGTGGCGTAGATAATGGGGGGGTGCGTTAAACCTACTTTTGGGACATACAATCATATTATTGTATACCTAATGTCATGGCATCACACACCCTATAAAATCGCATGCGATTTAAAATCGCATGACATTTAAAATCGCATGCCATTAAAATTGGATGCGATTTTGGGGCAGATGCGATGCAATGGCCTGGGGCTGAGAGAGCAGTGAATAAATTACATAGGAAAATCGCATTGCATATCCTAAAATGGCCGATGCGATTTCACTACGCAGAATAGCCCACTAACCAAATTGCTTAGTGGGCGCCCAACATATAAGTACATATAAGTACCCAGGTATGAGGCAGCAGAGCCAGCATTTTTAATAAAAAGATGGCTAATGGAGGCACCCAGTGGCGGATTCAGGGGGGGGGGCACCCGGGCACGTGCCCCCCCTGTCATTTATTTTGTAGCTGAGGACCAGGGCTTTCCAACGAGCCCAGCCCTGTGTCTCTAGCCCCCCGGGAACCGGAGATATCACCTGGCAAACCTGTAAAGTTTTTTCCCCAATGGATAATATGGGACCCATCAATTCCAACCCCCACCCGGTTCCGACGGCTGCCAGTTCCCGCCCTTCCATCACAGAAGCTTATGGTTGATTTCATTGAATTCCAAATCGCTGGGCCTTCAATACGATACCAGGCTGGTCCAAATCGGTCAATCGATTCCAGAGATATTTCGTGTAAACCGATTTTTTTTATTTTTGAAATGTAATTTCATGGCTGCTCATGTTCTTTGAGGGCAGATTACTCTGGAACCAAACGATCCAGTTTCACTGGAACAAAATCATTCAAAGCCCACTCAAAAGTTCTTCAATATAATACTTGTCTCATGTAAATGGGTCAGTTGGTTTCCGAAGATAAAGGTGGTTAAATGAGATAACTGGTTAAAGGGGCGAGGGGTGGTTTTCTCTCCCCCTCACACCAGAAAATGCAGGGACTAGGCTGGTGTAAAAGGGGCCAACCTGGGAATGCATTTTCTGGTGTGAAAGGGGTATTATTTCAAATAGCCGGGACCTGCAGTGCTCTGAATACGGCCAGGCTCTGCCACTGTCAGTGGCTATCACTTCTGCTGTCCCCCATTTACCAGGAGCATGTATTCCCCCTTGGCAATGAGCATGTAATCCCACATGGCAACGAGCATGGAACCTCTGGCAATGAGCATGGAACCCTTGGCAATGAGCATGTAGAGAAGCAGCACTTATGTAGCATAATTTTTAATAGGCATTATGGTGTTTGGCATAACACATAATGGACATAATGGCGTGTAACTTAATGTGTAATGGACATTATGCTGTAAATGTTTAATGCGAGCCCTTGGTGGACAATGTCCCTGTTTATGAAGTGTATTGTGAATTTTGGCTTAATCTGTGGCATTATGTGAATTCTGGCTCAATCCATGTGGCATTATGTGAATTTTGTCTCAATCCGTGTGGCATTATGTGAATTTTGGCTCAATCCATGTGGCATTATGTGAATTTTGGCTCAATCCGTGTGGCATTATGTGAATTTTTTCCCAATCCGTGTGGCATTATGTTAATTTTGGCTCAATTCGTGTGGCATTATGTGAATTTTGGTTAAATCCATGTGGCATTATTTGAATTCTGGCTCAATCGTATGGCATTTTACGCATTTGGCTCAATCCGTGTGGCATTATGTGAATTTTGACACAATCCATTTGGCATTATGTGAATTTTGGCTCAATCCGTGTGTGTTATTATGTAAATTTTGGCTCAATCCATGTGGCATTATGTGAATATTGACACAATCCATGTGGCATTATTTGAATTTTGGCTCAATCCATGTGGCATTATGTCAATTTTGGCTCATTCCATTTGGCATCATGTGTAAGGGGCAAGTATAATGGGGTCTAGTATTTTGTTGCATAATGTGTAGAAGTTGTATATGGTGTTGACACGCCCCCTGTTGAGTGGCCACACACCCTTGTCACCATGGTGGGCCTGCGTACTTTAAATGCCAGGCCCTATTTTTAATTCCATTCCCACCATCTCCTGCCGCTCTCTTAGCATGTACACTGGCACCACTAACACCGCCCCTCCCCCACCTAAACCCTTTTTTATCATGGTGCCCCCCCTGTCATTTTATCCTGGATCCGCCCCTGGAGGCACCTGAAACTTTAAAGAGCCATGTCATAGACCAGCCGTGAAAAAAGCCAGTAAGAAATGAGACGTCTCCAACGCGACCATTCACACCAGGCAGCCTATCTCTTCTAAATGTGGTAATAGTGACAAGATATCATCTATTTTTTGCACCTATAGCATAGTAGGAATTAATTTGGACAGAATACCCTGTTTACTCAAGAGGGCCCTCTCAACAACCACACCGTTAAATGATGCCACTGTAATTTCGGAAAGACTAAAGGTCCCTGAGCCAACAGAAAGCAATACCATTTGGGGCTTGGTGTATATATGGAACAATAACATGTGTCAAAAACCTTTTTAATAAACACTAAATCAAATACATCACATACATAAAAATAAAAAATAAATAGAAAATATGTAATATAAAAAATTAATAAATGATAAAAAATAGGATGACAATAACAATGGAATTAATATGTGCAAATATGAATCCGGAGCGAACAGGTTCACGTTTGAATCAGTGCAGAACACGGGGTAGTAATGCGAATGAAGCGAAGAGAGGCAAAATGAAACTACTAAGGGAAGAAGGTGTGTACTTTCTGTGGGGCTACTCTTTGGGCATGTGACAAGTATAATTCAACATAATAACGGAGGGGTGGTAAACATTAATAATAATAGTTTTATTTATATAGCGCTCTTTCTCCAATAGGACTCAAGGCGCTTGACAGATCACGGTGATCGGGTGGAAAAATATGGAATCAATAGCGGCTTCAGGTACCTTGGGGCCTTGGTCATGTAGGGCTTTGAAACTCAGTAAGTTGATCTTGAAAATGGTTCACCATTTTGTGAGCAGCCAGTGAAGGGAGGAGAGAAAGGGAGTTATGTGGCTTGGTTGGTTAACAGCCTGGCTGTTTTGTACCAGCTGTAAATCGGTGCAGTTCTATTTCTGGGAGACCAAGGTAAGGGGCATAAACAAGATGATACAAATGCATGTATGACTTTTAGTAGATCTTCAGATAGAATTAAGTGTAAATTTCTGGAGATAAATCTTTTTTACACTCTCTGGTACCTGATTCAACCCTTAGTCCATCTTGATTGGTGGTACCCTTACCTTCCAAACACGGCGTGAGTTCCGGGCAGAAAACTATCGTTCAGAACCATCCGAGCAGGGGGTGGAGAGGGGCGTGAAGGGATGTTTAGGTTCATTACCATATGCATACAGCCCCCCGCGTTTTATGGGTGTTCCCATGAAAACGCTGGGCGTACGTATGGTAATCCGGCCGTGACGCACCTGTGGGGATCAGACATCTCACATAGCCGGATGTCAGCTGCCCGCCCATATCCCTGCTTTCATAAGGAAAAATGTCTGAGTGGTCTGGAGCACTCGGTGCTGCCTGGCTGCTCGGTCCATCTTTCGATGGTCGGCGACCATCGGAGAATGGGGGAGATGTTCGCATGAAACATCCACTCGCGGTCTATTCACTCGGCATCTTACCGCATTCGGACGGTGTGAGCGATCCGTACGGCATTCAAATTAATGAATGCGTTCTATACCTATGTTTGACTCCTGATGTACTAATAAATATAAATATATTCATTTTAATAATATTGTCAATAGGTGCAGGAAATATATTATGCATATATATCTTGAAAGCTCAATTGGCAACATTTATAACCAAAAGAAAATTGCAACAAACATTTCTATCCCCACAATATTGGGTTGTAGCTAACATTGTAGCTATTCAAAGGTTATGACTATACTTTGAGGCTGTATTCATCTCTCTTTTAGGATATACTACAATGTGCAAGGTGATGTTAGGGCAATATGTTAAATGTCCTTATTTCAATATAACTGTGGAATGTATTATTGTGAACAACAATTACCTGCTTAATTGGTGTAAGTTTAGAGAGATTCATATCTGACACAGTAACCAAATATTGTGTCTTTACAAAGGCTATTAAAATAGTGTTTGACTACTCCCCTCAGATTTGCCCGATGAGGGATAGGAGTACGCTCAACTTGTATTTGTATTTTTATGTATAATACCAATTTTCCATATTTTCGCATGATTCCAGGATTATAAATTGTTTGGAATAATTTATCTGACATAATAACGGTACTTGTTTCCTAGCAGGGCGCCCACTAAGCTATATGCATAGTGGGCTATTCTACATAGTGAAATCGCACATCGCATCGCATGGCTTTTTATGCCTTGTGAAGCGTGCAATGCGATCTCAGTAGTTAATTTAGTTAATTTATTCACTGCACCCTGAGTGAAATCGCATTGCACATCGCATCGCATGGCCCTTTTTTGTGGCGTGAAATGTGAGATGTGATCTCAGTAGTTCATATGGTAAAACACCACCACTCTCCATGTCACGCTGAGCGCAGCAAGCCACACAAGGGGTGGCGGAACGCATCCTCCAACCTTTTCATACCCCCACTATCCACGTCGGCGTGTAGTTGATAGTGTGCCCCCGAGCAAAGCGAGCCCCACTATATAAAATCTAATAAATTACATGTATTCGGCGTCTGCTCGCCACACTATATAAAAACAACTCCACGCCGAGTGCATAGTGGGGGTATGAAAAGGTTGGAGGATGGGTTCCGCCGCCGCTCGCCATGCTTCGGGGTGACGTGGAGAGTGGTGGTGTTTTACCATATTAACTACTGAGATTGCATCAAACATCTCATCGCATGGTGGCCACAAAAAGTCACCATGCGATTTCACTATGTTAGCGTACGTAGGAAATCTGGGCACCCTGCTAGGAAACAAGTACCTAATAACGTTATTATTCCAATCTTATATGTATCTTTGTATGTCTATGTTCTGTATGTTGATTTATTAAAATTGTGACATTAAAAGTTAAGTTTTATAAACTTTTTTAAGCGTGCCACCCAAAAAAGAGAGTACTTTATCTTTCTTTGTACTTGCGTCTTCTTACGCTCTGTGGAGCACCTCTACACCCAATATTTATACAGCAGTATAAAATAGAAAATATTGTGGATTTCAATATTCTGTCAAATTGCTCTTTAATTGATAGTGAAGCCTGTGCAGCAGAAAAAAATCCCCCTCTCCTTTTCCCTTCAAACGGTACTATGGAGATTCCAGCCCTGATGGCAGATATTTTATCCAAAAACTTAAACTCAAACTCATTACATCTTGCCTGGCAGAGTGTTTCATCAGGCTGCAGGCATGCTGGCTTGCAAAGCATTTCCACTGTGTTGAGCAGACCTATTGTTTGCTGCCATGATCTCAGTTGACAGGAACTCTGTCTTCGTTACAGGTTATTGTTGATTGATATTCCCCAATATGCTTTGTTAGTTTTATCTTGTCCTCCAAAAGGTTAGTCTTTCTCCATTGTCTTTCAATTCTACGCCCCCTTTTTTGAGCTCATTAAGACTGCTGACGAGCATGACGATGTGGTTTGAGACTTTGTATACGCATTGGGGCTATAATATCAACTGCAGCCATTATATCCCTATTATAGTTACGGACTAGGGAACAAGGATCTTCACAAACTCCCAGTAATGCAGAGAGATACAGATTTGCTGCAAGAGCCTGTGGAGTCATACCCCTCCCTTGGACTATATTGAAATTCCTGAGGATGAGCCATCTTTGGTGCTCCAGAACTAGACCAGCAACAGTGTCTGCAGGTTCATTGCTTTCCATCTCCGGGGGGGGGGGGGGGGGGTGTGTGTGTGTGTGTGTAAATGAGGAGTACTCTGAAACCTAATCCTGTCGAACTCCAGGAGGCAATGCACTTAAATGTGCGGGTGGACCCTAGGGTGGACCCTAAGTTTGAGTGATTTTTTGAAACAGATAGCCACCCCGCCTCCCCTGCTTTCCAGTCTAGGGTTGTGTATGACAGAAAAGTTTGTTGGGACTGCAGCTTCCGAGACAGGTGCTTAATTTTCATCTAGCCAAGTCTCTGTAATACAGGTCAGATCTGAAGCCTGCTTCCATCCCACAACTGCGTATTTTTTCTTTTTCAAAATGCCAATGAGAAAAGAGGCCTGTGCTGGTGTAATAGGAACTGCAGCACATTGTGGGCGGAGTGAAATAATATAGCTGGAGGTATACTTATACATTGGTTCATCAATGATGGGCTTATTATAAGTATGGAATGCATTTGACGATGAAAGAGATTATTATGGGTTATTGAACAGAGCCTAAATTGTCTTAGATGGAGCCTTCTTCAACTAGCTTTCTCTGGAGAGCCAAAGCTCACCAAGGCTTATCAGCTATTGTTCTCAGCTGCAATACAATACATAGAACAATACAGTAGGGGATTATCAGAGGATTAAATCAGACAGCTCTGGCTCACTTAATGTTATTAAAGGGTTAGATGAGGATGGCTCTATCTGTATATTTCTCCCGCCTGTCTGTGATTGGCTGCAAGTCGCAGCATCATTTAACCCCAGGAAGTACCTGTGCACACCTTGATTACATGATCAAGTGCACAGGTCAGAGTATCAAGATTACAGGGAAATCATTGGAGGAATCTAGTCATGTGGCTGCAAGTGTCATTGAGGCGCCCATGCAGTGTGGGACTGGATTGGGATCAATGTGGGACGCCGACTAGTCCCCAGGGAAACACCATGCACATCAAGCAACTTAGAATGACTGGGGACATTAAAATTAAAGCCTTATCCCTTGGGGAACAGACTTCGGTTCTTCTAAAACCAATTCCTCATCTGAGGTCTGAGAAAACTCACCCTCCTATATATCCTCCCAAACATCTGTAGTACAGAGGGTAACAGTCTCTTTTTAAAAAGCTGAGGAGTTGTCTTTGCAGGGACCAAAGCTTTAGATAAATAACAACCGATCTGGTCAACGCGTAAGCCCAGGCTGGTTCAGAATCCGCAGGTAAAATCTCTCTGGCAACTTCCCTCTTATTACATGAGGCCTGAAGATCCACAGACAGATTAGACATAACCACAGTGAGCTAAGATGCCCACGCAGGGGAGTCTTGGCTTTGTAAACAATCCTATCAGGAATTCAAGTGTCACAATACAAGGAAGCAGACTGTCCCAGAATAAATTTACGTGCACATTTAGCAAATGTGGCACAAGCAGACTGGGACGCGCGTGCGTTTGAGACGCACGCGCATCCCAGTCCCTATCACCGGTGCTCGCCAGAGAAGGGGATCTGGCGGGCGCCCAGCAATGATGAAGAGGGCTACATCTGTATATAGGTATCCTGTCAGCACTGAGAACCTGCCAGTTATATTCCTGTGATACTCTTAGTATGTTCCTGGTGATTTCTATGTTCCCAGAGATTCTCAGAGTCCTAAGAAATTCCTGTCTGAGGGGGTCAATCCTATTAACCCCGTAGGGTGCGAGTTAACCCTAACTCGCACCCTTCACAAGGCAGAATACACTGAAATTTGCTGGCACCCCTGTGGAGGTGCGAGCAATTTTCAGCAAATTCAGCCCGCGGTAAAGTGTGCCGGGTGTCGTGATGATTCGCACTCGGCGAATCATCCGTACCCTTCGGGGTTAATAGGATCGACCCCTGAGACTATTCCAGTGTTCAGTGTATTCCTGCCTCTGTACCTTAGACCTCGGTACAGCAGCTGTGTCAGTGAACCATTGCCTTCAGTCTGAGAGATCCTGTCTGTCTCAGTGAACCATTGCCTTCAGTCTGAACCAGAATCTGGTCTGTGTCCAGCTTCTGTGAGTACCAGCAGCTTCCCCACACATTGGGGTGGAAGTTGCACCATTAATTACAATCTGCAATTGGTATTCTCACAGCGCCAGCTGGAGCCATGCTGACTTGTCTAGTGTACAGTATGTTTCTTGTTTGTTTGTCTCCCAGCAAATGCCAGAGGTATTGGTATAGCCTGGTGACGGAGTCTCTTAGGCGGTTAAGTTGTAAACCTATCCAAAATACCTTGGTTATAGCATTGTTTTATTCATTGCAATGGATTTGCGTTATAGCGGTGAAGGCCGCAAATCCTGTGTTCAGAACCTGTTTGCAAGGTTGCATACTCTAATTTATGTTCCTGTGCAGAGCCTAGTTATCTTTTGTAATTCAGTCAGTTTAGTTAGGGGTCTAGTGTCTGAAGGGTCTAGTTATAAAGGGTCATCTTTAAATTAATGGAAGCGTTATACCGGCGTTCTCAGTTATAACTTATTATAAAGAAAAGAGTGGTCGGCGCTATTTCCTGTGGGGGCAGTACTGTAACCACCCGAGCCGCTGGTCCTCAGTAAAAAGGGGGGCTACCCTTTAAAGATAATAATGGAAGAGGGGGAGTGAGGGCCTGCGCTCAGGGTGTGTAATAAAGATGATGACAAAAAGGTGTTGGAAATAACTGAAAGTTTTATTCACTGACAGTATACCAATTTGCTGCACGTTGCTGGGGATAAGCAAGTGGGGGTCAAAGTGGGGAGGTGGGTCTCAGTGGTGCTGTTAGAATAAACACACACTGGTGGTGGGGAGAGGCAGTCAATGGGAGAAACAAAGTCACAAGCGTGCAGGTGTAAGTGGTGCGGGGGGCTGGCGTCCCGTCCCGCCGTGCACTTTTACCTGCTCTCACCAGCCGGGTGGTGCTGGTCCTTAATGTCCCTTCCAATCGTCCGCTCTGCTTCACCGCGGCTGGATCGGCGCCTTGACCGCTCGATCCGCCGGTAACCACAGCCTCACGCAGATGGGACTTCCGGGGTTGCGTCTCGCGGGATTTCGCCACCGGGGTCCGTCCGTCTGTGTGATTGCTGCGCGCTCGACTCCCAGCCGGGAGGAGACTTAGTGATGTGTCTGTGATGAAAGGTGAACTCCAACGCGTTGCGACCCTCGTGGGTCTTCTTCAGGGAGTGATAATGTGTCTCAGTCCTGACCGGGATTTTATCCTGGTGCCGGCCCTGATGCGTGCTGATGGTGGCCATTTTGAATGAGGGCAAACAGCCCTTACATGGATTATCACGTTTGATTATGCCGGTCCGCACGTAATTGTCCTGACCTGATAGGTATTAATTGTTGGGCAGTCCTGATGGTATTGCATATAAAAGGGAGGTGGGATCATGTGGGTGAAGAATGGAATTGCTTGGTGCTGATTGCATACGATCATAAATCGCCCAGTGTGTACGTTTGGGCGCAATATGATAGGATTGGGAGTGATTTGTAAACGCAAATGGGGATGCAGGGGAGGACACTACAGTATTGCTGGTCCCTTTAGAGTCATAAAGGGTCCTGGTGTTAATGCAATTGTCCTGTATAGTCCTGTCATTGCTAATCTGATGGTAGGGTGTTAGAAGTCATGTGCATATTTTATCAATAATGGCTGATTGATCTAACTTCATTATCCGCATTCAGTCCCCTGGGTAGCATGGATCTTAAAGTGAAGATCCATTTTAATTCTTCAGTATTGATGATTTTAATGAAATCCCCTCCCCTCCAATTCCTATGTACCAGTTTGATCCCAATAATTGACAGGCCCCCGCACCACTTACACCTGCACGCTTGTGACTTTGTTTCTCCCATTGACTGCCTCTCCCCACCACCAGTGTGTGTTTATTCTAACAGCACCACTGAGACCCACCCCCCCACTTTGACCCCCACTTGCTTATCCCCAGCAACGTGCAGCAAATTGGTATACTGTCAGTGAATAAAACTTTCAGTTATTTCCAACACCTTTTTGTCATCATCTTTATTACACACCCTGAGCGCAGGCCCTCACTCCCCCTCTTCCATTATTATCTTTAAAGGGTAGCCCCCCTTTTTACTGAGGACCAGCGGCTCGGGTGGTTACAGTACTGCCCACACAGGAAATAGCGCCGACCACTCTTTTCTTTACAATATTACTTTGTGGGCTAAGGTTCTGGCAGCTTTTCCTTATGGGAATACTAGACACACGCATAGGTAGAGAAAACCGGGCCACCCAGGTTTTTGACGATCTAGACATCACTACCACATTACAAGAGGATGGCCAGAAATTCTGTGATACATTTCTTGCATTAGAGAAACTAGTAACCAAAGAATCCAGATTATGGTGGGATGTCACTACTTTACAGTGGTATATAGACCACAACTTGGTACCTAAGGGATTAAGGATTAAGAAAACACCCACCCATCACCTAGATGACAATAAATTCATGACACAGTGGAACCAGATTACCCATGACTGTTCAGTTAAGTTGACACAGCTTATTATAGATACACAATGTACTGAACTCAAAACACTGGACAAAGACATTACCACACTTAACAGCCAACTTGATAGATTTAGAGACCAAACGGAGTTCCAACAGTTAGAAAATCTATCACAGCAAAGAATTTTAAGGAATGAGCAGACAATCATCAACACTAAGAAAGACAAAATTATCAGAGACAAACTAGGTAGAAGGCAACACAAACCGAAAAACATAAGACAGTCAGACAGACACAAAAACAGAAAAGAACCAGTGAAAACGAACTCCAGGACACCGACCACAAAGAAACATCCCAAAAAACACAGCAACACCCCCGTATATAAACGTCTCAATCTCACGTATCAGCAATACATGACCCAGATACACAAGACAAAAATAACACCAACCATCACTCCAACAGAACACAACGACAGAGAGGAACCGGAAAACCCAGACCTTAGCACACTAAGTGGAGATACATGCGACACTTCATTCTCCACCTATAGCATCACAGAAGATGAACCTCAAACCTACGAATCACTAGCTAGACAGTCCCTAGAAAGAGGCACCACATTACCATTCGTAACAATAAGACAAAATCCATGCACCCCCACACCGGGGCTGACACAACCTGAAGACGGTAGACCCATCACCCCAGAGGACAATTTGGACACCAACACAACACAGACAGTATGTGCAGAAAAAGTTTTTTTAGAGATGACAGCAGGGATCGGGACCTGCATAGAGAACCTGATAGACCCGAATACAGAGACGACAACATCACAGACACAAGACACAAACAGAAACAAGAGAAAGCTGACCACATTGGAAGAGGATGTAGAGGAGGTAGAAATCAACACAAAAAGGAACAAACCACAGGACAAACACAGCAAAAACCCCCAAAAAAGACAGACAGTACTGGGATTTTCAACATTAGCAACCTCAAACTTGAAGACAGACATGTGACATTACTAAACAAAGGACTTAAATTCGCACCGACTGCCAGACTTGACAAATTTCAGACATACATGGACCTACACCGATTCACCAGAAAACTAGCACTAGCCAAATACCACCACAAACCCCCACCATATCAACAGAAAAAAGAGACCACAGACACATACAAACACTCCGATCTCAAACCCCAATCCAAATTTTACCCCCAACACATGAGAGGACATTTGGTTGACACATTCGAAACATTAGTCACACATTACCTAGAAGACCTCAACATTAAGGGACACAAGAAACGCATGAACCTAACTAAACAAGAGATGGAAACACTTAAAGAACTCAAGGATAACAAGAACATTACAATCAAACCGGCAGATAAGGGGGTGGGTATAGTATTACTGAACACTGAAGATTATACACAGGAAGCATTGAGAATACTATCAGACCCCAACACATACGAAACCCTACCCACAAACCCAACAGCAATATACCAACAAGAACTGAGAACACTTTTACAAGAGGGCAAGGACATAGGCATTCTAACTGAAAAAGAACACATTTTTCTAGACAATCACAACCCGGTCATCCCCGTTTTCTATTATCTGCCTAAGGTACACAAGAACACCCAGCACCCCCCAGGCCGCCCCATAGTATCAGGCATCCAATCACTCACATCCAACCTTTCCCAGTATATCGACAGATTCCTTCAGCCATATGTCAGCACACAAAAATCCTACATCAGAGACACAACAGACATAATCAGGACACTACAGACAATTAAATGGGACGACACACTCTGGATCTGCACTAGTGACATCACTTCATTATACTCAGTCATCAATCACAAGCAGGGGATAGAAGCCACGGAACATTATCTCAGACAAGACAGCACACTACCCATTGATCAGGCACGTTTCATCTTAGACTGCATCAAGTACATCCTGGAACACAATTACCTTTGGTTTGGAGACAATTACTACAGACAGACAACAGGGACCGCTATGGGCACCAGATTCGCCCCTAGCTACGCCAATCTGTTCATGAGCTGCTGGGAGGACCGCAACATCTGGGCAGACGGCGAGCTAGGGGAGAATCTGGCGCTCTGGCGAAGATTTATTGACGATATCATATTCATCTGGAGGGGGACCGAGGAGACCTTGAAATCATTCATACAAAACATTAATGACAACAACAACAATCTCATCTTCACGACGGAATACAGTAGAACACAGGTCAATTTCCTAGACCTCACAATATTCATTGAAGACAATCACATCAATACTAAAATATATCAAAAACCGGTCGACGTAAACAGCTACATCCTTTCCACCAGCGGACATCACCCCAATTGGCTAGCAGGCATCCCGACAAGCCAATTTCAGAGAGTCAGACGTAATTGCACTAAAATAACAGACTACAAGACACAAGCAGAGAACATGAGCACCCAATTTAGAGAGAAGGGCTATGATGAGACCAAGATCCAAGAAGCCTACAAGAGAGCAGAAACCACAAATAGAGACGAATTACTCACATACAAAGACAAATCCGACAACAAAAAAGACAGTTTTAAAATGACATTCATCACCAAATACAACTCTGACAATAGACTATTCTACAACATCATGCGAAAACACTGGCACATATTATTAGAGGATGAAATTTTAGGAGACATACTACCAACGAAACCACGGATGATATATAAGAAATCAGCAGACTTGAAACAAAAACTAACCCACAATCACATAAAACTACAGGACAAAACAGACAATAGCAAGGGTTTCTTTCACTGTGGCAGATGTAAACTGTGCAGACTTGGACACATAACCACCACTAAGAAAACAGACACTTTCAAATCAACAATAACCGCAGAAGAATTTAAAATCACAGAACACATAACATGCGACCACATGGGAGTCATATATTTAGCAAACTGCCCATATGGCCTACAGTACGTGGGACGTACCATCAGAAAGCTAAAAATCAGAACAGCTGAACACGTCAGACACATTAAAAACGGTTTTGAGAACCACAGTCTCTCAAAACATTTTAAAGATGTACATGACTGCAACCCCTCAGGCCTGTCAATTATTGGGATCAAACTGGTACATAGGAATTGGAGGGGAGGGGATTTCATTAAAATCATCAATACTGAAGAATTAAAATGGATCTTCACTTTAAGATCCATGCTACCCAGGGGACTGAATGCGGATAATGAAGTTAGATCAATCAGCCATTATTGATAAAATATGCACATGACTTCTAACACCCTACCATCAGATTAGCAATGACAGGACTATACAGGACAATTGCATTAACACCAGGACCCTTTATGACTCTAAAGGGACCAGCAATACTGTAGTGTCCTCCCCTGCATCCCCATTTGCGTTTACAAATCACTCCCAATCCTATCATATTGCGCCCAAACGTACACACTGGGCGATTTATGATCGTATGCAATCAGCACCAAGCAATTCCATTCTTCACCCACATGATCCCACCTCCCTTTTATATGCAATACCACCAGGACTGCCCAACAATTAATACCTATCAGGTCAGGACAATTACGTGCGGACCGGCATAATCAAACGTGATAATCCATGTAAGGGCTGTTTGCCCTCATTCAAAATGGCCACCATCAGCACGCATCAGGGCCGGCACCAGGATAAAATCCCGGTCAGGACTGAGACACATTATCACTCCCTGAAGAAGACCCACGAGGGTCGCAACACGTTGGAGTTCACCTTTCATCACAGACACATCACTAAGTCTCCTCCTGGATGGGAGTCGAGCGCGCAGCAATCACACAGACGGACGGACCCCGGCGGCGAAATCCCGCGAGACGCAACCCCGGAAGTCCCGTCTGCGTGAGGCTGTGGTTACCGGCGGATCGAGCGGTCAAGGCGCCGATCCAGCCGCGGTGAAGCAGAGCGGACGATTGGAAGGGACATCAAGGACCAGCACCACCCGGCCGGTGAGAGCAGGTAAAAGTGCACTGCGGGCGGGACGGGACGCCAGACCCCCGCACCACTTACACCTGCACGCTTGTGACTTTGTTTCTCCCATTGACTGCCTCTCCCCACCACCAGTGTGTGTTTATTCTAACAGCACCACTGAGACCCACCCCCCCACTTTGACCCCCACTTGCTTATCCCCAGCAACGTGCAGCAAATTGGTATACTGTCAGTGAATAAAACTTTCAGTTATTTCCAACACCTTTTTGTCATCATCTTTATTACACACCCTGAGTGCAGGCCCTCACTCCCCCTCTTCAGTTATAACTTATAACTTCATTGGATATTGATTTGTGAATTGACTTCTCCCTATCTCCATTACATCAACAGGTAATTATTCGGCATTCAATATACTGATCTGGGCCTGCAGAGCATTCCAACTCTTATGCTGAATTTTTTAAACATCTTGGTAATTATCCGGCATTCAATATACTGATCTGGGCCTGCAGAGCATTCCAAATCTTATGCTGAATTTTTTAAACATCTTGGTAATTATCGGGCATTCAATATACTGATCTGGGCCTGCAGAGCATTCCAACTCTTATGCTGAATTTTTTAAACATCTTGGTAATTATCCGGCATTCAATATACTGATTTGGGCCTGCAGAGCATTCCAACTCTTATGCTGAATTTTTTAAACATCTTGGTAATCATATTTCAGAATTCAGCTGCAAAATTTTGTTTTAAATCTGTAAAAAGCTGTTATTGTGATTTTTGTCTGTGCTGTGTGAGCTGTAAGGTTTGATTAGCACCTTCTGCTGGTGGGGGAGGTGTATTGGGAGGGGCAGTTGAATCAGGATGAACATTTGTTTCTTTAGGCTGATATATTCAGTGTAGTTTGGGATGTCAGGCCCTGGGACGTTAGGGGTCTAGTTATAAAGGGTCAACTTTAAATTAATGGAAGCGTTATACCGGAGTTAAACCGAAGAAAACCAGAAGGAAAACAACAAACCCTCATTACTTCTGAAGGACTGCATTATAACCACAAAACTCAGGAACATCATGTGGCCTCAACACACCTTTGCCATGAGAACACCTGGACCAGGCCCACCACCACTATGGCTGAGAACACCAGGACTACCCCTCATGGTGAGCATTAAGCTGTGAGGGGAAGCACCAGGGCCAGCCAATGTAGCTATATTTCCCCCATACATGAATGTGCCCCCACTTTCTCATAACCACATGCACTGCTCGCATGAGACTAGGACATTGATGATTCTATAAAATCATTTATCAATATTTCCCTTTCATTAGTCCCCTGCAAAGATGTGTTTGTGACTCCCCCCCCCCCCAGAATACATGTACCCCACCATGTGCTATTCCTGTAATGTGTACCTCCGCAGGTTGCACACCCTGCTAGCTCTGACCTATGCAGTGCACCAAGCTGGTTGCCTCAGATGGTATCTCTGCGGGCAGGATGTGGGTCATGTGGATGTCTCTGTGTGAGCAGGGTTTATCATACTACTACACAAGTATTTGCTTTCCAGTATATGCATTGGGTCCTTGTATAGCTCGCCTCCTACAGTGTAATCTTTGTAGTGCGCCCACCATGGCTGCCTCATCTGGTGTACTTGTGGATGGGATGATAAATACATGGACCTGAGTATTCACTGAAATCACCCATTTTGGCTAATTTCTTTTAGGGGTGATCTATTCCACCCAGGGTAATCCTACGCAGAACGCCTAAAATGGCTGCCGCACCTGGTACCTTGTCATGGTGGAGTACACAACCCATGGAAGTTATTATCCAAAATGCTGCATTATACTTAAGGGTTTCTTTTGTCTGTTACTGTACTACCAATATCCTCTGCATTATGTGCATTGATTTTTGATGTCTGCAAAGCGCCTTGAGTCGTGCTGGAGAAAGTGCGCTATATAAATTATACTTACTTACTTTTTTTTTTAAATTGAGTCTTTATTTGTATTAAACATTTTCATAACGAGAAACAACATGTGTAATATATATCCGCATTTTCCAAAAGTACAAAAATACACATGTATCATAAAAAGGAGAAAAAAAAGAAACAAGAGCAAAGAAAAACCACAAAAAAGATAGACCAACAAGACAAACTCCCCACGTCACAATCAGTCACAAAACTAAGTCCATAAACCCCCCTCTATAGCTCTAATTCCTGGCTACAGCATACTCCGTCCTGTAAACTCAGTACGCTTAGGTATACTTGCCACTATAAAAATACCATTTAAGCTTTTGCCCCTCTGTCCTTATCTCGCCTACGGCCCAGATACATCATGGATTAAATTTCCCTTTTCCTCCTCCTTCCTTTTACCAATTCCCTTCCCCGAACTCTATTCATTTAGAAGGATAAATTAGACTCAGTAAGTCCGATCCTAATTAAATACTAAACATCTTAGTGAACAAGGACTTGCATTTTTCTTGCAGTCAATTAGACAATTTTAAATTAATACATATTTACTGTGTCAACTAGTCTTACATGGATTAGTGCCGCATACCACAATTCTATCCAAACAATAAAAAATGATTTAGTGCCAAGCCTTAAGTAATATATTTACAAAGAATATTATTAATTTACTGTGTCAACTAGTCTTACATGCATAAGTGCCACATTCTACACTTCTATCCAATAAAGAATAAAAATTAAAAAAAAGGATTTAGTGCCATACCTTAAATCGTATATTTACAAAGAATATTGTTAATTTACTTAGTGCTTTCTTATATCAACTCTTTCTAATTGTTACTTTATAATAAACTGATCGGTTCCACTGCCCCCATACCCTATAAAATTTCTGAATGGAGCCGCGGGATGCATAAACATATTTCTCATGTTCACAGGTAGCATTTACTATGTTTATCCATATCGTTAAATCTGGACCTTTAGCGGACATCATACTTACTTACTTATCCTTACTAGTAACCTGACTCGGTTGGGACTCTGTGTCACCGTGAGAGACCAGGCGGCATCTGAGTACAGAGTGGAGCTAGTCTGCCCTGGAAAGGCGACTATTAGCAGCATAGTCTAAGACCAGCGCAAGTAGCAGCCAACTCAGGGTATAGTAGGAGAGGCAGGGATAAGCTATGGTGCTGCTGTGGCTTCACAACCTCGGCCACAGAAATACAAATCAATCTGTAATCAACATCTTACAGGCCTGCCAGTCACAGTAAGGGTTAACTCCAAGTTCACCCCAGATTATCATAACACCTACTCCTTACCCTGTCCCTAACCCTTATCTTCCCTCCCCACAGAAGGAGCCTATCCATAAGCCCCTACTCCTGCAGCCTAACCCTAATTCTCTCCCCCCCGAAGCCTAACCCTAACTCCCCCCCCCCTCCGCAGGATAACCCTGATTCTAAGGCCTGCAGTCCAACCCTAGCCTCACCTAAAGCAGCTGACCCCCCTCCCCCAATACTTAGTTTTGGGATGTCTGCTGACATGAATATGGTTTACTATCATCGGTCTTGTGTCTGCGTTTGCATGCAGACTTCATGAGCGTTTGGATGCGGAATACTTTCAAAACTGTAGATTCTGTCTATAGCCGTGCATATCTGAGCTCCCTGTCTACTGGAAGCCATATCTTTCAGGGGTGTAGAAGCAGACCGTCATCATGTCAGGCCATGTGAATTGAAGGAGCTGATCTGCATAAAATTATATATTTCATTAACAAACAAATGAATTAAAATGTGATGGGACATGATACAATCTATAAGGGTGTAGAGAGTCCAGACACCTATCCTTGTACTTGTCCCCACATTTACCTTATAAAACACCCCCTCAGAGTACTGCACATTCTTATAATGTATATAATCCCCACACATACACGCACTGCTGCATTCACCTTATAATGCATACAACGGTGCTTTAAGAGAGGATGCCCGTGTGCAGCCTCCTCCAGCTGAATTTATATAATACACCTCTCCTCCAGGCTAGTGCCTTCATCTTATAATGTACTGTATACATCATACAGCTGTATCCAGGAGTCCCAAAGCTCTAAAATTGGAGCAGTCTGTGTCATTTGGCACCATGCCCCCAACCCAGTGAACCACTGAGAGGATGTGAAGGGCTATAGCAGCGGGGCATCAGGGAGCACAGCTGGGCCAGGAAATGCCTGCACATTTGTGTACACTCTAAGCACACAGAGAAGCCAGAGATCCCGCACAGCAAACTGATAACCTCTATTAGTTGACCCTCTGGGCTCACAATTGCTGGTGACTGCAGGGGTGGGTATCGTGGGGTTGCCTACTCTCCGAAAGAGGGCATCCAGCTAGAGAAAGAAAGGGGTGGGGCCGGTGGACCTGCTGCGAAAATGGCAGGGCTCAAACACAGTGTTGTATGTGGGGGCGTAGCCATTGCGGTCACATCATCGTGGCCTTGCTCCCACATTTACAGGCATGGCACACCGGGGGGGGGGGGTTTACAATTATGCAATTTGTGTCATCAGGTCCCTATTGACTATATTGGGGATTGCCGATTTCTGGGAGCCTCCTGGCCATTCTGGGAGGGTAGGCAACCCTGGGGCACACAGAACCACGCATCGCCATTGCTATACCCTATACTATGTACATTGCCTGTACACATGGCGCGATCTGTCAGATCGCTTAGAAATGGGGCTTAAATCTTCCCACTGTATGCCCATTTACCATGTGTTAAAGTGCTCACACACTACAGTGGTTTTTTTTTTTTGGTTGCTCGACCGATTTGTCCTGCAGCAAAGATCAGAAGAAGCAGCTTAGATCTATGGGACTCCAGTGCTCGGGTATTCAGGTAGTTGGGGTGTTTGGGGCGCTCAGGCACTTGGATATTTGGGAGTTGGAGAGCTCAGGTGTCTGGGGATTCAGGCACTTGGGCAGATCTCTGGTGAGAACACTGGCCAAGATTGACTAGATTTATCCAGCAAGCTGGATATTATTCGCCAGGCTATCGCTATGGCCCCTACACAAAGAGCGATGTTTTCTAAGCGATCTAGTTAGATTGCTTAGAAACTGCCCTGAAATCGCCCTGTGTGTAGGCCTCATTAAACCACTTTCAGACAGCCGAGGGCGAATAACCCGGCAATTACCCAGCATTTGAAAAGCCGGATAATTTGGCCGTGTGCTGTCAGACACCCTTCACAAAGAAGAGCAAATCTCTGCTCAATTACACAGGGATTTCATCTGTGGGAAAGGGTTGAAGAGGCTTTGCAGAGTCGAAGACCCGGAGTTTAAGATCTGTACTGACCCATGTATTTCATGAAATTTCCAGGTGGAACTGCTTCACCCGGGAATTTCAATTTCTGTGTGAAAGGGGTATTAGAGTGAACCTGCATGATACTTTTTTGGGTGAGAATACAAAGCATCTGTAAAAAATTAATATTTTGAAAAAAAAATTGTGAGACTTGCACAAAAGTGTATCTCTGCTCCTCAATAAGGTAATAATGAAATTACAGAACTGCTATAAAACAAACATCAACAATCACTTACTTTTTCTTTTGTCGATTCACATTCTTGAAACTATGTGGGTATGATTACAAAGCACATTTTTTAGCAAATGGAGAAAACAATATTGCACTGCAGGTGGGGCAATTGTAAAACGTGCAGAGAGAGTTTGCTGGAGTTATTTTGTTTCAGTGCAGGGTAAACACTGTCTTCTTTATTTTTATATTGCAATTTAGATTTCAGTTTGAACACACCCCACCCAAATCCAACTCTCTCTACACATTATATTTGACCCTCCTGCAGTGCAGCATTTGCCAAAAACTGCTTTGCGATCAGATCTGCATAAACCCCTATATTTATAATGTATGCATAACTTATAAAATAATTATAAAAACAACTATATTAGTGGAATTCTATTAAAAGTTACGTTTGAATGTAAAAAGGAAAATGTTAGCAGAGCTAAGTATATAAGAATGCACTTAATCCTAACTGCTAAACCCCACAGCCTAACCCTAAACTCTTTCACCCTCACATCCTCACCCAAATGTCTTGCACACACCGGGTGACTTGTACTGCTCAGCGATCTAGTTAGCACAGAGCTCTCAGCACACATTTCTGGCTTGATCGCCCATATACACAGAGACGTGCAATGAGCTATCTGTGCTAACCAGAGGTTTATTTAGCACATGCAGACAATCCGCCTAGATCTTGACTGCATGTGCTAAAGATCTGAACGGGCAATGGCGACGCACAGGGGCACCATGTTTGCTTAATTTCTAAGCAATCTGAACAGATTGCTTACAAAATAAGGAAATATCACCCCATGTGTATGCCCCCAAAGTCTCCTTTTAGTGGCTAAACCCTGTACTTGCCTCAGTGATGCATCAGGAATCATACTGTCAAGTATTCTGACTATTGGGATCCTGACTGCCAGGAATTTTGACCACATACACATCCATTATTCCAAATCTAGGCATTTGCCTAGGGCGCCGGCCACTGGAGGGCGGCATTTCGCCCCCCCCCCCCCCATGCCGCGGGGGTACCTGTCCTGCGGCTGTGTATATAAAGCTTGCGGCGGCAGCGGGGGGTCCCTGCAGTCAAGAAATAACGAGCGCTATCCGCCTGGCTACGCGGAAGTGTTTCTGTTGTGGAAACACTGGCCGCACGCTGATTGGCTGAGATTCAGCCAATCAGCGTGCGCCGTGCGGCCAGTGTTTTCACAACAGAAGCGCTTCCGCGTAGCCAGGCGGATAGCGCTCGTTATTTCTTGACTGCAGGGACCCCCCGCTGCCGCCGCCGCTGCAAGCTTTATATACACAGCCGCAGGACAGGTACACCCCCCCCCCGGCACTGGGGCGCCCCCACCCCGACTCGCCTGGGGCGCTCCAGTGCCTTGCACCGGCCCTGGCCTTGGCATGCTGAATTAAAAACAATTACAGATTTAATACATCTTTTCACATTTTGATTAAAATCAGATCTAAATTGCAGTGTAAAAATACATCTGTCCAGTATTTGAGGGCTAAATGTAAAAGCAGCCAATGTTTACCCTGCATGCAAAATAAATAAATGTATCTGCATCCCTTACATTTAAACAAGGTATATGACCAGGTGTAGTTACTTGTTCTGCTTTTATTCCACTTCCGAATCAGACTCTCTGTGTTTATACCCATATTGTCTAAAAGCATAGAATAACTACATATCTGCAAATTTGTATGTGAAAAAAATAGCCTAATTACCTTTTTTCAGGGATTTTAAATTCTTTATAAAGCTGTTCTGCTTTTTTCTGCATTCCATCAAGTATCAGATTATAGATGGTATTGTGTAAAGAATAATCTAGGTAGGGTTTATCCAGCTTTTCTTGTATTAGACGCTGAATCCTTAGCAATTTGATTTGATCCTCCGTTACCTATAAAATACAATCAAAGTTACTATAAGCAAAAATTACTATTAAAGTAAAAAAATATTTGAAACATTACACTATTTAGGGCCAGAAACAAACCAACTCCTACTGAAACAACACCAAATTGGAAGAAAAAAATTAGGAGTATGAATAGATTTTTATTTATTAACAGTTATTTATATAGAACTCAAACATGCCATATTGTTCTACGGAGAATATTTGGCCATTCATATCAGTCCCTGCCCCAGCGGGGATTACAATTTATATTCTTTATCACATGTACAGATGGAGCAGTTCCTGGTGATAGAATCGGCAATCGCTGCCTTGCACCATCCTACGGAAGGGGGCATGCGCGCATGAGACGCACACATGCCCCGTTCTGTCAGAGCCCTCCGCTGGTGGTCCCCTGCACCCCCCTCCCCCCCCCCGCAGCCCCCACTGGCTGCTCCCACTTTTTGCCTGTCTCCCTGAAGCGGAGATGATAGGGAAGCCGCTCCCCGCCACCTTGCTTATGGGGGTGTGAGCGTGTAAGATGCGCCCCCGTCAGATGCAACTCCTGTCCGCCAGCCTTGCGCCAGCTCATGACATCTGGTTATCCTGCAGGCTGGCTGACAGGTGCTCCATCTGTATAAGAATAAACATTTACACTAGGGTTAATAATGTTGGGAAACATTTCACCTAGAAGTGTATTCTTGGAGAGTGGGAGGAAACCCACTCAAGCAATCCACACAGGGCCCTTGTGCTAATTGAACCCATTACCTCAGTGCTGTTAAACAGTAATGCTTACCATTACACTGTCCACGCTGCCGAGTTTAGTTATATACTGTAAAGACCATTCACACAAGAGGGCAAGGATCTGTCCCAATGCGCTAGCTATAGACCCATCTCCCTATTGAACGTTGACGTAAATCTCTTTGCAAAGTTGATCGCTAATCGGATGAAGGTGTTCCTTGCAATCTTAGTACACACAGACCAGGTTGGATTTTTTTCTTGGTCGTGAGGCCAGAACCACTAAGGTTCTTGATTTGAATAAATTTGCATCTTATTATGACTCTCCTATTTTGATCTCGACCAATGCAGAAAAGGCATTGACAAGGTGGATTTGGACTTCATTTTAGGGGTTTCCAGCATATGGGACTGGGGCCAGTGGGATTTCCGAGAATTCAGAAGTTGTATACTAGGCCCTCGGCTCAAGTTCAGGTAAATGGAGTATTGTCTGACCCATTGTCAGGGATGTCCTCGGTCTCCTTTGATGTTTGTCTTATGTATGGAGGCCCTGGCGAGGGCCATTCGACAGAACGTTTGCATTTCTCAGCTGATAGTGGGTTCTGGAGAAGATAAACACACTCTCTTTGCAGATGACCTCCTAGTGATTATTTTGAACCCTTTGACCTCTGTATCTAACCTTCTTATGGAATGTAAGAGGTTTGGAGCCTTCCTGGACTTGGTCAATTTAGCTTAATCTGTGGCATTGAACTTGACACTTAGCCAGATGAGTTTGCAGGCCATTCAAAATATTTCCCTTTTAAGTGGCATCCATCGCAATTAAACTATCTTGGAGTATCTTTAAACAGAGATTTCTCTCAAGTACTGTATATCAATCTAACTATTCTCCCTACTTGTTAGGATCCATAAGGACCTGGAAGTGGCAGTTATCAAAATGAATGTACTCCCTAGAATCTTGTACAAACTCTGCCAATTGCCATTCCTAGCTCTTGGATCGCCTCCCTTCAGATCAAGATTAGGGGTTTCGTTTGAGCCAGGTGCAAGCCTAGATTGAAACATGACATTCTCTATAAAATAAAACACCAGGGAGGACTTTAACTACCTCACTTTCTCTCATATCACAGTGGGACTTGTTACTAGAATAATGGAATGGGTGGAGATTGAACTTGCTTCGGTTCCATGGCTTCATTCAGAATCACCCTGGCTTATCAGAATTCCGTCAATTTCACATCCACTCGTGGGATAAACTTTTGCCTGTTTGCGACACTTGCGCTCCAAACCCCTTCTTTCCTCATCATCGTCCCAATTTATGCCGCTATTTAATAACTCTGAATTTCCCCCGGGAACACAGTCCCTGTCATTCCATGATTGGCAAGATAGGTTAAACCAACTATTGAGCTCTTGGGGCATTTTGAGTTTTCCTAAAATACAAGCCACCTGAGACCTGCCAAATAAAGAAACTAGACATCCTGGTGCCAAGTGCCAGAAAGGGAATAGGCCCTCTGCCCCCTTAGTGCATATAGGGCCAGTGCACACAACTTTTTTAGGGGGCGTGGCTTCATGGGGAAGATGCATGGCCACACAATAGTTCCATTTACACCTTAAAGCCCGTTACATATTATGCCATGCACCCTATTGCCCATATCACATTATGCCACACATAATGCCCCCAGTAGTGCTCTTTACAAAATGCCCAAGGTAGTGCTGCTTACCCAATGACCCCAAAATTAGAAATTACATTTTGCTTCCACTGCTGCTGCGGGGAGAAGAGCGGAGCAGCTGCTTGGATGAGGAGAGAAGGAGAGTGCAGTGCAGAGCATTCCCTTTGCCCATTAAAAATATGGTGCCGGTCATCAGCCTACTGTTTTATGGGGCATATGGGTCGCTGAAGGCTCACATAGGAGGTCATACTCAATGGGAGAAACTTCGGTACTTATGTAGTAGCCGGGCGCCCACTAAGCAATTTGCTTAGTGGGCTATTCTGTGTTAGAAAATCGCATTGCATCGCATGGGCCTTTTTATGGGCTGTGCGATGCGATGCAATTTTCCTATGTAATTTATTCACTGCTCACTTGGCCCCGGCAGACCACATTGCATCTCCTGCAAAATTGCATGCGGTACTTGTGTATTTTGGCGGCGCCCCCGATCTTCATCGCGCGTCCTCCGACCTTTTCATACCCCCACTATCCACGTCGGCGTGGAGTTGAGAATAGAAAGTGTGGCGAGCGCAGTGAGCCACCGAACCCGAAGCACGGCAAGCGCAGCGAGCCCCGTGAGGGGACGCGGATACCTTCACAGGTATCGGAGTCCCCTCGCGGGCTTCACAGGTATCCGCGTAAGCTCGCCACGCTTTGGGCACGGTGGCTCGCTGCGCTCGCCACACTTTCTGTTCTCAACTCCACGCCGACGTGGATAGTGGGGGTATGAAAAGGTCGGAGGACGCGTACCACTGCGCTCGCCACGCTTCGGGTTCACGTTTATAGTGGGGGGGTGGCGTGGGGGTGCATTTAACATTGTAAGCACCCATTAGGGTGCTTATACAATGTTTAATCGCATTGTATGCCATATACAATGTCATACAATTTTAAAATTGTATGGCATTGCACTGCATCGCATACCATCGCATGCCTTATGGTATGCGATGCGATGGGCGCCTCCAAAATACACAAGTACCTTACATGTGATCGCATGCGATTTTATAGGGTGCGATGCCATTATATTAGCTATACACTTGTATGATATACAATGAGGTTTTAGGCAACCGCCCACTATCCACGCCACCCCGAAGCGTGTCAAGCACAGCAAGCCCCACGAGGGGCGGCGGAAAGCGTCCTCGGGACCTTTTCATATCCCCACTATCCACTTCGGTGTGGAGTTAATTTTACATAGTGTGGTGAGCGCAACGAGCCACCGAACCCGAAGCGTGGCGAGCGCAGTGAGTCCTGCGAGGGGCCGCGGAATACATGTAAAGTAATCCACGTGCACTCGCCACGCTTTGGGCGATGCGATCCGCCGGGGCCAAGAGAGCAGTGAATAAATTGCATAGGAAAATCGCATCACATCGCATGGCCCAAAAAAAGACCCATGCAATGCGATTTCCCTAAGCTAGCGTACGTATGCTAATTGGGCGCCCGGCTACTACATAAGTACCGAAACTTCACCTGCCATTAAGCTGGTTTAAGTTTCGATGCTGCAACCAATTATGCATGTAAAGACGCATCAATGGGTGTGTACAGATGGAAAAAGAAAAGTACCAGTGGGTGCCTTGTGCACACAAATATAACAATTTATTGGATGGACATATCATACAAAAATTTAATTAAAACTAATTGGACACAGAATATACACAAAAAGGTAATAGTATAAGCATAAAAAGGTTAAAAAACATGTGCAATAATGAAAGCTGATTTAATATGGTATATAGTTACCAAGTCCCGGTAGGTTTTTTTCTCATATGCGCATATGAAGCCAGGTACTAATGTCCCGATTTTAAGAGGTAAAGATACCAGCGCTCTGTGGGAGTAGCAAAAAACTGTAGAATCTCCCAACAGGGTTTTTGTAATCCACAACGGGGGTTTGAATGGCTTTGCAGCAGCAGACAAAAATTGATGAGTCGATGCAGTCGACACTTGTGTGTCGATGGAGACGACAGCCACGAATCTTGCTTGCGGGCAAATAATCTGCAGCAGATCCCAGTTCGGGAGAGTGAATGCGCCAATGCGCCCCGCGCCTGACAGTGTCTGAGGGTAACAGAGCAGCTGCACCGGCCAGACAGCCAAGTACAAGCCGCTGGACACTGTGGCGGGCGGAGACTGCTTTGGACGGGGGTCTCGTGCGCTCTGCTGTGAGCGTGACAGCCGTGTGCCGCGAGATGGTATGGTGGCTGTGTGTCGTCTTCGGTGACACACCACTGTTGCGCTTGTGAGAAGGTGACAGGGACCGAGGTAAGCTGAATGTCGTGGAGCTCAATAAATGAGAAGTTCCTCCAGGTCCACTGGCTCAATGGCGGCAACAGGGCTCCTATTCATCCTTATACCTGGCTAGGTGTTGTGCACAGGTGTGTATGGCCAATTATTAGTGGCATCACTGTTAGCAGCTTCATTTCCGTGTCTCACATTGTAAGTCAGCTGAAGAGATCATTATAGCCTTTTAGCATAGCTGTTTTATGCACAATATCGGCATTCTAGATTAGCACATGTATATATATAATTTATAGTGGACATACACATTTTTTCAGAATATAAAAATAATAAAAAATAAATAGAAATAGAAATAAAAATAAACATGAAAAAGTGGGTATAAACAAATATATGCTTATTTTAATTCTTAGGAGCATACACTCCACTTCCCACTGTGTTTAAATGTGTCTCTAGAGTTCATACATTCAACGAGTTTGATAAGAGCTACACTGACAGACTATTCCTAGAGTGGTTCATCAGAGAGAGAACACCCATTGATAATAATGAGTTGCTTTGTATCTAACTATATTTATAATGTTTATCACAATAATCCTTCCTTTGATTAAGAAAAAGAGCTAAACAGAGCATTGCTAAAAAAGCAATAATATATTAACCTGTTCGGGCTAGTCCCTAGATGATTTGTTACCAGTGGTGCAAGTAGGAAAAATGACTTAGTGGTACTGTGCTGCGCGCCGTAGGCACGCGCCGAAAAATGGGCGTAGTCATGGGCGTGGTCAGGGGTGTGGTCATGACACTAGGGGGAGTGGCTAGAATATTGCACGCCGAAGGCACATGGCCAAAATTTACACAGTAATGCCTGTTATGCGTCACACACCCATACATATGACCCAAGCCATAATGCCAGTTACACATTATGCCCCACACCATAATGCTCATTGCACCGCACAACTGATGCTCATTACTAATATACCCCGCAGTGCCAGATATGCCCCCACAGTGCCACACATATGCCCACACAGTGCCAGATGTCATATGCCCCACAGTGCAACACATATGCCCCCAGTGCCATATATCATATGCCCCCACAGTGCCACACATATGCCCCGTGCCAGATATCATATGTCCCACAGTGCAACACATATGCCCCCAGTGCCAGATATGCCCCCACAGTGCTAGGTATGCCCCCACAATGCCAGATATGCCCACCACAGTGCCAGATATGCCCCCAGTGTCAGATATGCCCACACATATGCCCCCAGTGCCAGCCATATGCCCCCACAGTGCCAGACAGAACCATATATGCCCCCACAGTGCCAGATATGACCCCAGTGTCAGATATGCCCACACATATGCCCCCAGTGCCAGCCATATGCCCCCACAGTGCCAGACAGAACCATATATGCCCCCACAGTGCCAGATATGCCCCCAGTGTCAGATATGCCCACACATATGCCCCCAGTGCCAGCCATATGCCCCCACAGTGCCAGACAGAACCATATATGCCCCCACAGTGCCAGATATGCCCCCACGGTGCTAGGTATGCCCCCACAATGCCAGATATGCCCACCACAGTGCCAGATATGCCCCCAGTGTCAGATATGCCCACACATATGCCCCCAGTGCCAGCCATATGCACCCACAGTGCCAGACAGAACCATATATGCCCCCACAGTGCCAGATATGACCCCAGTGTCAGATATGCCCACACATATGCCCCCAGTGCCAGCCATATGCCCCCACAGTGCCAGACAGAACCATATATGCCCCCACAGTGCCAGATATGACCCCAGTGTCAGATATGCCCACACATATGCCCCCAGTGCCAGCCATATGCCCCCACAGTGCCAGACAGAACCATATATGCCCCCACAGTGCCAGATATGCCCCCACGGTGCTAGGTATGCCCCCACAGTGCCAGATATGCCCCCACAGTGCCACACATATGCCCACAGTGCCAGAAATGCCCCCCACAGTGCCAAATATGCCCCCACAGTGCCAGATTTGCCCCCAGTGTCAGATATGCCCACACAGTGCCACACATATGCCCCCAGTGCCAGCCATATGCCCTCACAGTGCCAGCCAGATCCATATATGCCCCCACAGTGCCAGATATGCCCCCACAGTGCTAGGTATGCCCCCCACAGTGCCAGATATGCCCACCACAGTGCCACACATATGCCCCCAGTGCCAGATATGCCCCCACAGTTCCCACCACAGTGCCAGCTGCAGAACAGCACAACTCACCGTTGGTTGCTGCAGCCTGGTCTCACTCTCTCCCGCTCCAGCCGCTGCTTCCCCCCGCCGCCATCTCCGCGCCGCCAACTCCGCGCCGCTGCTGCTGCTGCTGAGGGAGAGGAAGGAGAGATGCGAGGTGCGCTCCCCGCCCCTCCCCTCCATAGGAAATCTGCTGTGGCGGGGGGCAGTGGACCTGTACAGGCCACGCCCCCCGCCACTTACATATGCGCGCATGCGCACAATGTTGATAGGGGGTAATTTCTTATGGCGGTACGGGGTACCGGCACCCTACGTTTTAGTGGTACGCCGTACCACCCCGTACCGCCTTTCTTGCAGCACTGTTTGTTACTATAGATCAGATGCATATCAGATATATCGGACAGGACAAGGGAAAGAAAAAATGATGAAAGATAGACTAGTCTGCCCAATATGGGTATTATAAAAAATAATAATAAATAAATAGCGCAACCTTTAATATTAATGATATAATATACTAATAGAGATTACATCACAAAAGAACATACATATATACAAAAGTGCGTGTATACATGTATGTATACAACCAGAAAAAATATTTAGATATACGTGTTCAAGAGATGAAAAGGTAATAATAGGGGGGCGTGGCTTGATGGCGGAGGTGAACGGACGCTTCTGAGGGGAGCTCCTGGGCGATCCTGCCAACTCACCCTGCCAACGCACACAAACGGGCATCCCCGCGACCTGACCCCGGGCACAGCTATCCCGCCTCCATACCGGCACAGACGGGGAAGCGCTGCGGAGCCGGGGTGCACTTTTAAGTGCACTCGCAGGTTGCGGCCTTCCCAGCGTGACGGAGCCGGGACCTAAATTTTAGTGCGCGCCCGCAGCGTTCACTCGGCGGCGCGGGACCCCCCCCTTCTGAACCCAGCCGGCTGCCTCTACCTCCGGAGAGGGTAAGAACCCTGCAGAGATCACCACCCGCTACCCAGGGGCCCGGTACCCCCGGCCAGCACACCCAGAGCCAGGACCTGCAGCCCAATCCCAGAGCTGCATCGCACAGCACGGCCAGCAGATAGAAGCTGTGTCTGAAACACATCCAGGGGCAGAACTGATCTGCTGCAGGAGACTTCCACTGCCAGCAAAGATCCCCCAATAAGGTACTGGGCTGGGTGAGAGGCCCTATAGGAACACTGGGCACACAGTTTAGACGGCGGCCATTTTATTGGTGGGTGAATCACACCCCCCCCCCCCCATTCCACCAGCCGCAGCACTCATCAAAACCCCACCACACAGTGCATAATTGAGCCTGCGCCCTGCCTTCTACCCCCTGCAGTGGGAAACCATCACACAGTAGCTCTACACCTTGTCCACAGGGTCCAAGATAAGGTGCCCACTAAACAGAACCCATTGATGCCCCCCACGCTTACCACAACCTGGTGCCCCGCCAGCTGGCCATGAGCCCCTGACCTAACCCACCACCGATGGGGTCGTGTGGCTGACCCGGCTACCCAAGTGATCCTAAAGGCAAAGCCCTGTCTGATGCTCTCTAACGACACCGTGACATGACAACTATAAACACCCATCTATATACAAGATGGAGCACAGATGCTAATGGGGAGAACTAACAGGAAAGGGGGGCAGACTCCTGCTACTAAAAAATCAGGTGAATCCTCACTACAGCCGAACCTGTACCGCTACCTACATCCTGAAACTGACGGCGAAGAACAACCCCTCCACCAAACTCCCCTCCCACCAGCACACGACGCTGACACCATGGCCTCCTCAGACGTGCTCCCGCCACCAGGAGACGCAGAGGCCACGATGGCCGACGTACTTGCACAACTCCGCTCTCTCCCGACCAAGAAAGATCTCCCAACAAAACGCGACTTCCAAGACCTTGAGCAGAAACTCAGAGAGACTGTAAAATCTGAAATCTCCTTACTTCAAGCCGACCTAGCACAAATAACTCGTCGAGTGTCTGAAAATGAAGACCATGTACAGGAACTCGATACAGCACACCGCGAACTCCATAAGACGGTTGCCCGACAGGCACAAGAAATACAAGCGCTCCAGAAATGTCAAGATGACCTGGACAACAGAGGCAGGAGGAATAATCTTAGAGTACGGGGGATACCAGAGGATGTCCAGGGCCCCGGTATAGTGGACGCCCTCACGTCGGTATTCAACGAAATCCTGGAAGCAGGAGCTGACAACGCCATACTATTCGACCGAGCCCACCGTGCCCTCCGCCCTAAAGGTCTCCGAGAAGATGCCCCAAGAGATATAATCTGCCGCCTCCATTAGTATCACGTTAAAGAAGAAATTCTCACCAAAGCCAGGAAACTTGATAGGCTGGAGTTCAATGGCACACCCGTCCATATATTCCCTGATGTCTCTTGGCACACGCTCCAACAAAGACGCCTCTTAAAACCCCTCACAGATGCCCTAAAACAACAAGCCATAAGATTCCGCTGGGGCTTCCCCCTGAGCGTGCATGCCTCACATGAAGGTCGCCACGCCACCCTACAGTCCCCAGAAGATTTGGACACTTTCTGCGCAACTCTGAAAATTACCAAGCCATCCCTGACTGATTGGATTCACTCACATCACCGTTTAGAGCCGCCTGCCATACCCATGTCAGATAACCAATGGACTTTGGCTGGCAACAGGAAGCGTGGAGCGCAAGACCAATCCAATCCACGTGCTGGCTCAGTCACTTGAAATCTACAAACTGCTACAACGTCTCTTCCCATTCAGGCGATTTAAGGTTTACTCAACCACTCATCGTTGGGATATATCAACCCTCTATAATGCTGACAGTGGGTCACCGGCCCACTTACCCTAGGTGTTTCCCCCCCCTCCCCCTCAGTTGACCCTGTCACGGTCACATACTTAATTGTTCTACTTTAATCATCAGTTGGTTTATGTTAGGCTGCACTCTGCAGTCTACAGCACTCCCAGTTTCTGTACTCTGTTATTTAAATTTTAACATGAGGTTGTTATCTTATATATCATAAATGCATAAGTTGATCTAATATCCTCCTCACAATCTGAGCCTACCTCAGACACTGGGTGGCCCGGTTGCCACCACACCCCAGTTGGGTTTTCCGCCATCCTGCATTGGACTTTGGGCCATGGGGCCAGTCCATGTAGCCCTTTGGCGGCAACGTTTTCGTTTATAATGTTGCTCTCTCAGCTTACAAGATGTTTGCTTTTGTTATCTGTATCTAACTATGCTCTTACTTTCTCGCCTATACTTCTACTATCTCTTCCTCCTCAACCCCACGCCCTCACCCCTCCTCGCCTTCGTGATCTGAAATTAGACAACAAGGACTACTGGACCCTGGTGAGTCTTTACTTTCAATATTTCTACACACAAGAGATATAATCTGCCGCCTCCATTATTATCACGTTAAAGAAGAAATTCTCACCAAAGCCAGGAAACTTGATAGGCTGGAGTTCAATGGCACACCCGTCCATATATTCCCTGATGTCTCTTGGCACACGCTCCAACAAAGACGCCTCTTAAAACCCCTCACAGATGCCCTAAAACAACAAGCCATAAGATTCCGCTGGGGCTTCCCCCTGAGCGTGCATGCCTCACATGAAGGTCGCCACGCCACCCTACAGTCCCCAGAAGATTTGGACACTTTCTGCGCAACTCTGAAAATTACCAAGCCATCCCTGACTGATTGGATTCACTCACATCACCGTTTAGAGCCGCCTGCCATACCCATGTCAGATAACCAATGGACTTTGGCTGGCAACAGGAAGCGTGGAGCGCAAGACCAATCCAATCCACGTGCTGGCTCAGTCACTTGAAATCTACAAACTGCTACAACGTCTCTTCCCATTCAGGCGATTTAAGGTTTACTCAACCACTCATCGTTGGGATATATCAACCCTCTATAATGCTGACAGTGGGTCACCGGCCCACTTACCCTAGGTGTTTCCCCCCCCTCCCCCTCAGTTGACCCTGTCACGGTCACATACTTAATTGTTCTACTTTAATCATCAGTTGGTTTATGTTAGGCTGCACTCTGCAGTCTACAGCACTCCCAGTTTCTGTACTCTGTTATTTAAATTTTAACATGAGGTTGTTATCTTATATATCATAAATGCATAAGTTGATCTAATATCCTCCTCACAATCTGAGCCTACCTCAGACACTGGGTGGCCCGGTTGCCACCACACCCCAGTTGGGTTTTCCGCCATCCTGCATTGGACTTTGGGCCATGGGGCCAGTCCATGTAGCCCTTTGGCGGCAACGTTTTCGTTTATAATGTTGCTCTCTCAGCTTACAAGATGTTTGCTTTTGTTATCTGTATCTAACTATGCTCTTACTTTCTCGCCTATACTTCTACTATCTCTTCCTCCTCAACCCCACGCCCTCACCCCTCCTCGCCTTCGTGATCTGAAATTAGACAACAAGGACTACTGGACCCTGGTGAGTCTTTACTTTCAATATTTCTACACACAAGTGAGTCTAGCTAGCGCACATCCCCCAACACCACATGGCTAATCCAGACTTCAAAATGTGCTATTTCAATGTGAAAGGGCTTAATATACCCGAGAAGAGGTCCACTCTTTTACGTGAACTTAGACAGGAACACGTGGACATCGCCTTCATACAAGAGACACATTTTAAGTTCCAAGCAGCCCCAAAACTCAGTAACTACTATTACCCCCTAGTTTACTGTAGCGACAATCCCCTAGGTAAATCCCTTGGAGTAGCGATACTTGTCTCTCGTCGCCTACCTCTAACGAACATCTCACATCTCGTCCTAGCAGAGGGCAGGTGTCATGTCCTTAAATGCCAAATATTCTCTCACATGTACACGTTTGTAAACATTTACTCTCCAAATCAGGGCCAAAAACAATTCCTCTCTAAAATGCTACAACTAATTGAACCTCTTAAAGAAGGATGCCTAATTTTAGGAGGCGATCTCAACTGGTCGCTAGACCCTACCTTAGACTGTATGCCCTCAACCTCACGCCAACTCACACGTGGCCATAGAAACTACCGCAGGCTTCTACACGAATTCCAGCTAATTGATCTATGGCGGATCCAGCACCCTACGGTGATGGACTATACATTATTCTCGGCACCACACAACATGTACTCAAGATTGGATTACTTCCTGATAGATCATAAATCCTTATAATTCTTTCCCTGTAGCTCGATCGGTCAAATTACCTGGTCGGACCACGCACCTGTATTTGCCTCCGTTAAAATGTCTCCAGACACACAAAAGCCCTGGAACTGGAGATTTAACTCCTCGTTCCTTCGCGACCCCCGAATCATAACGGAACTTAAATCTGCGATTACAAGTTACATAGAAACCAACGACACCCCCGATGTCGGTGCAATGACTATATGAGAGGCTCACAAATGCGTTATCCGAGGCAAATGTATACAATTAGGATCACAACTTAAAAAAGAGAAAACGGCGCAGAGACAGCTTCTCCTCAAGCGCATTATGTCTCTAGAATCTCAACATAAATCGACACTAGACCCTCGGGTACTACATGAGCTCACTGAAGCTAGAAGCGCACTAAATAAACTTCTAAGTGATACAACCAAAAGGGATATAGGCAAATGCAGACATAAATACTATCTATGGGGCAATAAACCCGGCGCCATGCTGGCTCGCGCGCTCCGAGCACAAAGACTACAATCTTATGTACATGCAGTGCGAAATCCCAACGGTAAAATGGTCCACACCCTCCCCCAAATAGCCGAATCATTCCAGCATTATTACTCCGCCCTCTATAACTTAAGACCAGAACACCCTAACCTGCCCACACAAGACCCAAAAATGCTAGTTAAAAATTACCTCCACGAAATCAACTTCCCCAAGTTATCTGTAGAAGAACTAAACTCTCTAGAAAAACCCTTTACATCTGATGAACTCGAGGCAGCCCTGGCATCCACTCCAACCGGAAAAAGCCCTGGTCCGGATGGCCTCCCTAGTTGCTACTATAAAACCTTCAAAACATCTCTATTGCCTCTATACCTAAAGGCATGTAACTCAATCCCCATAGAGTCAGGTTTTCCTACGCAAACACTAGAAGCTCACATTTCCGTAATACACAAGGAGGGCAAGGACCCTACGCAATGCTCAAGCTATCGTCCCATCTCCCTACTTAATTGCGATGTGAAGCTGTATGCCAAAATGCTGGCAAATCGACTGAGCCCTCTCCTTCCTGAAGTAATACATGGAGACCAGGTGGGCTTTGTACCAGGCCGGGAGGCAAAGGATAACACCTCCAAAATTATTGACCTTATCCACGCCGCAAAGATTGGCACTGCCCACGTGGTCTTCCTGTCCACAGATGCTGAGAAGGCCTTTGATAGAGTTGACTGGCACTTCATAGAAGGAGTCCTCGGCCATTTAGGCCTTGGACCCACCTGCCTCCAGCGTATACTGGCACTATACAGCTCCCCAACGGCAAAAGTCAGAGTGAATGGTACCCTCTCCAACTCCTTCGGAATAAAAAACGGGACTAGACAGGGCTGCCCTCTCTCTCCACTTATCTTCGTGCTCTGCATGGAGGCCTTAGCAAGAGCTATCAGAGCTAACCCAAATATACATGGCATGAAAGTAGGACCTCAGGAATACAAATTAGCATTGTTTGCTGATGATTTACTAGCCACAATATCCGACCCTGTCACATCCCTCCCAGCGCTCATGTCCGAATTCTCTAGATTCAACACCCTTTCAAATTTCAAGATTAATTACACAAAATCTGTTGCAGTAAATATCTCTACTCCGCCGCATATCATAGAAGGGTTGAGCGGCTCGTTTCCTTTCACCTGGCATCCCACACACTTTAAATATCTAGAGGTACTTCTATCACGTGACGTAGCGGACCTTTATAGAATTAATAACCTTAATAAGTGGACAAACCTTAATCTTTCTTGGATGGGGAGAATCAATACCATAAAAATGAACGTGCTGCCCAAGGTCCTGTACTTACTTCAGGCACTGCCCATAGCCATACCAGAGGCCTTCTTTAAGGAACTTCAAGCAGCGACAAACCGATTTGTGTGGGGTTCAAAAGGACATAGACTAGCCAAGTCGATACTAATAAGACGACGGGAAGATGGGGGGCTACAACTTCCACACTTTATAAGTTACTATCACGCAACACATCTGGCTAGAGTTGTCGAAATGACGCGTTTCCCTACCGAAAAACAATGGCCACAGATAATTGGCGCCACCACAAATACACACTCCCAAACACTCCCTTGGCTTCTGAAAACTCCTCACCTTAGACACCCCACACTAGACCCAACCCTGAAATGTTGGAAAAAGCATAGACACTTACGCACCTTCAGCCCCAAATTCTCCCTACCCATGCCATTACTCTCTCACCCAGACATACCATCAAATGCTCTCACTGCAACATCTCTTGCTGCGTGGTCCAAAGCTGGCGTCTCAAGACTGACACATATTGTAAGCTCCACGGGTTTTCGTTCCTTTACAGAACTGTCTCAGACTTATAACCTACCCCCCAACAGCTTTTGGACCTATTTACAAATAAGACATCTCATAACGTCCTCACCACTGCGCCCGACAGGGTGGTCACCCACCCCCTTTGAAAACTTATGCCTAGCTGATTCCCCACCCAAACATTTGATCTCACAACTATACCAGCTTTGCCTATCCAGCATTTCCCTCCCAGCTCCCAAATTCATTAAAGACTGGCACAAAGACCTACAACATGAACTCTCAGAAGAGCAATGGTCCAATATATTCAGATTCACATTTGCTAGCTCGCCCTCCATTCAGGTACTAGAAACCCAATATAAAATAATGTCCAGATGGTATCGCTGTCCGGAACAAGTACACAGAATGTTCCCATCTGTACCTGCTTTATGCTGGAGATGTAAACAATCGACAGGCACTCCCCTTCACATCTGGTGGCAGTGCAGTCTGATATCTGGCTACTGGCAACAAGTCCACAAAATCACCCAGGAACTCACGGAACACCCAGTTCCAGAGACCCCCGAATTTTGGCTACTCAGCCTGATGGATATGCCACTTTCCCAATACAAAAACTCGCTGCTACGACATTTGGTGAACGCCGCAAGAGCTACTATTCCCTGCTTCTGGATGACGTCCATCCAACCACCAATACGTCGATGGCTACAAAGGGTCGACTTTTATATGACCATGGAGGATATCTCCTCCGCCTTCCCAAACACATACACTAGGTTCACTACCATCTGGGCGGCCTGGTCCACTTTTAAGGAATCACCTTTATACAAAACCCATATGACACAGACCGACTCACACTAGTACCACGTTGGCTCAACCACCCCCTCCCCACCCCAACCCTCCTACCCCCCTCTTCTCTCTCCTCTCTTCACCTTCTTCCCACCTCTTTCTTTCATTTATCTTATTTTCTGCATACGTTTACTCTGTAGATAATGCCTTTGAAACACAAATGTTTATCTGAATGTTGTCTAGCAATATTTACTTGCCATTCTGAGTCTATACGTTGTTTTGTGACCCTTAAATATATGTATCTTCTGACTCGTGTTAAAAACCAATAAAAACCAGTTTGCAAAAAAAAAAAAAAAAAGAAAAGGTAATAATAATAGATAAGCACTTAATACATCAAAAACCATGTAGATATAAAGACACCTACTTTAATGTGGGGGGGCACATACACACAAAGAATGTGTGGAGGTGGAGTATTCCCTATTTATGATAATACATTAAGTGGATAATGGGGCACATGAACCCCAAAAAAATAGGAACAATCATGTTACAAAATGAATCTTGAGCCCATCCCGACAATATAGCAGAGTAAATGCCGGTATGATAGATGTTTATTTATTTGGAATACACATGAGAGAGAGCTAGAGGAGAGAACCCGAAAATCATTCATTATTTTAATAGAGTATTTTCATCGATGTTTTTAGTTTTTTCTTTATTGTTTTTTGTCAATTTTAATATTTTTATCTTTTTATATTTTTATATTTTTTTATATATACAATTTTAGGGGGGGGGGAAATTTAAGAATTTTAGAGATTTTAATTTTAATTTATCTTCAATTTTCAGTAAAGTTGTTTTTATTCTTATTTTTATATTTATATATTTTAAGGGTATTACACTGAAGTCACAATATGTGATATTATTTGTGAATTTAGATAAATTCCAGATCTATAGTCTCATTCATACCGTGGGGTTTAAGAGTCTGTAACTTCAGGATCCATGCCGCCTCTTGGCGACACAGAGTCCTGAAACGGTCTCCTCCACGGCTGGTGTGAGCTATATGCTCCAAACCTATCACTTTGAGACCCACGGGGTCCCCACCATGGTGTTCTAAAAAGTGGCGGGGAACACTGTGGTTGGTGAGTTTCTTCACTATGTTCCTTCTGTGTTCTAAGACTCTGGTCTTGAGGGGGCAAATAGTGCGTCCTACATAGTAGGTGTTGCATGGACATATTAATAAATAGATTACGTAATTAGTCGTGCAATTGATAAAGGTCTCTATGTTGTAAGTTTTGTCATGATTTGACGCTGTGATTTTCTGGGTTTTATTCATTACATGTTTGCAAGTCATACATTGAGTATGATTGCATCTATAGAAACCAGTTATCTTTGGTCCTAGAATTGTACTTTGTATGGTCCCACTTTTATTCTCTGCGGAACCCTTAAAAAAGCTGGGTGCCAAGATGTTTTTTAAATTGCGTGCACGCTTAAATGTAATGGTTGGTTCTTTTTCTAAATTGGCACTAAGTATCGGGTCAGTGCTAAGGAGTTTATAATTTTTCTTTATGATGTTAGAGATTTTATTGGCAGCTACATTGTATTTGGAGATAAAGCATAATTTATTTTTATCTCCGTTTTTAAATTTGTCCGCCTTTTTGGCTTTACTATTGGGACCTTGTTTATTGCTGTTGGCAATGATCTCATTACGGTTTAAGATACCAGCGTACTCCAGAGCCTCAGTAAGAACAGGTTGGGGTACTCGCGTTTTTTGAATTCCTCCAAAAGGCTGCTCATTTGTTCCGAAAATTTAATGTCCGATGTGCAGTTGCGTCTTATCCTATGTATTTGACTTTTTGGGACATTGTTGAGCCAGCTTTTCTTGTGATTGCTGGAGTAGGGGATAAAACTACAAACGTCAACTGGCTTTTTGTAGCCGGCAACTGCTAAAACTCCCTCTACCACCTCCACCGTGACATCAAGGAAACTCATATGTGTAGGATGGTGTGAGTGAGTGAAGGATAAACCATAAGTGTTATTATTAAGGTGCATAACAAAATTATTAACTGATTCAGTGCTACCGTGCCAAATGAAGAACAGGTCGTCGATATAGCGACCATAGAGGACCAGGTTCGCATCCCAGTCCCCACTCCAGATGTACTGATCTTCAAATTGCCCCATATAGATGTTTGCAAAACTGGGAGCGAACCTGGTCCCCATCGCTGTACCGAGGACCTGTTGGTAGTGACAGTGATCAAATAAAAAGTGGTTGTGTGACAAAATAAATCTAATGCCTGCCAAAATAAATTCCCGACTCCCCTCTGAGATACCCATATCTTTTCTCAAAGCTTCGTCTACTGCTGCAACCCCATTTTGGTGGGGGATGTTAGTATATAAGGCCTGGGCATCACAGGTCACCAATTGGTATCCATTTGATGCCTTCCACCATCTTGATGAAGTGGGTGGTGTCTTTGATATGGGATCTCAGAGAGGAGGCATGTGGTTGTAAATAACTATCAATAAACTGTGACAGATTAGATGTGAGACCCCCAATCCCTGAAATAATAGGACGCCCAGGTGGATTGTGCAGTGTTTTGTGTATTTTAGGGAGGTGATAAAAATTAGGGGTGACCACCATCACAATCGATACCAGCCACTCACCAGAACCCCAAAAAGAGCAAGGGATTTAGACCAAGAGGTAAACGAGGAGGAAAGAGGAAACAAAAATCAACGATTCAAGTAGCTCCAATAGGTATTTTTAATCTGTCCTCAAGAACACTAACCCCTGTGGAAGAAGCTATACTCTCCAGGGGCATGAAATTTGCTCCTACCTCCACACCAAATTTCTTTGAACTTTTTATTGAACTGAATAGGTTCATTAGAGCACTGTGCAGGCAGAGATTCTTTGCAACTGCACCTAGCACTAAAGATGACACAGATAAAGATATCTGTTTAGATCATACTGATGAAAAAGGAGTGGAGATGTTGAGCGAACTGCTCCTGGAGAGTGTAAATGATGACACAGTGAAGGAAGAGACACAGATTTACAATATTAATCGTAAAATTTTCAAAAAACAATCACAATTTTTTCCCCTACAGCACAAATCGAGTGCTATTGATACCTTCTATAAGAGCACATTGGAAGAATTCCAAAATTTGTGCGATACTAGAGTACACCAGACCCTGTTCAATTTATCACAGGAAGAGAGAAAAGTTCTGAAAAATTTGTCCGAAGACCCCTCCCTTGTCATCAAGGCTGCTGACAAGGGGGGGGGGGGGGTGTGGTTATTCAGGATGTTGATGAATACGTAGGGGAGGCCAAACGCCAGCTGGCAGATACCAAATTCTATAGAACTCTGAAAAATAATCCATGGACCGACTACCAGCTAGAATTAAAAACATTGAAAACACCTTGAAAAAGCTCCCAAGAGGAGCGAAACTCGTTGGTGAAACCATTTGGGGCTGACTGACCTATTCAATTGGACCTACTAATTTTCTGCTGAGTGCCTGTTTAAAATCTCTGCAAAACCTCTTTTCTGCTGGACCATCATTACTGGGATCTCCGCCCATTTAGAGGCACCCCACAACATTTACTGGGCCAAAAAAACTACAGGGGGTTCTGCATCCTCCATCAAGATTGCCCGTGGGGTTACCCATACCCATCCATACAGCCATATATTTATGAGGAGAAATACCGATTCAGCTATATGTCAATGAGGAGAGATACAATCGAAACAGGACTTCATCACTAACCGGCCGGTTCATTTAATACGGTACCGTATGGACTATTATATCAGTCCTTTTACACCCCCTGGTTTTTCAGATTTTTATCTTGCTATAAAATTTTTTTTTTTTTTTTAGCCATTTTACTGGGTTCATTACAAGATAACTAATTCTTATTGTCCTATTTAATTGTGTTTTAATCCTTGTTTTATCTGTCATTATTAAATATTTTTCACATGTTGATTGGCAACATAGTTTAATCTTATTCAACTTCATTCACCTACTTAGCGCAGTCACCCTTTTCTTTTTCAGAATTAAAAACATTACTTGAAACGGCGGTAGATGAATGTGTAATTACGAAGGATGAGTTCGGCTTCCTCTACCCCCTCCACCCTGTCACCCCTATTTTTTATCACCTCCCTAAAATACACAAAACACTGCACAATCCACCTGGGCGTCCTATTATTTCAGGGATTGGGGGTCTCACATCTAATCTGTCACAGTTTATTGATAGTTATTTTACAACCACATGCCTCCTCTCTGAGATCCCATATCAAAGACACCACGCACTTCATCAAGATGGTGGAAGGCATCAAATGGGACACAGGATACCAATTGGTGACCTGTGATGCCCAGGCCTTATATACTAACATCCCCCACCAAAATGGGGTTGCAGCAGTAGATGAAGCTTTGAGAAAAGATATGGGTATCTCAGAGGGGAGTCGGGAATTTATTTTGGCAGGCATTAGATTTATTTTGTCACACAACCACTTTTTATTTGATCACTGTCACTACCAACAGGTCCTCGGTACAGCGATGGGGACCAGGTTCGCTCCCAGTTTTGCAAACATCTATATGGGGCAATTTGAAGATCAGTACATCTGGAGTGGGGACTGGGATGCGAACCTGGTCCTCTATGGTCGCTATATCGACGACCTGTTCTTCATTTGGCACGGTAGCACTGAATCAGTTAATAATTTTGTTATGCACCTTAATAATAACACTTTTGGTTTATCCTTCACTCACTCACACCATCCTACACATATGAGTTTCCTTGATGTCACGGTGGAGGTAATAGAGGGAGTTTTAGCAGTTGCCGGCTACAAAAAGCCAGTTGACGTTTGTAGTTTTATCCCCTACTCCAGCAATCACAAGAAAAGCTGGCTCAACAATGTCCCAAAAAGTCAAATACATAGGATAAGACGCAACTGCACATCGGACATTAAATTTTCGGAACAAATGAGCAGCCTTTTGGAGGAATTCAAAAAACGCGAGTACCCCCAACCTGTTCTTACTGAGGCTCTGGAGTACGCTGGTACCTTAAACCGTAATGAGATCATTGCCAACAGCAATAAACAAGGTCCCAATAGTAGAGCCAAAAAGGCGGACAAATTTAAAAACGGAGATAAAAATAAATTATGCTTTATCTCCAAATACAATGTAGCTGCCAATAAAATCTCTAACATCATAAAGAAAAATTATAAACTCCTTAGCACTGACCCGATACTTAGTGCCAATTTAGAAAAAGAACCAACCATTATATTTAAGCGTGCACGCAATTTAAAAAACATCTTGGCACCCAGCTTTTTTAAGGGTTCCGCAGAGAATAAAAGTGGGACCATACAAAGTACAATTCTAGGACCAAAGATAACTGGTTTCTATAGATGCAATCATACTCAATGTATGACTTGCAAACATGTAATGAATAAAACCCAGAAAATCACAGCGTCAAATCATGACAAAACTTACAACATAGAGACCTTTATCAATTGCACGACTAATTACGTAATCTATTTATTAATATGTCCAGGCAACACCTACTATGTAGGACGCACTATTCGCCCCCTCAAGACCAGAGTCTTAGAACACAGAAGGAACATAGTGAAGAAACTCACCAACCACAGTGTTCCCCGCCACTTTTTAGAACACCATGGTGGGGACCCCGTGGGTCTCAAAGTGATAGGTTTGGAGCATATAGCTCACACCAGCCGTGGAGGAGACCGCTTCAGGACTCTGTGTCGCCAAGAGGCGGCATGGATCCTGAAGTTACAGACTCTTAAACCCCACGGTATGAATGAGACTATAGATCTGGAATTTATCTAAATTCACAAATAATATCACATATTGTGACTTCAGTGTAATACCCTTAAAATATATAAATATAAAAATAAGAATAAAAACAACTTTACTGAAAATTTAAGATAAATTAAAATTAAAATCTCTAAAATTCTTAAATCCCCCCCCCATAAAATTGTATATATAAAAAAATATAAAAATATAAAAAGATAAAAATATTAAAATTGACAAAAAACAATAAAGAAAAAACTAAAAACATCGATGAAAATACTCTATTAAAATAATGAATGATTTTCGGGTTCTCTCCTCTAGCTCTCTCTCATGTGTATTCCAAATAAATAAACATCTATCATACCGGCATTTACTCTGCTATATTGTCGGGATGGGCTCAAGATTCATTTTGTAACATGATTGTTCCTATTTTTTGGGGGTTCATGTGCCCCATTATCCACTTAATGTATTATCATAAATAGGGAATACTCCACCTCCACACATTCTTTGTGTGTATGTGCCCCCCCCCACATTAAAGTAGGTGTATTTATATCTACATGGTTTTTGATGTATTAAGTGCTTATCTATTATTATTACCTTTTCATCTCTTGAACACGTATATCTAAATATTTTTTCTGGTTGTATACATACATGTATACACGCACTTTTGTATATATGTATGTTCTTTTGTGATGTAATCTCTATTAGTATATTATATCATTAATATTAAAGGTCGCGCTATTTATTTATTATTATTTTTTATAATACCCATATTGGGCAGACTAGTCTATCTTTCATCATTTTTTATTTCCCTTGTCCTGTCCGATATATCTGATATGCATCTGATCTATAGTAACAAATCACCTAGGGCAGCGGTGGCCAACCCGAGGCTCGCGAGCCGCATGCGGCTCGCCACGCTGAAATTTGTGGCTCCCATCGGGGTTTTGAATTTGGCGCCAATTCGGCTGCCAATTCAAAACGCCGCATCGGCAGCCAATAGGAAACGGCCGCGGCGAGGCAATCAGCGCTCGCCGCGCCGTTTCCACCCCGCCCCCGGCGTCTGACATCAGCGGGAGGGCGAGATGTCTCCATGCTGGCGGAGCGCAGGAGCGCTCCTGAAGAGGCGAGAAGCCGCCGGAGGACGGCGCAGAAGACGGCGGCGGGGAGAACAGTTCTGGCGCCGCTGAAGAGGCCAGAAGACGCCGGGATCAAGACAGAAGATCTCTGGCGCCTTCTGGAAGAACAAAGAAGATGGCTCCCGGAGAGGCCAGCGGGGGTGGGAAGCAAAAGAGCTAACGAAGCTCCCCCTAGCGGCCTCTCCCAACACCAGGTAGGGGCCTTTGGTCTCCTACCCTCCATCCACCCTAGACCACCGGGTGTCAGGCACTAGGCCCGTGGGCACATTCAAGCCCTTCCGGCCTGTGGGCGCATTAGTCGGGCCTTCTTGGCCCGTGGCTCATTTGTTTGTTGGGCCCTCCTGGCCCTCTAGGTGGGGCTTTTAGTTAGGAAGCTGGGCCCTCCAGCATAGGTGTTGCACTGTGGGCAACACCTGTGCTGGAGGGCCCAGCTTCCTAACTGTGGGGGCATATGATGTTTGGCACTGTGGGGGGCATATAGTGTTTGGCACTGTGGGGGGCATATGATGTTTGGCACTTTGGGGGGCATATAATGTTTGGCACTGTGGGGGCATATAATGTTTGGCACTGTGGGGGCATATAATGTTTGGCACTGTGGGGGCATATAATGTTTGGCACTGTGGGGGGCATATAATGTTTGGCACTGTGGGGGGCATATAATGTTTGGCACTGTGGGGGGCATATGATGTTTGGCACTGTGGGGGGCATATGATGTTTGGCACTGTGGGGGGCATATGATGTTTGGCACTGTGGGGGCATATGATGTTTGGCACTGTGGGGGGCATATGATGTTTGGCATTGTGGGGGCATATGATGTTTGGCACTGTGGGGGGCATATGATGTTTGGCATTGTGGGGGCATATGATGTTTGGCATTGTGGGGGGCATATGATGTTTGTTATTGTGGGGGCATATGATGTTTGGCACTGTGGGGGGCATATGACTGGCACTGTGGGGGGCATATGATGTTTGGCATTCTGGGGGGCATATGATTGGCACTGGGGGGAATATGATGTTTGGCATTGTGGGGGGCATATGATGTTTGGCACTGTGGGGGGCATATGATGTTTGGCACTGTGGGGGGCATATGATGTTTGGCACTGTGGGGGCATATCTGGCACTAGGGGCATAAAGTTTTGTCATGTGGCCACTCCCCTTGTGTCATATGACCACGTCCCTGGCCACTCCCCCGATCACACCCCTTTTTGGCGCGCGCGCCTTCGGCGCGCGCATGATGTTGGCTCTTTGGCTTGACCACCGATATTTTTCGGCTCTTTGCCTCTGACCGGTTGGCCACCCCTGATCTAGGGACTAGCCCGAACGGGTTAATATATTATTGCTTTTTTAGCAATGCTCTGTTTAGCTCTTTTTCTTAATCAAAGGAAGGATTATTGTGATAAACATTATAAATATAGTTAGATACAAAGCAACTCATTATTATCAATGGGTGTTCTCTCTCTGATGAACCACTCTAGGAATAGTCTGTCAGTGTAGCTCTTATCAAACTCGTTGAATGTATGAACTCTAGAGACACATTTAAACACAGTGGGAAGTGGAGTGTATGCTCCTAAGAATTAAAATAAGCATATATTTGTTTATACCCACTTTTTCATGTTTATTTTTATTTCTATTTCTATTTATTTTTTATTATTTTTATATTCTGAAAAAATGTGTATGTCCACTATAAATTATATATATACATGTGCTAATATAGAATGCCGATATTGTGCATAAAACAGCTATGCTAAAAGGCTATAATGATCTCTTCAGCTGACTTACAATGTGAGACACGGAAATGAAGCCGCTAATAATTGGCCATACACACCTGTGCACAACACCTAGCCAGGTATAAGACCAGCCCACTCAGCTGAATCTTCCATCCTCAATTGAAAAAGCTGCCGTAGCGCGGCGAAACGCGTCTTGAATAGGAGCCCTGTTGCCGCCATTGAGCCAGTGGACCTGGAGGATCTTCTCATTTATTGAGCTCCATGACATTCAGCTTACCTCGGTCCCTGTCACCTTCTCACAAGCGCAACAGTGGTGTGTCACCGAAGACGACACACAGCCACCATACCATCTCGCGGCACACGGCTGTCACGCTCACAGCAGAGCGCACGAGACCCCCGTCCAAAGCAGTCTCCGCCCGCCACAGTGTCCAGCGACTTGTACTTGGCTGTCTGGCCGGTGCAGCTGCTCTGTTACCATCAGACACTGTCAGGCGCGGGGCGCATTGGCGCATTCACTCTCCCGAACTGGGATCTGCTGCAGATTATTTGCCCGCAAGCAAGATTCGTGGCTGTCGTCTCCATCGACACACAAGTGTCGACTGCATCGACTCATCAATTTTTGTCTGCTGCTGCAAAGCCATTCAAACCCCCGTTGTGGATTACAAAAACCCTGTTGGGAGATTCTACAGTTTTTTGCTACTCCCACAGAGCGCTGGTATCTTTACCTCTTAAAATCGGGACATTAGTACCTGGCTTCATATGCGCATATGAGAAAAAAACCTACCGGGACTTGGTAACTATATACCATATTAAATCAGCTTTCATTATTGCACATGTTTTTTAACCTTTTTATGCTTATACTATTACCTTTTTGTGTATATTCTGTGTCCAATTAGTTTTAATTTAATTTTTGTATGATATGTCCATCCAATAAATTGTTATATTTGTGTGCACAAGGCGCCCACTGGTACTTTTCTTTTTCCTTCTAACCCTTTTGGGGGCGGCAACCCCCTCCCAGAGGGCAGCCATTTGCACACAGCACTCAAACACTGGCCCATAGCGCTCAAAATATATTGTTTTCTGTTGGGTGTGTACAGATGCTGACAAAGGCCATCTTAGTCTTTGCACAGGTGAAGATGTGTGACCACGAAGAGATATATGGACATGACTGTATTAAACTCTGAATCAGCCCCATTTCTTTGTAATAAGTATGGCAAAGAACAGAATTGTTTGGAGACAAGGACCAGTATCCAACTACTGTTGAAATAAAATTAAATTTTGTATATATATATATATATATATATATATATATATATATATATATATATATATATATATATATATATAAATAAAATGTAGATCCAGACTGCGCACAGCCACAAGCTTCAGAAAATAGGAGTGCGTCCTTGGGTCAGGATGTAGTGCAGCTTTCTCCAAATAAAGCCAGACCTTAGCTTTAATTGTCCCAATCACATATAGAAAGAAATTGGAGAAAAAGCGCAGATATGAGCAAAGTGTAAAACAAATTTTATTAAAAGTACAGTCTCACATACATCATAGATAACAGCAAACAGATTGCCACAGTGATATCCAACACGGTGCTAATACACTGGGGTTTTGGTCAGGAAAAGGCTGACAAAGACAGAAAAAACGCTTTTTGGGCGCACTCCTTTTTAAATTTGACTGGATTAAGTGATTATTTTAAAACATAGCTTTTATTAGAGACTTTTATTAAAATAGATGGCACATTAAGAAAAATTAAGAAAAATTAATTATTTTGGATTTATTTGGTATGTAGTGTGATCCTTAAACTATAATTGTTAAGGGATAAAAATTATTATATCACACGTTAATTTATCATTTATGCACTGTATTCTCAAAGGTACGATTACCATGATCACTGGTAATCGTACCTTTGAGAATACAGTGCATAAATGATAAATTAACGTGTGATATAATAATTTTTATCCCTTAACAATTATAGTTTAAGGATCACACTACATACCAAATAAATCCAAAATAATTAATTTTTCTTAATTTTTCTTAATGTGCCATCTATTTTAATAAAAGTCTCTAATAAAAGCTATGTTTTAAAATAATCACTTAATCCAGTCAAATTTAAAAAGGAGTGCGCCCAAAAAGCGTTTTTTCTGTCTTTGTCAGCCTTTTCCTGACCAAAACCCCAGTGTATTAGCATTGAATCTAAACACAGGGCGCACCGCCAACCTCATAACTACAAAATTTTTCTTTAAGTAGTTTCTATAAGTTGGTTATATATCAAAATAAATTATCTGTCCAGTCTGTGCGGATCTACACACCCTTGTTCATCCAACACGGTGCACCAACGACTTGAATAGCCGGGACCAGCCTTTTCGCCGCCGCCGCCAGGGCCTCCGTGGTCAGGAACTCCAAAAGCACAGCGTTGTCAGTTTAGGCCACGTCGTGGCCTAAACTGACAACGCTGTGCTTTTGGAGTTCCTGACCACGGAGGCCCTGGCGGAGGCGAAAAGGCTGGTCCCGACTCTTCAAGTCGTTGGTGCACCGTGTTGGATATCACTGTGGCAAGCTGTTTGCTGTTATCTATGATGTATGTGAGCCTGCACTTTTAGTAAAATTTGTTTTACACTTTGCTCATATCTGCGCTTTTTCTCCAATTTCTTTCTATATATATATATATATATATATATATATATATATATATATATATATATATATATATATATATATATATATATATATATATAGCAGGGGCCAGGCACTCCCAACGAAGAAATAGCTGAAGCCGGTGCCTTCACAAGAAGGTAATACAAGGAGCAGAGGTGCGGCACTCTCGGCGTAATAAAGAGGCAGGAGACAGTTCCTTTACATCAACGTTTCAATTTCATTTACGAAATTTTCATCAGGATAAACATAACATACAGAACATACCTTATATAACATATCACCACCATGTGAATGAGGCCAGCTCGTGTAACACCGCCTATCGGGCTAGCAATGATGACATCATCGGGCTGGGAGCATTTCCACCAATCCCAAAACGTGCAACCATCACCATAGTAACAAACATGTAATCAAAGAACGGGAACATACAGAGACTGCAAGAAAATGGTATAAAGGCATTGTTAAGATAATAAAAGAATAACAAGAAAAGTAATATATGTGACATACTTTAAATACACAACTACACAGTAAGGAAGATGTGGTATGATGACATACGGAGTCAGCGAAATATATTGTAGTTGAGCTGTTCATTTAAACCTCTGGGGGATACGACATCAAGGCGAAAAATCCACCTTGCTTCACACTGGAGCAATTTCAGGGGACGGTTACCACCCCGCAGGGAGGGGGGTACACAATCGATGACACGGAATCTAAGGCTATTAAGGGGATGATGGAATTGGAGGAAATGTCTTGCGACAGGTTGGTCGCTTTGCTTTTTCTCAATGGCTGAGCGGAGAGCGCTGCGATGTTGTGCAATGCGTTCTTTAATTTTGCGTTGGGTTTTTCCTATGTAGATTAAACTGCAAGGGCAGATAATCTCATAGACCACGAACGATGAATTGCAATCAAAGTGGTGACGTATTTTATAGCTCTTGCCCGAATGCGGGTGATTGAATGTATCACCTGTCAGCATAAACTGACAGGCTGTACAAGTGCACCTGAAACAGCCAAATTTAGTACCACCCAAAAATGTAGTTTTGGTGGAAGACGTTTTGATCTGAACATCAGTTTTAACGAGAAGATCTCTTAGATTGCGGCCGCGAGAGAAGCAAGGCAAAATGCGTTTTTCTTTAAAAGGTAGCGAGGGATCGCTCTCAATGATCGGCCAGCATTTTTTCACATTTTTAGTAATGATATTAGACTCTACATTATATCGAGTAACCCATGGGATGCGGGCTGAATCAGAGTCTAAAAATGTGTCTAAAAATGTGAAAAAATGCTGGCCGATCATTGAGAGCGATCCCTCGCTACCTTTTAAAGAAAAACGCATTATGCCTTGCTTCTCTCGCGGCCGCAATCTAAGAGATCTTCTCGTTAAAACTGATGTTCAGATCAAAACGTCTTCCACCAAAACTACATTTTTGGGTGGTACTAAATTTGGCTGTTTCAGGTGCACTTGTACAGCCTGTCAGTTTATGCTGACAGGTGATACATTCCATCACCCGCATTCGGGCAAGAGCTATAAAATACGTCACCACTTTGATTGCAATTCATCGTTCGTGGTCTATAAGATTATCTGCCCTTGCAGTTTAATCTACATAGGAAAAACCCAACGCAAAATTAAAGAACGCATTGCACAACATCGCAGCGCTATCCGCTCAGCCATTGAGAAAAAGCAAAGCGACCAACCTGTCGCAAGACATTTCCTCCAATTCCATCATCCCCTTAATAGCCTTAGATTCCGTGTCATCGATTGTGTACCCCCCTCCCTGCGGGGTGGTAACCGTCCCCTGAAATTGCTCCAGTGTGAAGCAAGGTGGATTTTTCGCCTTGATGTCGTATCCCCCAGAGGTTTAAATGAACAGCTCAACTACAATATATTTCGCTGACTCCGTATGTCATCATACCACATCTTCCTTACTGTGTAGTTGTGTATTTAAAGTATGTCACATATATTACTTTGGTACTTATGTAGTATCTGGGCTGCCGATTTTTTTATTGTATGCCTTAAGTTAAGGCATACAATCAGATGCGATGCGATACGATATCGCATCGCATCGCATACGATGCGATGCGATGCGATGCGATGACCCGATTTTTCCATAGGATTCAATGTTAAAATGGACTGAGTCCATTTTAACATGGAATTCAATGGGAAAAAGGGGTCCTTTTCATACCCCTACTATCCAAGTGGGCATGGAGTTGGATATAAACCTGTGGCGAGCGTAGCGAGCCACCGAGCCCGAAGCGTGGCGAGCGAAGCGAGCCCCGCGAGGGGACGGTATTCTGTGTCCCCTCGCGGGGCTCGCTACGCTCGCCACGCTTCGGGCTCGGTGGCTCGCTACGCTCGCCACAGGTTTATATCCAACTCCATGCCCACTTGGATAGTAGGGGTATGAAAAGGACCCCTTTTTCCCATTGAATTCCATGTTAAAATGGACTCAGTCCATTTTAACATTGAATCCTATGGAAAAATCGGGTCCATCGCATCGCATCGCATGCGATATGGTCGGGTGCGATGCGATGCGATGGACCCGATTTCAAAATCGGCAGCCCAGTTACTACATAAGTACCATTACTTTTCTTGTTATTCTTTTATTATCTTAACAATGCCTTTATACCATTTTCTTGCAGTCTCTGTATGTTCCCGTTCTTTGATTACATGTTTGTTACTATGGTGATGGTTGCACGTTTTGGGATTGGTGGAAATGCTCCCAGCCCGATGATGTCATCATTGCTAGCCCGATAGGCGGTGTTACACGAGCTGGCCTCATTCACATGGTGGTGATATGTTATATAAGGTATGTTCTGTATGTTATGTTTATCCTGATGAAAATTTCGTAAATGAAATTGAAACGTTGATGTAAAGGAACTGTCTCCTGCCTCTTTATTACGCCGAGAGTGCCGCACCTCTGCTCCTTGTATTACCTTCTTGTGAAGGCACCGGCTTCAGCTATTTCTTCGTTGGGAGTGCCTGGCCCCTGCTCTATATTACGAATATTTGTATTCTGCCACGGCATCCATCACCTATGGACTCCCCTTCATTTGGATGTTGGCTTATGTACTAAGCTCTCCAGTTGTCTTCAAGGAACGGGAACTTTGAACTGCATTTGGTCTCTACACTTACACAGTCTACGCCTTACCGATGGCGGAAGGTGGCCCTGAGATTGATATAAATCCGTTCAGTTTCCCCTTGAGTGATACCCACACATTCTCCGATGTGGAGATTGGTGCAATTGTCTTGGACAAAGGCATTAATGATGAATCAGAAGCTACTTCATCAGATATCATCTTCCGAGATCTACTTCGCCTCAAAAAGAAAGAGGTGGACTTCCATCTACATGCCCTATCTCTGAGCGACTACTACAGAAGTAAGAAGATTCCTCGAGGTTTTCGGGTCCGGAATTGCCCAACCATCGGCAGATTTGATCCCCATTTCTGCAAGCGCTGGGTAGGGATCCTCAATAAATGCTCTTTTGACCTAATGGTCCTGGTCATAGAGCAGTCCTCTAAGGAATTACAAATTATAAAGACCAAGATTGCAACTTTTGAAGCAACCAATCTACCGACACTCACGACCGATACCGACACAGATTGGCTCCTGCGTCTGAAAAATCAAATCTCTACTTACAAAAAAGATCTTATTCGATTTAAGAAAGAGAAATTGGCCAAAGTGGAGAATGACTATGAGAAACACACAGTCTATCGCTGGCTCAGTGGAGGCTCATCTGAGGACTCACGCAGACCTTTCTTCAGACGGCAAAGAAATAAGGCTATTTCATTTCATAACCAATTTGATACTGCCTCTTCACAAGAGACCGGCAGCTCTTTGAGCGACACAGATCGTAATGGACGTCCCTCTATCCCTTTAGGGGCACGCACCCGCAAGATGCGTTTAAAAGACGGCGACGTTTTACCCGACGAGGTGGACAGAATACCAGACAAAAAGAGTGGCAAACGAAACGCCAAACCTCCGAAAGCTCGCTAGTTTACAACTTATCTTCCTATGAGTTATCTGAACATGAACTAAGTGTATTGAGCCGAGGTCTGTCATTTGTACCGTCTGTACCTTTCGAGGATTTCCAATGGCAAATTGAAAAGACTGAATTAATACGCAAACTTAAGCTCAAAGAGTTTTTTGCCAACCGCGAAACGATGCCTCAACAATAGGGTCCTTTAATACCTGATGCTTTGAAGAAATTCTGCCCTCCCTCCCAGTTTGACCCACAATCGTTTAACCCCAGCATTAAGACTTTTGCCCGCTTGATGGATGAATCCATTGACGCCGAATTGAAACGATCACAGAATCAACACCCCAATCTCTCTCCGCTAGAGAGACAAGCAATTAAACAATTATCCGATAACAAGGATTTGATTATACGGCCAGCGGACAAGGGTGGCGGTATCGTATTGCAGGACCTTACCGACTACCATGCCGAAATTATGCGTCATCTATCGGACTCTGCTACTTATAAAAAACTTTCTTCTAACCCGTCTACTACCTGCAGACAGCAACTTCACGATATTGTCCAGATTGGAATTGATTCGGGAGTCATCAATGAGAACATTGGCAAGATTCTCCTCCCAGAATTTCCGGTAATTCCTAACCTCTATACGTTGCCTAAAATTCACAAGGGTCTTAATCCTCCCCTTGGCCGACCTATTGTAGCTGCGACTAATTCTTTACTGCAACCATCAGCTACCTACTTGGATGCCCAGCTTCAACCTCTAATACAACAAGAAAATACTTTCTTATTAGACACTTCCTCATTATTACGACAACTAGAGGACATTGATTGCATCCCTGATAATTGCCAATTAGCTACCATTGACGTTGTTAACCTATATACCTCTATCCCCCATGCATTGGGTATTTCTGCTATGAGATCTTTCCTTTTATCTAGAAGTGACTTTGGTGGGGCCAAAATCGAATTTTTACTTTTGTTACTTGAATTTATTTTGAATAACAATTTCTTCATTTATAACCGCGAATTTTATTTGCAAACACGCGGCTGTGCCATGGGATCTTCCATGGCTCCTGCGTACGCAAATATTTTTATGTTTGCGATTGAGTCAGAACTGTTTTTTTCATCCAGTGAAATCTCTAGTAAGATTATTTTATTTAAGAGATTTATCGACGATCTTTTGATCGTATGGTGTGGAGACAATTTATCTCTCAGCAAATTGATTGAGCAATACAATCTGATGGATGGCCCCATCAAGTTCACTTTTGAATTAAGTGAAAGTCATGTACATTTCTTGGATTTAAACATTGATATTGTAAATGGCAAATTGGTCACATCTATGTATACTAAACCCACAGACCGCAATACTTTGTTGCAACCGCAAAGTTGTCATCCCAAGAGCCTAATCCGTGGGCTACCATACTCGCAGATGATTAGGGTGCATCGCATTAATAGCGACATCATCCAATCTGAAGTACAAATCGACAAACTTATTGCCAAATTCATTGATAGAGGTTATTCTAGAAACCACCTTTTGCAATGTAAAAACAAAGTCCTACAGATGGATAGAAAATCCTTAATGTACACTGCTAACCCCAAAGACTCTGATTCAGCCCGCATCCCATGGGTTACTCGATATAATGTAGAGTCTAATATCATTACTAAAAATGTGAAAAAATGCTGGCCGATCATTGAGAGCGATCCCTCGCTACCTTTTAAAGAAAAACGCATTTTGCCTTGCTTCTCTCGCGGCCGCAATCTAAGAGATCTTCTCGTTAAAACTGATGTTCAGATCAAAACGTCTTCCACCAAAACTACATTTTTGGGTGGTACTAAATTTGGCTGTTTCAGGTGCACTTGTACAGCCTGTCAGTTTATGCTGACAGGTGATACATTCAATCACCCGCATTCGGGCAAGAGCTATAAAATACGTCACCACTTTGATTGCAATTCATCGTTCGTGGTCTATGAGATTATCTGCCCTTGCAGTTTAATCTACATAGGAAAAACCCAACGCAAAATTAAAGAACGCATTGCACAACATCGCAGCGCTCTCCGCTCAGCCATTGAGAAAAAGCAAAGCGACCAACCTGTCGCAAGACATTTCCTCCAATTCCATCATCCCCTTAATAGCCTTAGATTCCGTGTCATCGATTGTGTACCCTCCTCCCTGCGGGGTGGTAACCGTCCCCTGAAATTGCTCCAGTGTGAAGCAAGGTGGATTTTTCGCCTTGATGTCGTATCCCCCAGAGGTTTAAATGAACAGCTCAACTACAATATATTTCGCTGACTCCGTATGTCATCATACCACATCTTCCTTACTGTGTAGTTGTGTATTTAAAGTATGTCACATATATTACTTTTCTTGTTATTCTTTTATTATCTTAACAATGCCTTTATACCATTTTCTTGCAGTCTCTGTATGTTCCCGTTCTTTGATTACATGTTTGTTACTATGGTGATGGTTGCACGTTTTGGGATTGGTGGAAATGCTCCCAGCCCGATGATGTCATCATTGCTAGCCCGATAGGCGGTGTTACACGAGCTGGCCTCATTCACATGGTGGTGATATGTTATATAAGGTATGTTCTGTATGTTATGTTTATCCTGATGAAAATTTCGTAAATTAAATTGAAATGTTGATGTAAAGGAACTGTCTCCTGCCTCTTTATTACGCCGAGAGTGCCGCACCTCTGCTCCTTATATATATATATATATATATATATATATATATATAATCCATTTTACCAAGAGAATGTCTCACCTTAGCTGCTAAATCATTTCTTGCTTTGTAGTACTCATCTACAGCGCACTGCAGCTCAGCGACACGGCCTTCAACACTCTGTTCAAATAGAGTAAATACACATTTACAATAGGATAGCAGGATCACTAAATGAATTACTACTATGTGAAATGCAGGCTATATAGTGACATTAGATATTACTGTGATATACAAAAAGAATGATATGTCCCACCAATACGCTTTTTCTTTTTTATTTAACAAGATATTCTGGCAATAGATGTGCAGCACCAGGTCACCGATTTAATTACACCTCTATTGAAATGTAGATAATGTACATATTTTACAGTTTTAAAAAGGTCACATTTAAATGATTGCTTTCTGAAACTTATATGGATCTCTGTTTGGTATATTATCCATGCATATACAGAATATACTAAGACTTTCTTCTTACAAATTAGTTTGAAGTAACACAGTCATTTTGTCCTAGGCAGGATAAGAAGCTTTTGTGTATCTGGAGCTAGCAATGCTCTAATGTTAAAAATAAATATATCATTTGAATGAAATGAGATTGCAGCATGCAACAAGCAGCCTTTAGGTATGACAAGTCAATAAACATGAATTTGCTGTTTGGGCTCCTGCTAAGATCGTCCAACCAACACCAAAAACTCAAAAAAATTACCCTTTGTAACTATTTATTCAACAAGCTGTAGCTAAAAATGTTCATACAAAATATTAATGCAAGGTTGTGAATATTTCCTTGAACAAACTTTGATCAGTGTTATAACGGGATTTTTTACTTACCGTTCAATCCTTTTCTCCGATTCCACAGGTGAAACTGGAGTATTACAGTGGGGAATAGAAGGACGACTACAGGGAGCATGGTCACTTTAAATTTAAATGAGTGTGTCCAACTCCTCCCCTTCTACTTTCCCTCCTAGGCAGTCTTAAGTAATTGTGCCCGGAGGGAGCTGGAAGAAAATACATATTTCCGAAGAGAACAACCACAAACCACATTTCAACACACATAAACATGAGTAAGATGATGAAAACCAGTGAGAAGAAACATTGAATGAAAATAACCACACCAACGACAAGGGAGTTCCAACATACACAACCGGATTCAACCTTGGCAGGAAAACTGCAACCGAAAGACAAATTTCATCCGAAAACGAAGAAGAGTCACCGGTGGAATCAGAGAAAAGGATTTAACATTAAGTACAAAATTCAATTTTCTCCTTCATCCACTAGGTGACACTTGAGTATTACAGTGGGAACATCCCAGAGCATCCAGAACGGGCAAAACAGCACTGAGATACCCTCAAAAACTAAGCAGCCAAACCGTGAGGCAGAATCCGCAAAGATGTTTAACTGGTAAAGATGATGAAATGGTTTTCGGTAATGATCCAATTATGACTCGATTACAACCTCATAATATTCTTGAGCATTGATTGAGAAATTGGTATTCCACTCATTACCTCCAGACGGAATATTTTGCAAAATAACATGCACTTGAATTGGTAAGCCAAAGTACCTGGTCTTCCCACACTACCCAGTTTGCCTCTAATGATTAAATATCTGAAATCGGCTGCATTACACGAAATGCATCTGACATTTTTGAACAGGGCTTAGGTCTCCCCAAAACAACATTATTATTTTACTCCAGGTAGTTCTGGGTGCTGCTCTAAATGCAAAATGTCTAATGCCCCATTTTAACATAACTTTTGGGAGTGTGGGAAGACAGAACCTTTTGGGATAAGTTATTATTGTACATTAATGCTACAGTATGTTCTCACTTACATTATGTAAACACCCAGTTGCCTGTTTATGTCTGTACTTTTCTGTGTGGGAGTTAGGCACACGGAAGAAAGATTATTCTAGCTCTTATGGTCGGACATATTAAATATTGCTAAAAAATGTATTCTCTCATTGGTTACATAGTTACATAGTAGGTTAAGGCTGAAAAAAGACTTGCGTCCATCTAGTTCAACCTTGTATAGATATCCATTGCTGATTTGGTAGGTTCTGGTATTTTACAGACAAATTATATTTCTTATTTGTACCTATGGATGTTTTTCTCCAGTAAATGTTTGTCCAACTTTGCCTTGAACGCATTTAATGAGCCAGCCGTTACCACCTCTCTGGGAAGAGAGTTCCAGAGTTTGACTGTTCTGACCGTAAAGAAATTCTTTCTACTAGCTGAATGAAATCTTTTTTCTTCTAATCTATACTCATGCCCTCGTGTCCTAGATTCCTTTCTAGTAGAAAAGAGGGTGTGTGACAGTTCCTTATATTGGCCCTTGATATACTTGTACATGTTGAGCATGTCCCCCCTTAAACGTCTCTTTTCTAATGTAAATAGTCCCAAATTGCTTAATCTCTCCCCGTAGCTTAAATTCTCCATTCCCCTAATAAGCTTTGTTGCTCGCCTTTGGACTTTTTCTAATTCTATGATATCCTTTTTATAGTGTGGGGCCCAGAACTGCACTCCGTACTCGAGGTGAGGTCTCACCAATGCTTTATACAGTGGCATAATTACCCTTGAGTCCCTAGTTTCCATTCCCCTCTTAATACATGCCAGAATTTTGTTGGCCTTTTTTGTAGCTACATTACAATGGGCACTACATCCCAGTTTCCTGTCTATTTGGACTCCTAGATCCTTTTCAAGTATGGAATAACCCAGTTCCTCTCCGCTAAGGTTGTAACTTGCACACTGGTTGTGTCTCCCAAGGTGCATAACTTCACATTTATCTACATTGAACCTCATCTTCCATTTTTTTGCCCACTCATCTAGAATTGCAAGATCATTTTTTTTTTTTTAAAAAGCCCTCTGATAGGGCGAAACGCGTTAGAGGTTCACCCAGCTTACAGCCTTTAACTCTGAAGAAAAATTATTTGCCTGGATCCTGATTTATCTCCCGTGTCCACCACCATCAGCACAATTTGATTGGGAGAAACACAGACCAAGCTATACGTCATCACGTCCTCCAAGCTGCCAGGAGAACTCCGGTGAGAAGCAGGTGATACAGTGGCGCAGGTGAGAGCAGCGCCAGCTGTCCGGCTCCAACTACACGGGTGAGACGCCAGCTAACAACATCCACGCGGTGTCCTCCCCGACCACCCCGCTCACCGGAGGGACACTCCATCACTAGCGCAGACATCTGAGCGCAGTGTGTGCAGAGAGACACCTCGCTACCGGGACAGATATTCATGCACAGCCCGTGCAGGTGAGAGACGCACCACTGTACAATTCACTTTCCCCAAGTTATATACCCTTAAACCAACCAAAGGCACAAGATTGTGCACACAATTATTCACGTGTATTCTATCTTTAATTGGAAAGGACTGTATCTACAATCAAAGACTATTAGGGTCTATATGAAAATTATGACCCGTCCAGTTCAGTCTTTCTTCAGAAAACATATTCTCTGTCCAGAATTCTAGATACATGGACTGAGTCTACAGCTTTCGCTATCCCAGGGCTATAAATTACAAAGTATAACACTGTATATTTTCATTATTCATTTTTTATTTATTTTCTATATATATACATGTGATTAATTTCTTTATATATATACATAATTTTTATATGGAACAAAAAATTTTTTTTATATATATATTTGTGTATTTATTTTTTGTTTACATATCGATTGCATGATATATAAAATGGCTATGCAGTTGCTATAATACTATCTTATATATCTGTAGGTGGCCGCCTATAAAATTGTACTGTATTTTATATGATTAATTCTTTTTTATACAAATAAATGAAAATCATTATTTAGAAACAGACTAAAATTGTGTATGTGAAGTGACTTCATCCATGGTGCAAATAGACATTTAAAAACAGCGCAGACACTCCATCTTTGTTCTTATATTGTTTTTATTCGTATCTGTCTAGAACCTGTACCCCAAAAAGTCAGGCAATAGACAGATCAGGTGTATCCACACTGATACACATGGGAGAACTGCAAGCTAAAATATAGATTGACTAGATTTTAAAATATTATAAGTTAAATAATTATTTTTCTGTATTTGATACTAATTAGCGCCCAACCTTCCACTAATTTAGTGGTACCCCCTCTTTTTATTGGAATGATTGGATTAGAGAACTTCAGTGTTTTGGTCTTTGTCTTCAATCCCCCCATTTCTCCTCAAATATGTCCCCCTATTTCGTATTTTTTTTCACTGAAACTATCTTCTATCGCTATTGATTTATTGTTGATTGCCTTGTAATTAGACACTTATTACCAATTTGTCCTTGGACTTGTTTCTCAGAGATATATGGCTCAATATTCTCTTTTTCTATTACATTGTTCTATGTCATAATCTACTGAGACTTTACATGTTCTGTTACATCGATATTGCTTAATTTATACATTTGTTATAATAAGAAAGTCTTCTCAATAATACAATTCTTTATTTTCTTTGTGCAAATACATACACTGTGATTTTTATTGCATTTCTTATAGCCACTTTTGTATATGCTTTATTGAAAAAATGCAAAATCCTTAATAAAATGTTAAAAAAAAAGAAAGAAATGGCTTTCGGCCCGACCAAGGAGCAGCACGACAAAGCTACTGAATGGAAACCCCACGGGCAGTAGCCAAAGGTGGTCTCACAAAGCGATCAGAAAGTTCAGGAAGAGAAGAAGGCAGTATTTGTGAAGTGGCCAGCCTGATAGAAAGGCAAATCTGCTTGACCACAGTTTGTGTAGATACCGGCCAGCCAGGCCTTGCCGAGGTGCACAAAACAAACAGACCATACGACGACCTGAGGGAAGCACTCCTTGCCACATAGATCTGGAGTGCATGAACCACAACCAGATACCTGGTATATGGAGAATCTATCATGAAAACCGAACCACGATCGGCTGATTTATATGGAAGGCTGTCAACCTTTCTACGTAGACACCCCAATTCATTCACTGTGGAATACAAACTATGGTCTCTCTATTGGATACCTGAACAAGGACTTGTGGACACCAATATATGTGGAGCAGCCTATTGCCAGCACAGGAGAACAATCAGCCGTTACCACTACAAAAGGGTTTTTTCATTCATCTATAACAGCCTGGTGCAGGTAAAATAGAAGAAAGATAGTGCAGTGCCCCATTGGTGGGATAAATCAATTGGGAAAGTGTAAATGTGTCACACCATCAGGTTTTACTGTCCTGTTTGGTAAAAAATGTCCATATATCTCCTCCAGCTTTTCCTTCCAAGCTCCACGAACATAAAAGAAATGGCTCATTTAGGCTCCAAGCTCCACGAACATAAAAGAAATGGCTCATTTAGGCTCAATCAGCCTAAACTGACAAACGTAAGTCTATAAATCGAGGGGTGGATGTTAAAATATTTCTCTTTTCACCAAATGATCTCCTGTATGATTTAAGGTTCACCGCGTGTGCTGTCATAAATTGTGGGGCTACATGTATGCTTACATGAATTGAATAAAGACAATACGCATCATAGTTTCTTTTTAGGGGAACCTCACTTCACACACTCCCACACTTCATGTGACGTATCAAAGAGGTGCTTAAATGTATGCTTACTTTAATTTAGATGGATATCTTCTCATAAAGGTATATTTTGGTCCAGTCTGGACTAGGTTAGTTAAAAAACAGCTCCCCTGGTGTGCATTAGCGGTATACATGAACCGCATCTGGACCACAAGCTCCTTGGAAATAGGAAGAAGCTTGCGATCCAGATGCAGTAAAAAATGTGAAAAAAACAACAATGTAGACCTTTTGACTGTCAACCTAACCCATGTCGACCTAATGACCCTGTTGACCTAACCCATGTCAACCTAGACTCATATTGACAGTCCTGCATGTCGACCAAGACTCATGTTCAAGTAAATTCAATGCTAAGATCACTTTTTAATGTTATAATTTTAATTCTTATTTTTTATCAGCTTTTGTGTTGGATACATGTGAATAAATGTTTATACTTTGAATCTACAAAGCCGGGGACCCTGGCGCAAGCTGCATAAGGCTGTGACAGGGCACAATATGACACTGGTTTGCCTCTAGGCTGTAGCTGCTCCACACTGCATGAGGTTAAAAAGCATACAACCAACCTGGATTCTCCTGCTAGCAAGGGGAATCCAGTACTCACCAATTGAGCATCCAATACACTCCAGAGATGGAGGTCTCAGCAGCCAGGTAGTAGCAAACGGTACCTGCCTGTTCTCATGCTGATAAATGATCTACAGTAACTTCAGCAACTGTACTACTTAAACAAAGCCCAGGAGAGAGCCCAGAGTGCGACCAGCTCCCAGAGAGCACAATCTAAGAGGGGAAGTAGAAGAGGAGGAGTTGGACACACTCCTTTTAATTTAATATGACCATGCTCCCTGTAGTTGTACCACTGTAATACTCCAGTGTCACCTAGTGGATGAAGGAGAAATTTAAAGTAACTTAGAAAATGCCAGTCATTATTATTGTGTTAATCAGTGTAAATATATTCTAATTGTAATATGTACAGTAAAAAAATATGTATAAAAAAATGCCTTAGGGTTTACTTTATAAAGAAAAAGTAGAAATGAAAACTCTTTGCCGCGGCACTGCTTGATTTTTGTGAAAAATTGGTGAATAAGAGGTGAAGATGGTAATGGACGTAGTGAGAAAGTCTTGATAGTTATGTATGGAGCACTAAAAAAAAATTATATATATATATATATATATATATATATATATGTATATATATAAAAAAGATATATGAAGGATATCAGCGCTAAAATAGATCTCAGTCCAGCAAATAATTGACCAATAATTCAATGGGTCATACAGTTCACCAAGTCCCAGAATATATTTGGACTGCAGCACCCTCAGAAAGGAGACTCCCGGGATCCTCAGGAGCAATGGATATCTAGGCAGAAAAGAGGAACAGAAGGGTGCTCCATAGTGCATAAAACAATTTAATATTTAAAAGGCACACAGCACAGAGTACAAGCCATAAGAAATGCTCGTACCAGATATTACATCGGCAGTGGGCTGGATACCACAAGATTTTAGAAATGTTACCAGGCAGGTACAGCACACCATCCGGAGCACAGTCAGGATACACGCGGCCCACGCTGCTTCTCTTGAGGGATACACAGCGTGCCGGGTCCTTCTGAGGACAGACGGAGGGAGGACAGCCTGGAGCAGACAGCGAGCGTCACCGTAGCCACGCTCCTACGCGTTTCGTGATAACACTTCGTCAGAGGACGTGGTCTAGGTGCGCCCGCTGACCCATAGAAAAAGCTGGAAACATCCAATGAGCTTTATCGCAAAGGTGACGGACATCGGCGTCAACCAATAAAAACACACTGTCTCTCACCATAAATTGCTTAGGGAGATCCGGCCAATCCATAAGCCGGTAATGTGATTGACAGCACTCTTGTCCTATCAAGACTCAGCCCTAGGGCATGGGCATTTGTGACGTGCATTGGAGCTCCGTCCATAAGAGTTCTCTCTCACTGAACTCAAAGGGATAAGGCGCTAGCCAATAGAATCGTTTATATTAATTGATAGACTGGTCAGTTAGCCAATCTCCATGTTCCTATGTTACACATAGGTAGCGTCTTGCTCACTGTAGACGCTGCTGACAGGATGATTTTAGAGAAAAGTCAGCACATGAAACTAGTAATTGCTGGCTCTCTGTATGTTTCCAACATTTACTTTTACCTTCATAGTACAAGCATACACAATTACAATCATTATATGGTACATAAAGTGCAAAATGTGCATATTTAACCCCTTCCCGACATTTGACGTATATATACGTCATGGCCGGGATGTACTTCCCGACACATGACGTATATATACGTCATGACTTTAAACTGTCACCGCGTCTAGGGACGCGGTGACAGAGGGACGATGTCTGCTGTCCCTGACAGCAGACATGTCCCAGCATGCCCGGGGGGGCGGCGATGCCTCCCCCCCGTCGGCGATCGCTGCGATTGGCTGTTCAATGTGAATGCGATGCTTGCGTCTTTACTACAGATTGGGTCAATCGTATCGGTAGCATCGCATGACACCTTCAATGCCTGCGATTTCAATCAGTGCCGTTCCCGCTCTGTTTTTCCCGCTTGCTGGCCATCTGTAATAGGCCCAATTAACCCTTATAATTATGCCTCCTATAAAATCTGCATAGTAACACATGAATTTCAGTGTGTTACTATGTACACAGTAATCCTGCCCTCTCTAATATCTGCACAGTTACAGCATAATATTACCTCATTACTGTAAATATTTACATGCTTCTCTGAAAATTCGGCCCCTTGTCACAGCTTCTCCCCAAGCTCTTTGTGGGTTGTATTGGTTGGAGAGAGGACGTGTTTCTGCTTGTTACTGCTATTTTGCTGATTTCTGATCGTGTGGTTTGATTTGGATTTCGACTGCTGTTCTGCTGATCCTGGTTCTGTTCAACTGCTGTTCTGCTGAGCTTGGTTCTGCTGTCCTGCTGATTCGTCGCTGATCCCGACTGATTTGTTGTGGATTCCAGCTGTGATTACCTGGCATCTGAGATGGCGGAGATGAACATATTTTCGCTGCCCGCAACTGAGGATGAGGCTGTGGCATTCCTCCAGCGCCATCACCTGCTGCCGGTGGAGGCGACTTGCAGGAGCGGCCATCCCATGCAGCTCAGCCTCAAGGAAGGTATGTGGCGCTGCCACATGAGGGACTGCCGCCAGAAGAAAAGTCTAAGAGCGTCACTATTCTTCCCCGGGTGCAGTTTACCCTTCCTGAAGATGGTGAGATTCATTTTCTCGTGGGTTGAGGAGATGACATCTGTGGACTACTGCCAGAAGCATCTGGGCATCTCCAAAAAGACCACAGTGCTGTATAATAAATATATGCGGGAGGCCTGCCTGCTTGATCTAATGGCGCAGCCGCAGCGCCGAATTGGAGGTCCTGGCAAAATCGTAGAGGTTGATGAGACCCTGTTTGTCAGGAGGCAGGCCAATGTTGGCCGCGTCTTACCCCAGCAGTGGGTGTTTGGTGGTATCTGCTGGGAAACTGGACAGTGCTTTGCCACCAAAGTGGCTACCCGGGACGCCAACACCTTGATGACAGCCATTCTTCAGAATGTGGAGCCTGGGACCTCTATCTACACCGACTGCTGGAGGGCATACAGCACGGACCAGCTCCAAGCGGCTGGTTATGAACATGCCCAGGTGAACCACCGCTACAACTTTGTGGACCCCACAAAGGGTGTCCATACCCAAAACATTGAGCGTATGTGGGGGGCCTTCAAATGGCACAATAAGCGGCATCGGGGAACCGCCAGACACATGCTCCAAAGTTATTTGGAGGAGTTTATGTGGCGACAGAGTCTGGCTAGCGGTGACCCTTTCGCCCGCATCCTGCATGCACTGACTTTATTACCCAAAGACTGAAAAATTGTTTTATTCTTGCACTTTACTGCTGTCTTTGAGATGTTTCCATTTTGCCAGAAAAATTTGAATACTGTTTTAAAAAAGTTGTCTTTACTGTCTCAGCGGAATGATTTTTGAGGGATGAATGGCTTTTTGTAAAACACCACCACTATCCACGCCATCCGGTACATGTGGTACATGTCCTCCGACCTTTTCCTACCCCCACTATCCACGTCGGCATGGAGTTGATTTTATATAGTGTGCCGAGCGCAGCGAGCCACCGAGCCCGAAGCGTGGCGAGCCCCGCGAGGGGACGCGGAATACCTGCAAAGTAATCCGCGTCCCCTCGCGGGGCTCGCTGGCTTGCTGCGATCAGCACACTAAATATAAATCAACTCCATCCTGACATGCATGGTCGACATGTGGAAATGTACGTCACATCGCACGCATTGGTACGGTCTACAGTACAATGTGTGCGATCGACGCGATATTTCATTGTATAAGCACTACACCCATGCATTGTACTGTACGGTTTACAGTACAATGCGTCCGACCGACGCGATATTTCATTGTATAAGCACTACACAGTGCTTATCATGCAAGTCGCGTCGGTCGCATTGTACAATGCGTGCGACCGTCATGATATTTCATTGTAGAAGCACTCCGCAGCACTTATCATGTAAATCGCGTCGGTCGCATTGTACTGTGCGGTTTACAGTTCAATGCGAGTGACGCGACATACATGATAAGTGCTGCGGAGTGCTTCTACAATGAAATATCGCGTCGGCCGCACTCATTGTACTGTACGGAGTACATTGAAATGCCTGCGATTCGACGCAACGCGATTTTGCTGTCAGTCAAAGGGCAAAGGCGCCAAAAGGACCCTGGGGAAGGACAACAGCAGCCATTTTAATGACATTAAACCCTTGGCTGCAGCACCTGAAACAGACTCCCTGCCCCATCAATAAAAGTAAGACACTTTAGGTATATTTTGCATAGGTGGGGTGTGGGGTTTGGGGAGGGGCATATATAGGGTTGGGGGGGGACATATGCATATCTGGGTATTGTTATTATGTGCAGGGGTCATGCTATGCAGGGTGGGGTACAGGTATTAATGTTCAGGGGGGGTGCAGGGGGGAGTGGGGAGATCATGTAAATATGTGGGGATTGTGATTATGTGCAGGGGTGATGATATGCAGGGTGGGGTACAGGGCATAATGTGCATGGGTGATGTTTATGTGCAGGGGTGCTGCTCATGTATAGGGCCAGAGAGTGATCATGTGAAGGAGGTGATGATGTGCAGGATTCAGGGTGATGTGAATAATGTACATATGTGTAAATTGTGTTTATGTGCAGAGGTGATCATGTGCAGGGAATTATGTACTGAGTTGTGTAATATTACAAGCAGAGTAGCCTGTCATTTGTGATTGTAATGCAGGGTGACTAGCCTGTTATTTTATGTTACTACAGATATATAGGTATAGCTGATTGGGGATGCGGTCATTTGGTCGAATGCATTATTGTCGAATGTCATTACATCGAATCCATTAGGTCGAATTGCTAAAAGGTCGACATGATTCTAGGTCGACATGGGAAAAGGTCGAAATGATTCTAAGTCGAAAGGTCATTAGTTCGACAGGTCATTAGGTCGACAAGGTCATTAGGTCGACATTGTCTAGGTCGACATTCACAAAGTCGACATGGGGTTTTTCACTGTTTTTTGAGCCGACATGTGCTGACAGGCGGTATTTCATGCCCTACCATCCACTAGGGCGTGGTGGGAGAATAAAATAGTGTGCCGAGCGTAGCGAGGCACCGTGCCCGACGCATTGCGAGCGCAGCGAGCGATGCGAGGGGATGCAGTGCACTTTAAACTGTGTCCATGTCGACTGTGTTGACATTCAGGTAAAAAAACAGTGAAAAACCCCATGTCGACTTTGTGAATGTCGACCTAGACAATGTCGACCTAATGACCTTGTCGACCTAATGACCTGTCGAACTAATGACCTTTCGACCTAGAATCATTTCGACCTTTTCCCATGTCGACCTAGAATCATGTCGACCTTTTAGCAATTCGACCTAATGGATTCGATGTAATGACATTCGACCATAATGCATTCGACCAAACGATCCCAACCCAGCTGATTGAGGTGTCATGTGGTTGTTATTGGAATGGTGCAGCTGGATGATGTGTCATGTTACTATTTATGTGCAAGTTGGTGTCTTATTTTTTTTCTGCACTGTTGGAGTAGACTTTGTTGACATATTGTTGATGCAGATTGTTAGGTTATGTTTTTATAAGTATACTGGTGGTGCAGACTGCAGTGTCACTTTTTTCTAATGCATGAATGTTATTCCATCATTTTGTGTCACCGCCAGTGTCAAGACCATCCCGAAGTGTGGCGAGGAGTGGCGGTACGCGTCCTCCGACCTTTTCCTATCCCCAATATCCACATTGGCGTGGAGTTGATTTATAAAGTGTGGTGAGCGCAGCGAGCCACCGAGCCCGAAGCGTGGCGAGCCCCGCAAAGGGGACACGAATTACCTGTTAAGTAATCCGCGTCCGCTCGCCACGCTTCGGGCTCGGTGGCTCGCTGCGCTCGGCACACTTTATAAAATCAACTCCACACCGACGTGGATAGTGGGGGTAGGAAAAGGTCGGAGGACGCCTACCGCCGCCACTCGCCACGCTTCTGGATGGCGTGGATAATGGGTGTCACATTTCATTGTAATTTTCCAAATGTTATTCCATCATGTTGTGTCACCGCCAGTGTCAACACCATCCCGAAGTGTGGCGAGGAGCGGCGGTACGCGTCCTCCGACCTTTTCCTACCCCCACTATCCACGTTGGCGTGGAGTCGATTTTATAAAGTGTGGCGAGCGCAGCGTGGCGAGCGCAGCGAGGGGACGCGGATTACCTGTGAAGTAATCCGCGTCCGCTCGCCACACTTTATAAAATCAACTCCACGCCGACGTGGATAGTGGGGGTAGGAAAAGGTCGGAGGAAGCGTACCGCAGCCGCTCGCCACGCTACAGGATGGCGTGGATAGTGGGTGTCACATTTCATTGTAATTTTCCAAATGTTATTCCATCATGTTGTGTCACCGCCAGTGTCAACACCATCCTGAAGTGTGGCGAGTGTATTGAAATGTGATGAATATTGTACTTGTTTTTTAATATTATAGTAGCATGTAATATTTTTCTCCTTTTCTTTTATCTTTCTATGTGTGGCTGCGCTCGCCACACTTTATAAAATCAACTTCACACCGACGTGGATAGTGGGGGTAGGAAAAGGTCGGAGGACGCCTACCGCCGCCGCCGCTCGCCACGCTTCTGGATGGCGTGGATAGTGGGTGTCACTTTTCATTGTAATTTTCCAAATGTTATTCCATCATGTTGTGTCACCGCCAGTGTCAACACCATCCCGAAGTGTGGCGAGGAGCGGCGGTACGCGTCCTCCGACCTTTTCCTACCCCCACTATCCACGTCGGAGTGGAGTCGATATTCTAAAGTGTGGCGAGCGCAGCGAGCCACGGAGCCCGAAGCGTGGCGAGCGCAGCGAGGGGACGCGGATTACCTGTGAAGTAATCCGCGTCCGCTCGCCACACTTTATAAAATCAACTCCACGCCGACGTAAATAGTGGGGGTAGGAAAAGGTCAGAGGAAGCGTACCGCAGCCGCTCGCCACGCTACAGGATGGCGTGGATAGTGGGTGTCACATTTCATTGTAATTTTCCAAATGTTATTCCATCATGTTGTGTCACCGCCAGTGTCAACACCATCCTGAAGTGTGGCGAGTGTATTGAAATGTGATGAATATTGTACTTGTTTTTTAATATTATAGTAGCATGTAATATTTTTCTCCTTTTCTTTTATCTTTCTATGTGTGGCTGCGCTCGCCACACTTTATAAAATCAACTTCACACCGACGTGGATAGTGGGGGTAGGAAAAGGTCGGAGGACGCCTACCGCCGCCGCCGCTCGCCACGCTTCTGGATGGCGTGGATAGTGGGTGTCACTTTTCATTGTAATTTTCCAAATGTTATTCCATCATGTTGTGTCACCGCCAGTGTCAACACCATCCCGAAGTGTGGCGAGGAGCGGCGGTACGCGTCCTCCGACCTTTTCCTACCCCCACTATCCACGTCGGAGTGGAGTCGATATTCTAAAGTGTGGCGAGCGCAGCGAGCCACGGAGCCCGAAGCGTGGCGAGCGCAGCGAGGGGACGCGGATTACCTGTGAAGTAATCCGCGTCCGCTCGCCACACTTTATAAAATCAACTCCACGCCGACGTAAATAGTGGGGGTAGGAAAAGGTCAGAGGAAGCGTACCGCCGCCGCTCGCCATGCTTCAGGATGGCGTGGATAGTGGGTGTCACATTTCATTGTAATTTTCCAAATGTTATTCCATCATGTTGTGTCACTGCCAGTGTCAACACCATCCTGAAGTGTGGCGAGTGTATTGAAATGTGATGAGTATTGTACTTGTTTTTTAATATTATAGTAGCATGTAATATTTTTTCCCCTTTTCTTTTATCTTTCTATTGCTGTTGGTGATCTCTTTTCCAAATTTCTCCCAAACAATTTGTACCTGTCATCTGACTGAGGTAAATGTTAGTGGAGTTAGATTGCATATTAATGAATAACTGTACAGTGCAATGTATTTTGCAGGGAGTATAGCCTTCAATTTTTAATTTTTTTTTTTGGGGGGGGGGGGGTTTGATATTTTTCAGAATGCCACGTACATTGGATCATCATTTTTGGGGGAAGTTGATTGATCTCTACAAGGAGAATAGCTGCCTGTGGAACACTCAACACAGGGATTATCACAACCAGGCGAAGAGGAATGAGGCATACGGAAAAATAGCAACTTACGCTAGAACACGTGCCATTGATGCTGACATAACATGGGTTCAGAGGAAACTAACAAATATGCGTACAGTGGTGGTGAAGGAGTACAATCGGGTCCAGAATTCACAAACTTCAGGAGCCGATACTGACGACCTTTACCGACCGAAATTGTGGTACTATGAGCGGATGAAGTTCATCGTGGAGCAAAGAGGAAGGAGAGGAACAGAGGGGACTCATACGGATGATGGCTCTTCGTCCAGTGAAGTGGAGAGCACGGACGTAGTAAGTATTTGGTGTGACATGTTTTGCATGTAACCGAATGTGAAATGATGATACATTGTTTTTGTTTTTTTCACAGGGGCGAGCGCGTCATCTGCTCCCCCGAGGAGGCGCAGGAGGAGACAACCGACCAGACCTGCTGCCAGTGGCCAAGACCATTGTTGCAGATATAAGGAGGAAGCACTAGCAACCCCCCCCCCCCTCCGATCAATTCCAAAGTTTATCATCTCATATTGCCTTTGAGATGTGGAACATGGGGACAGACCAGTTCCACCACTTTAAGCGGTTGGTATATGATGGAATGTTGCGCGCATCACAGGACAGTTTGTGTGGTGAGTGCAAGATTACACCAAGATGAGTGCAAGATTACACCATGTACCACGAGCAAGAGGCAATTAGGGCCACCACCTCAGCACCCACCTCACCACCCCACGTACAGTGCGCCGGTTCATCCTCCGCCTCCCCCTTCTTATTATGCGCCGGGTCCCCCTATGCCACCTGCCACTGATCCCTCGTCCTTATCTGGATGTATGTTTTCTGCTATGCTTAATGTACAGACCCCCACTCCAGACAAAGAGCGTTATTTTAATTATTAATTCAAATTTGGCTTAATTTATTTTAGATTTTTTACCTTGCATTAACAATGGCCTTGTGTTCCTCTTCCTCTTCTTCATGTTTTGCTCCATGATGAACTTTGTTGCTCATGTACCGCAATTTCGGTTTGTGAAGGTTGCAGTACGGTATTCCTGAAGTTTGTGATGACCGTGCTCGTTGTGCTCCTTCGCAAACCACTGTTTCGCATATTTGTTTGTTCCTCCGGACTCATGTGAATGTTTGCATCACTGGTCATGGTGTTCTAGCGTATATCTGTATTTCCGTATGCCTCATTATGATTTGCCTGGTTGTGATAGTCAGGCAGCTATTCTCCTTGTATTTTTGAATTAACTTCCCCCCAAAATGATGATCCATGTTTGCCCCCCCCCCCCCAAATAAATAATAATAAAAAAAAAAACCATAGGCCATAAAAAATAAATAAATAATAAAAACACGTTAAATTTAATGAAATTTATTGTGATGTAAATTGGTTACTTGTGTACTATCACGGCACCCATCGCATCGCAGACCATAAGGCATGCAATGGTATGCAATGCGGTGGTTACAATGTTAAATGCACCCCCACGCCACCACCCAGTATAAACGTGAACCCGAAGCGTGGCGAGCCCTGCGAGGGGCGGCGGTACGCGTCCTCCGAACTTTTCCTACCCCCAATATCCACGTCGGCATGGAGTTAATTTTATAAAGCGTGGCGAGAGCAGCGAGCCACCGAGCCCGAAGCGTGGCGAGCGGCCGCGGATTACTTCATAGGTATTCCGCATCTGCTCGCCACGCTTGGGGCTCGGTGGCTCGCTGTGCTCGCCACACTTTATAAAATAAACTCCTCGCCACGCTTCGGGTTCACGTTTATATTGGGGGTGCCGTGATAATACACAAGATATTTTTGTTTTAATCATGTTGTAGCACTTTTTCGTACCAAGTGTCAGTGTTGGTTAGAAAAAGTGCTACGGGTGGCAAACCGTTGCTATGGGACATTTCATTGTAACCACCCATCTCATATAATGACATGGGTGCTTGTTCAATGAAAAAATTGCGTGGGTTGCATCGCAAAGATTGTACACTGTACGCGATGGCATTCAATGCCACCGATATTTAATCAAAGTGCAATCATCGCGTTGGTCACGTCGCGAGGATTGAATAGCAGTACATGTAGTACCCCACTCCAGGGTACCTCTGGTGTGCCCCTGTGCCCCTGTGCCCCAAAGGACCTAAACATTAGCAGCCAACACTGCCTAAGAAGACCCCTGTCCACTGCCCAGGACAAGTAGGGTTAAACAGCCAAAGCAGGAGCTAGGACCCTGCTGTATCTGTCCCTACCTGCATTCTTGAGGGGGGAGCACTCTAGTGAGGAGCATCAGCAGAGCGTGACAGGAAGAGAGAGGTCAGAGGTGATCCCAGCAGCTTGGAAGGAAGAGAAAGGTCTGGCACGTGCAGGAGCTGAGAGACAGAGTGCAGACTAAAAGATCCATGCAGCAGAGAGACGGGACCCGCTGACAGTGACCTCTGGCACCTGGGCAGGAGAGAGTAATACAGCAGCCGGGAGAGACCAGAGAGGAGCCGCTCACAGCCGCAGCACATGGCAGTGATTGACAGTTGCACAGAGAGAGGAGACAGGGATCAAAGGAGCTGCCACCCAGAGCAGGGAGAGACAGCTACCGCTGGGGAGTGATGTCCAGCCAGTGCTGGCCACACAGAGAATGCAAGAGGGAGGCCCTGCAGGGTGCCAGCTGTAAAGCCAGGGAGAATGCTGCCAGAGGAGGTTGCCAGCGCCGGAGGAGGAGCCAGGCCAGGAGCCGCACAGCGGGAGTCGCTTCCGGCCGGAGCCGGCACCTGCAGCTGCTTTTAAGGTACCGGGGTGCCCTATGCCCCAACGATTGGTCTGCAACACCCCAGAGACTATCCCTTAAGTCGATCCCACAGATTGCTCCTTAGTACAGAGCATCATTAGCCTCAGTCTGACCCACGCTATACTGTCACAGCAATCCCCAGTTACCCCCCGTTACCAGTGAGGAGAGCCACTGGAGAGGCCCCTCCATACCCAGGCCACCTATCTAATAACACGGGTACTATCCCCTGCTCCAGGGACTGAGCTGTTTGCTATTGAGCAGGACAGTGATAAATGTGGTTGTACCAGAACATCCTGTGGCTACTGACCCCTACAACCTGTTCGCTGTATTCCCTACAGGGAGCCACCCCAGGGAACGGGGGCTTGCCTGTCCCTCTGGAGAGAGAGAGGACTGTTCACCTTTGTCCGTTTTTTTAATAAGTTAGTGTGCACACTAAGATAGGGCCTAACTCTTTATTCGTGAGGATCTTCCTTCGCGGGACCATTTCTGAGTCAATGACTTTTGCTTAAGGCAGAGACTGTAGTTCAGCATCCATAGGGTGTGAAGCGCCACCTGGCGGACATTTGGTGTTACCGTGTCACATGTACAGTACAGTGTTTTTAGTGACGTAATCTTGCTTTCTCTGATATGGTTTTCTTTAAATGTATTTGTGATTATTGAGTGTCTAATGCCTTACAGTAAATGTTTACATGCTGCACCTCTTTCTTATTGATTTCTGCATATGTGTACAAATGCATCGCAGTGACTAGCACAGGTGTTTCGTTAAATAAATATTTGTCGCTGCTAATTGTAGTAGTGTCGCTTCTGGGGGTTCTCCTTGGGTTGTGCCATCCCCTGCCACAGGTTCTTCCGAGAAGAAGCCGCGAAGATCTGAAGTCAGCAAGTCCAGAGTCCAGGTACACCATCGCACCACACCCCTGCAGGGGCTTTGTCACATAAACACTGTACGCGATGGCATTCAATGCCAACGATATTTTTACAGAGTTCAATTATCACGTCGGTCGCGTCGCGGTAATTGAACAATAGTACACGATGTATGCGATTGAAACATTGACCAAAATCGCGTCCGTCGGGTTGATCGCGGCACTTATAGTGCACTAAATAAGGGCCGTGATCAACCCCGACGGGCGCCGTGCTAGGAAACAAGTACCACAATTCATATTGCACAAATGTTCACGACGATGTTTTATCACATAGATTCCCCAAGCAAATGGAGATGGAAGCTGCATAGCTGGTCACCCGGGCAACGGGTGATACAGAGAAGCGTCATAGGGGATGGAGAGACGCAGAAGCGGAAGTGACGCGACGGGACTCCCGGTCCTGTGCGGAAGTCTGAGCGACAGGGCGGGTGACATGGAGGACGCACGGGGGATATAAAGTAAGCCTTTGCACACACACACACACACACTGCTCTCACCTTGAAAACGGGGCTAGATTGATCCCGAATCGTTGGGAATTGAGATGTCAGTGTTTTAGCATTAAAAACCTTTTTTTCACGATACAAGACTCCCGAGTGCCACTGCCCATCCCCTGCTATTGTAGAAAAGAAAAGCAAATCAGTTTGAAAATGACGCACTCCTTATTCACACAAATGTCAAAAGTGGACTAAAATTCAATAATATCTTTATTAAATGCTACAGAACACTTATACTAGTGAGTATCACTTACAGGTCATCATTATTTAATTAGTAATCTCAGATTTTTATTATTCATAAAATAATGCTTGACCCGATAATATGTTTCCCTGTATCAGGGATTTTAATGGCGAAAGATTAAAATAAGATAATAGATATAGAGAAAAAGAAATATGTAGAAAGATTAAAAATAGTCTCTGTTGGCCGTTAGTAATGAGTATTAATGAAACGGTTCCTGTTAATGTTTCAGGTAAGTATGGTACATTCTTATTGATTGAAATGTAATTAATAAATGGGTTTTATTCCCAACTCTGCATCTAGTGTCGTTTAATATTGCGTGCTTTAAAGAATAATATCTTTCCAATGTTCGCATGTATGTGTTGTATTCAAAAGGTATCTGATAGGGAGAAGGGTGGTGACCTGCCGTACGGCCTAGTAAACCACTTCTTTCTTCAAATCCTATCGGTCACATCAGGGGTCATATACATATCAGTAGGTACATTGATTCACTTAGTGTAAATACAATGGGCAATTATGTTCTTAATTCCGTATATCCCTATGCCTGTATCTGACAGGTATTAGGTGAGATGCATCTTACACATTCATTATTATAATGCTCATGTGATAACACGTAATCAAATGTATGTCTAAGACCACATATGTGATTTCTGAGCACTTATTATTAGCCAGAATGCGTGGTAGTACGCAGTGGGCTTGCAACAAGTTGCCCAGTCTGTACTCTAGGTTTTACAGTTCACCACATATATTCCTGCAGATTGATCAGAGCAAAATTGCCCAGTCTGTACTGTGTACTTTGCAGCTAATCGTGTATATGGTTCTTACTCAGACAATTTCTGCAGATAAATCAGAGCAAATTGCCTAGTTTGTACAGTATGTATTACAGCCAAATACACATATAATTTATTATTTCAGATATATTTGGTGCAGATTGATCAGTTAGTACCAGATAGTTTATATATCAGTTATATTCTGAAATTAACACAGTTACCTGCTAATAGATATTTCCGGCTGTCAGCCAATTATTTGTAACACTTTTAATTTATTTGAGACAAATCAAAGCCACTTTATTTCATGGTTAATGTTACCAATTATTGAGTGAGTAACTCTTAACTTGTATATGCGCCCCCTTTGATAGAGTTTCCGCAGTTATAATTCGTAGTTTCTAACTCACTTGCTGAAATGTACAGGCGCCGGAGCGCTCTCAGTACAGTAAGCGGCTTTCAGCCAACGCTGTCTGGGACCGGGTCACTGAGCTCTGCCTGTCTTGCAGTGTCTCTAGTGCACCCCGCTATCCCGACTACGGTGGACGCTGCGGTGAGCGCTCGTTATGCGCTATGTATCTAAACACAAAGTTGTGGATACAACACTACATTTACTGCAGACAGATCAGGGTAACTTGCCCAGTTCGTGGAATATGTATTATAACAAATCACACATGCAATTTATTATACCAGATACATTCGTGCATATTGATCAATAGATACCAATTTAGCAGGGTATGATTTATATATCAATTATATTCTGATTTTACCACATTTGCATGCTTTTACATACTTCTGGCTGTCAGCCAAATATTAGCTAGATACTTCAGTTGTTTGTGCATGAATAAATGCTACTTTATTACACAGTTAATGTTCTTAATTACTGAATAAGTACTCTTGACTTATACATGCGCCCACCCTTAGTAGAGCTTCCGTGGTGTAATTAGTAGTTTACAGATTACTTTCTAAGAAATGTACAGGCGCCGGAGCGCTTTCAGTACAATGGGCGGCTTGTAGCCCACGCTGTCTGGGACCGGGTCACTGAGCTCTGCCTGTCTTGCAGTGTCTCAAGTGCACCCCGCTGTCTCGGCTATAGCACACGCTGCGGTGAGCGCTCGTTACACGCTACGTGTTTTAGATACAGAGATACAAGGTTATAGGTACATTGCTACATTAGTATACATTTCAATCAATTAACGGCTACAACAGAGCGAACTGCCGATGCGCATTTCGCCTGTGTCGGCTTTTTCAAGGCTGACCTAAGCACTTAGGTCAGCCTTGAAAAAGCCGACACAGGCGAAATGCGCATCGGCAGTTCGCTCTGTTGTAGCCGTTAATTGATTGAAATGTATACTAATGTAGCAATGTACCTATAACCTTGTATCTCTGTATCTAAAACACGTAGCGTGTAACGAGCGCTCACCGCAGCGTGTGCTATAGCCGAGACAGCGGGGTGCACTTGAGACACTGCAAGACAGGCAGAGCTCAGTGACCCGGTCCCAGACAGCGTGGGCTACAAGCCGCCCATTGTACTGAAAGCGCTCCGGCGCCTGTACATTTCTTAGAAAGTAATCTGTAAACTACTAATTACACCACGGAAGCTCTACTAAGGGTGGGCGCATGTATAAGTCAAGAGTACTTATTCAGTAATTAAGAACATTAACTGTGTAATAAAGTAGCATTTATTCATGCACAAACAACTGAAGTATCTAGCTAATATTTGGCTGACAGCCAGAAGTATGTAAAAGCATGCAAATGTGGTAAAATCAGAATATAATTGATATATAAATCATACCCTGCTAAATTGGTATCTATTGATCAATATGCACGAATGTATCTGGTATAATAAATTGCATGTGTGATTTGTTATAATACATATTCCACGAACTGGGCAAGTTACCCTGATCTGTCTGCAGTAAATGTAGTGTTGTATCCACAACTTTGTGTTTAGATACATAGCGCATAACGAGCGCTCACCGCAGCGTCCACCGTAGTCGGGATAGCGGGGTGCACTAGAGACACTGCAAGACAGGCAGAGCTCAGTGACCCGGTCCCAGACAGCGTTGGCTGAAAGCCGCTTACTGTACTGAGAGCGCTCCGGCGCCTGTACATTTCAGCAAGTGAGTTAGAAACTACGAATTATAACTGCGGAAACTCTATCAAAGGGGGCGCATATACAAGTTAAGAGTTACTCACTCAATAATTGGTAACATTAACCATGAAATAAAGTGGCTTTGATTTGTCTCAAATAAATTAAAAGTGTTACAAATAATTGGCTGACAGCCGGAAATATCTATTAGCAGGTAACTGTGTTAATTTCAGAATATAACTGATATATAAACTATCTGGTACTAACTGATCAATCTGCACCAAATATATCTGAAATAATAAATTATATGTGTATTTGGCTGTAATACATACTGTACAAACTAGGCAATTTGCTCTGATTTATCTGCAGAAATTGTCTGAGTAAGAACCATATACACGATTAGCTGCAAAGTACACAGTACAGACTGGGCAATTTTGCTCTGATCAATCTGCAGGAATATATGTGGTGAACTGTAAAACCTAGAGTACAGACTGGGCAACTTGTTGCAAGCCCACTGCGTACTACCACGCATTCTGGCTAATAATAAGTGCTCAGAAATCACATATGTGGTCTTAGACATACATTTGATTACGTGTTATCACATGAGCATTATAATAATGAATGTGTAAGATGCATCTCACCTAATACCTGTCAGATACAGGCATAGGGATATACGGAATTAAGAACATAATTGCTCATTGTATTTACACTAAGTGAATCAATGTACCTACTGATATGTATATGACCCCTGATGTGACCGATAGGATTTGAAGAAAGAAGTGGTTTACTAGGCCGTACGGCAGGTCACCACCCTTCTCCCTATCAGATACCTTTTGAATACAACACATACATGCGAACATTGGAAAGATATTATTCTTTAAAGCACGCAATATTAAACGACACTAGATGCAGAGTTGGGAATAAAACCCATTTATTAATTACATTTCAATCAATAAGAATGTACCATACTTACCTGAAACATTAACAGGAACCGTTTCATTAATACTCATTACTAACGGCCAACAGAGACTATTTTTAATCTTTCTACATATTTCTTTTTCTCTATATCTATTATCTTATTTTAATCTTTCGCCATTAAAATCCCTGATACAGGGAAACATATTATCGGGTCAAGCATTATTTTATGAATAATAAAAATCTGAGATTACTAATTAAATAATGATGACCTGTAAGTGATACTCACTAGTATAAGTGTTCTGTAGCATTTAATAAAGATATTATTGAATTTTAGTCAACTTTTGACATTTGTGTGAATAAGGAGTGCGTCATTTTCAAACTGATTTGCTTTTCTTTTCTACATTAGCTCATATTTACTAATCAGTTGACAGCACCCTCAACCTAGGAGGATAGTATATATATATATATAACACACTTCCTATAGGTGGGCTCATTGCCATTCACACGTACAAACAACTCATTTTAATATTTGACGTAACATAGGTGGTGCGGGTCGCTCTCTCTCTCTTCACGCCATCCCCTGCTATATTGACCTATTCTGCGGGGGGCACCGGAGCAGCTGTTCCAGACACAGCAGGAGTGCCAGAAGACCTACCAGAGATATATATATGTGTGTGTGTTGGGCAGTTAGCACACAAAAGCAAATCAACTGGGAAGTGCTGCAGTTATATAGATGTAATTTAAATGTAGAACTAGAAGCCAGCACAACCAAATGGAATAACCAAAATATATTTTATATTCAAAAATGGAAGAATTCCATAAGAAAAACAACAGGTGGGCACATCAGCAAAAAAATGTCACAAAGTCCATTTGCAAGGGAATTACCACATCCATCAAGGTGACACATGGTGGTCCACCTGGAGGGTCACTGATGCCCGACGGCCGTTTCGATATGTTATCACCGTCCTCAGGAATATAAGTGACCCTCCTGTTAGACCGGATATATATAGTGTGTAAAGTAGTTGTAATACCTGACACCTGTGCACCCGCTCATCAGTTTAACACCTGTGTCCACAAGCATTTAGCCAGCATGTGTGGCTTCAAGACAGCGTAACACAGAAGTGTCCAAGCGCTGTTTCCGGCAAAAGCCGTACCCGGCGCCGTCACCTAGGTTACGCTATACACAAAGAGAGGCGCTGACGTCACAGAAACGTAGCCGGGCTGGCTGGGAATCAGCCTCGACGTCCGTATCCATGGAAACGCTCCTCACATATGGGCATAGATCTAGCTTCACGTTCAGCGTCCCGAGCTATGAGCCAGGGTACACCGTCAGTGTAAACAGAGCAATTAGTTTGTACGCCCAGTCTCTCTCCTGTCTATCACCTAAGACACAGTGATGATTCAATTGCAATCAAAGCGTGGTAAGGTGTCATGAGGCTGGCACACAGGATGACAGGAAGAACACATAAAAAGAAGAAGAAAAAAACGAGGTACATATAATATAATACAAAAATACAAAAAATTATAACCAGTCAAGTATTCAATATGTAGAACTGCCACAATAGAATAATAGTCCAAGCAGAAGTAGATCTGGAAAAAAGACCTGTCTATAGGAAGCAATGCAGGGATTGTCCTTCATTAAGTCCTTTAGGTGAAAGACAGTCAAGGATGCTTATCCAATAGCATTATCTCTGTAATTGCCGCGGTCTCCCCTCTCCTTAAGGAGGGTATGTGGTCCACAGGTTCGAAACGGATGTCCTTCAACGAGTGTTTGAAATTATAATAATGTTTTGCAACTGGTGGAGTACTGCTGTCAGATCAGGTCTGAATTACGCCCTTAGTCACAAAAAGGTCTTATAAACTTAAAGTCATACACACTGTGACAAAAATATATATTGTACCTATCTGTACAGTGTGGCTTTAACCTTCTGCAACTGTTATGTATTAATGGGCATTACGGTGTGTGTGGTATAATGCTAGGCCGTGCCCCCTTTTCACCGTGCAAGGGTCCCAACTACTACAAATCAGGGAAGGGGGTGGCACGAAACATGCCCTTGCTCTGGGCACCGTGGAACCTAGCTACACCACTGACAGGAACACATGAGAAATATAAAACACAAGTTAAATTCGCACAGTCGATCACGGCATTTCAGAGAGAAGCATGACTCCATAGTCAATAAAGAAAATTTCTCATTCACGATATTGGAACATATCCCAATCAACCCAAGGGGAGGTAATAGAGATGAAGATCTATCCAGAAGAGAAACCTTCTGAATTTATTCCTTGAATGCTTTACACCCAATAGGGTTAAATGAGAATATAGACATTGTTTCTTTTTTAGGAAGAACCCATTAAATATACATATATATTCCTTTGTTCTCGAGGATTAGACAAAAATTTACCTACTCCCCTCTTACTTGATTGTCCACCACCATAGTGACACTTGTTTAGATAAAATGTTGTTCAACATGTAAATATTATTGTTCATATAATATTGAATCCGAACAAAGTTCGGTTTACAATTACACCTAATTATTAATGTATAGGAAGATTAATCATAATGAATCCTAAAAAAGTTTTTCCCCCATTTTATATCACTATACCCAAATAGAGAGGGATTAAGACCTCTATTTCCCGATCAGGAAAATTCACCAACCGAGAAGTTTAGCACTTCACTAAAATAATTATCATATCTTATCACCAAGATAAATACCACTCGGTACTTGTTTCGGTACTTATGTATTATCTGGGCTCCCATGTTAAATGCACCCCATTTTTTCATACCCCTACTATCCAACTACGCATGGAGTTGATTTTATATAGTGTGGCGGGCGCAGCGAGCCACCGTGCCCGAAGCGTGGTGAGCGCAGCGAGCCCCGCGAGGGGACGCAGTCTCATAAGAAAGACGGGAGCCCAGATATTACATAAGTACACGTCGGCGTGGAGTTGAGAATTGTACTCATAGTCAAGTATTGGATTACCTTTATTAAGCACTTCATCATGTAATATATTTGAATAATTATAATGTTAAAAATGTTTTATTGTACACTGTTTCACATCACATCTGGAATAAATCTGTAGATTTCCATCCATTAAGTATATTCTATGGGATAGATGGCACAACTAAGAAGAATTAGTGTTACAGTGATAAATGAAAAAAGTGGATTTTGGTCCTACCTGGAAAATCCTTTTTTCTGAATCCATGGTGGACACTGGGACAGTGGGGTGTGGGTGGAGCCACCAGTGCCAGGCACCAAGGAGATTAAATTTCTTTGGGTGCAGCCCAGGCTCCTCCTCCTCCACGCCTCCCTAGGCTTCAGTTGTTTTAAAGCTAGCCCGATAGGGACAGGAAGAGAAAGAGTAGAAACCATTCACACAGAAATGAGACTTTGAGAAAAAGAAAGACAGAAAAAACCCCTCTCATTGTCAGCTTTGTGCGTGAGGTGGGCGCCCAGTGTCCACCATGGATTCAGAAAAAAGGATTTTCCAGGTAGGACCAAAATCCAATTTTTTTAATCATACACATGGTGGACACTGGGACAGTGCGACGTCCTAAAGCTGTCCCCTCACAGGGTGGGACACACCTGAGCTGCACTGAGGACACTGCGGCCAAAAGCAGAATCTGCTGTGGCAAACGTGTCAAATTTCGAAAGGAGTGAAAATTTACTGCCCTTCCTTTAGGAGGCGCAGATGGGAGGAATGCTGTCTTTGAAGTGGCCACCGTAGTCACTATCTTGTCCAGCTCTGGGCCGAATAATACGTTCCCAGAGAACGGTAAGGCCTCTAAAGCCCTTTTAGAATCCGCGTCAGCATTCCACGTGCGCAGCCAGAGGGCCCTGCGAGCTGCCACTGAGGAAGCCGAGATCCTTGAGGAAAGAGAGACTGCATCTACTGCTGACTCCTCTAGATATGTAGCCACCTCTCTGATCAGGTCCACTGAGGACAGTAACTCAGACCAGCGTGTACCTGAAATGATGGCCTCCTGTAATTCGTCTGCCCAGGAGGCTATAGCCCTAGATACCCAGGCTGAGGCCATTGCCGAGCGGGCAGAGACCCCCGCATTGGTGAAAATCGCCTTTAAGCAATTCTCCAATTTTCTATCAGTGGGATCCTTCAAGGAAGCCACTGTAGGAATAGGTAACGTGGTGGTCTTTACTAACCGAGCCACGTGGGCATCCACCTGTGGAGGTGTTTCCAATTTGCTACGGTCAGCCGCATTAAAAGGGAAGAAGGATAGAAGGCGCTTGGAGACTAAGAATTTTTTGTTTGGATGAGCCCAGGCCTCAGACAAAACCCCATCCAGATCAGTGCTGGGAGGAAATGCTGCTATCTCCTATTTCTTCTTTTTGAAAACAGGAGCATCCGATGATGCAGGCTGATCCTCCTGCACCTTAAGGGAGGAGCGAACAGCCTTAATAAGTGCATCTACCCGTGACTGAGTCATACGATCCTCTTTAGAAGAGTCTGGCTCATCATCACCAACATCATCGTCGTCAGTGCCAATTGCACCGTCGTCCCCAGTATCTCCCCCGTCAGAGTCATCCTGCTAAGGCAGTAAAGTAGGCAAAGCCCTGCGTCTAACTGGTGCCTTCAGAATAGACTGAAGGGAGCTGGACACCTGTACTAGACCTTGTACGGTAGAAGATAAACCCTGAACCCAGGCTGGTTCTGGGGCGGGTACAGTGGACACAGCTTGTGTTGTGGCCACCTCAGAAGCAGACGTGTGTGGCCTGACTGCAGCTAACTGTGTGGCTAAATCTCTCATTGCTGTGGAGAGAGTGACTGCCCAAGCTGGCTCAGTGGACTCCTGTATAGGAGCACTGGCAGGTGAGGGGGCACCTACAGAGCAACGGTCTCACAAACCTGGGTCTGTCTGCCTCTCTGAGGAGAAATTCTCCTTACAATTTCCACATGTATAAGCGTGCAGCCTGGGAGCAGTACCCTTAGAGGGATTTGCTGTGGGCTTCCCCTTTTGTGACATATTATAAGTCACAAGCCCCCACACAAGTCTGACAATGACAAGCTGTCTATAGAAAAACAGACAAACTGTACACTTAAGCCCTATCAAACAAGGTAGGGTTAAGAAAAAACAAGCACACAATATTATATGCTGTATCAGCGTTTTAGGGGAAAGATAAAGAAACCTGGTCCTGGTGTAGCGGAGCAGGAGTCTGGGTGCACTTCTCCCTCTCAGCGCTGTGCCTGTAATGGCGGTCAGACGCTGCAGAGGCGGGGAGAAGCAGAGCTGAGCGTGGGAAGCGTGACTGACAGCTCTGTAACATGGGGGCGGAAGCTGGGGATCTATCCGCCTCCCCCTGGAAACCCCAGTACTCTGCGATATCCAAGATGGCACTCCCCAGTACAGCTAACCTGGTGGTCTAGCGGCCGCATGGAAAAGACCGGGTGCCTGCTGCCAGGACCGCCGGAGAATGCACCCTTCCACGGCGGTGTCGCCGCTCGGCGTTCCGCTCTGTCCTTAGAGACAGTCCCAGAGACGCTTACCTCTGATTGGAAGCGGCGCCTCAGTGTGCTGTGAGGTGTCCGGTGTGTCTGGTCATGAGACTAGCGCGCCGGACCCAGTCAGGCAGGAGCAGCTGCTAGACGGCGCTGTCTCCTGAAGAAAAAATGAAAATAAAAATAAAGTTTGGGCACGGAGGCCTCTCCTTAGTGACCTGTGCCTAATGGCACCAAGGAACAACTGAAGCCTAGGGGGATGTGGAGGAGGAGGAGCCTGGGCTACACCCAAAGAAATTTAATCTCCTTGGTGCCTGTCGCTGGTGGCTCCACCCACACCCCACTGTCCACCATGAGTATGATAGAAAAATGATAAATTCATGTTACAGTTGTAAATGGAAAATTATTCAGAGTGGTAAGCCTCTGGGAATATAGAAAAAATAAACCCTCCTCTATTCAGTCACTAATAAAACTTAATGAAAGCAATTACCGATATAAAATCAAGATTAGGGTCTTATTGAAGTCCAATTAATTTAATTAACCTCATTAACATAAATAACACAAATAGTTCCATTAGAACTTATCATGCTAAATAAGCAGTGTAATATGTTTACATTTTGGAGATGATGGTAGAGGAATTTCTCCGGTATCTATAAGCATAGCTAGCACATATACATCTGGTTGGATCCAGGAGCCAACTTGTATGCGCAGGCACGCCCAGCTGTCACTCAACGAACGGTAGTGATGAAATTGAGCAAAGAAAATTAACTCAAGATAGGATGTGGAGGCACTACAAAGTGACTTAATTAAACTGGAAAGGTGGGCGGGAAGGTGGAAAATGCAGTTTAACATTGATAAATGTAAAGTAATTCATTATTGGGGAATCACGAATGGTGTAATGGTTAGCATTACTGTTTCACAGCTCTGAGGTCATGGGTTCAATACCCATCGTGGTCCTAATTGTGCAGAATTATTTATACTCTCCCCACACTTGCGTGGGTTTAATTTGGCTACTCCAGTTTCCTCCCACAATTAAAAAATACTGGTGGTAGGTCAATTGGCTTCCAAAAAAATAACTCTAGAATGTCTGTGAGCATGTACATGTGTTAGGGAATATAGATTTTAATCTTCACTGGGGCAGGGACTGATGTGAATATTCAACTAAACTCTGTAAATCGCGGCGGAATATGTATGCGCTATATAAGAAACGGTTAATTAAATAAATTATGGGAACAAAAATGAACAAGCTACTTATTGGCTAAATGGAGTTATTATAGGGAATTCTGCTGTAGAGAAGGACTTGGGGGTTATCATAGATGACAAATTGGGTAATAGTACACACTGCTCAAGTGCAGCAGCAAAATCAAGCAGGACACTAGCATGCATTAAAAGGAGAATGGATTCAGGGGATGCCAATGTGATAATGCCACTTTACAAGGCATTGGTGAGACCTCACTTGGAATACTGTGTTCAGTTCTGGGCACCACCCATTAAAAAAAGGATATAAATGAATTGTAACAGGTAGAAAAAAAGGAGACTAAGTTATTAAAAGGTTTTGAATCACTAGAATACAAAGATAGGTTAACCAGGCTGAATATGTTTTCACTGGAGAAGAAAAGAGGTTGAGAGGTGATATGATTAGTATGTTAAGGAAGAGAATGTGATATACTCGAGATGGGGTACTCAGAGTAGAAACAGGCGCCTTATGGGGTGCTGTGCCAAGCTGCTCCGACTTAAAGGGTGTCAACCCTCTACAGCAGGCATTCCCAACCACGGTCCTGAAGGCACACCAACAGTGCAGGTTTTAGTGATATCCAGGCTTCAGCACAGGTGGTTTCATCAGAAACCCTCAGATACTAATTAAGTCACCTGTGCTCAAGTCTGGATATCTACAAAACCTGCACTGTTGGTGTGCCTTGAGGACCGTGGTTGGGAATGCCTGCTCTACAGTATGTGTGAAAAGAAAAATATTGTGGAGCGATGGAAACGGATCAATTGGATATTACAAAGTTAATTTATTAAAAAGAAAATGAAAAATAAAAAAAGACATCAATGACAATTTTTTTAAAAGTTATATGTGTAAAGGTTTAGACCTGGGTTAGCCAACCCTTGTCCTCGAGAGCTACCAACAGTGCATGTTTTGCAGGTCTCCTCACAGAATCACAAGTGAGCTAATTAGCTCCATCTGTGTATCTTTTAAAATATCTTACCTTTGAAATAGTTGTCTGTGGACGACGAAACGCGTCAGTCCAAGCGTTTACAGCCTACAAATTTGGGATTACAAAAAGAACTCTCACTTGAACCAGCTCTCCATTTCCCCCCACCTTTCCCACTGTTTGGACATTCACTAGACATTCTAAGGGAAACCACCACCTGCCACTACATCTGGAGATACTGCAGCAAGGACTTAACCCCAGGATCCAACAAAATCTGGATCAGGTCCCAAGAAAACTCCAGCAGGTTTATGGACACCCACCATCCCAGTTTCCATTGATTGTGGGAGATTGCTACACTCTATCCCAGGAAAGCTTATCTAGGAACAAGTGAGATACCCCCAACTGTATACTTGCATATACTATATGTCCCAGTTTAGGTTGTATACCTTTTATTTGTAATATGGAAAATGCAATTGTTTTTAAAACCTTTATACCATTTTATTATATCCTTTTTTAGTCAATAAAATATTTGTGATACCCAATTGGTCAATTATAATTTTGTGTTAGCGCTCCACCACCTGTCTGTTTTTCTTCCTCTCTATTTTCTGGGGGCTGACCTCCCCATGGTGTGAGCAGCTTGCCAAACAACCCACCTTAAAGCACCTGTATATACCGCCCCACCAAGGTGGTACAGTATATATACTTTGTTGTATCTTTTAAAATGTGTCAGTGATTAATGATTGCAGCTGTGCAGCAGCTAGGTTGTCTGGAAAATGTGCACTGTTGGTAGCTCTCGAGGGCTAGGGTTGGCTACCACTGGTTTAGACAATGAAGATTTATAATTAGGTACCTTTGATAAAGTCCTAAGGTCACGACAAAACATGTTAGGCAGCACTTGCTACTTTTAACTTGGACTCTGAAGGCCTTCTGGACACTGCCGTTCACCACCACCTGCCCACCCTTGGACCCCCTCATTGCTCAATACCAAGATTGCTCCCTCCTTGCATGGGACTTTATCTCCCACCCACTGTGGACCCCCAATTCCGCATATATTGTGAGGACCTTTCCAACATCAAGGAATAAGATCATCCTCCAGCGTGAACCAACCCACTGTGGATTACAAATTTCGCACCATTGTGAGGACCCCACAATAAATTGGGAACAAGATTATCCTCCAGCGTTATTTTCGCAATCCAGCACGGTATTCTGTTTTTCATACCATCAAGGGGTTTAAAACCAGTGGATCAAGGAGCCCAGTATTTATACGGGAGCAAGATAAAATCAGCAGTGTTCCAGATACATAAGTATAATCCTTCATTGTCTAAACCTTTACACATATACCATTTTAAAAAATTGTAATTTTTTTATTTTTCATTTTCTTTTTAATAAATTAACTTTGTAATATCCAATTGATCCGTTTCCAGCGCTCCACAATATTTTTCTTTTCATGAATAGTATGTTCAAATACAGGATTGGGAGCTGATTTGTTCACTAACAGGTCTATACTTAGGACATGCAGGCATGTACGGAGGCTCAAGGAAAGTAAATTCTGTACTGAAGAGGATTCTTCACAATTAGAGCAGTAAAATTCTGGAACATCTTGCCAGTGGGGGTGGTTACCGCAACTACTGTTAATGAATTTAAATCAAAATTGGATACATTTCACTAAGGGAATCCTATAGATATGACTTACTCAAGTTAGATAGCTTGAACATGATGGACTCACGTCTTTTTTCAACCTTAATTATTATGTTACTATGTAATTTAGGTATTGTCACACCTGCGGGTTAAACTTGACCTGTTCGGGTGTCTGGGGCTGGTGTGAAAAGGAAAATGAGGAGGCTTGATATGGTTCATCCTCATAGATGAGTGGAGCATGGGGTGATAGTTGAAGTCTGTGGCTTGAAGGCTTGGCTAGATAAGTGAAGTACTGTGCAAGTAGATATTGGTCCACAGAGAAAAGAGCTGAGTCTATGAATCCAAAGGAACCAAAGAATTATGTGATAGGTCTGGAACCAGAGGTTAGAGCAAGAATCAGCTGGAACATAATGAAATGAGAAAGGATACCACGGGAATGGACTAGTAGATAATAGTGGCGTTGGCTTGGATCAATGGAGGGCTGTTGGTCACTGATAATTATTTCGGCACGTTTTGTAACCATTGACCTATACACGTCCTCAATCGCCGGGAGACCCGATCCTATGTTTTTTTCCACTGCTCTTACAATTCGCTGTAATCTATTTCTGTCATAAGCGGAGGCCGGTGACTGGTAGAAGCGAGAGGAACGTGGGTGATGAGCAGTAAAGCAGATAAGTAAGCACTAAAGATTGAAGCAAACAATGCACCGATGGTGAGTCAGAGACTTGGGAACGACTGCTGGGAAGCTGAGGAGATCGGCTGGAACAGATAGTGAATCAATGGTGAGTGGTGAATACTCCTGTATATGCTGGAGTTTTGAATGTATAATGTATATGGAAAATACAAAGAATATTTAAAAAATTTCTTACTTTACTTGTATGATTCTAATACTTTTTATAGTCAATACTCTGGAGTAAAAAGTCTATGTCTGATGAGGCAGTGATTTACCTAGCTACCTGTTCCGCACATAACTTATCAGTAATCCCCATATTTCCAGCAGGAATGGGATCATTCGTCAGACTGCACTTAGGTCTACAGTCATTAGGTCAACCCCACTAGGTCGACTGGCAGGAAGGTCGACCTGACTTAAGGTCGACATGGGCCAAGGTCGACATGACTTAAGGTCGAATTTGCATAAAGGTCGACATGAGGAAGGTCGACTGGTCATAAGGTCGACATGGGTTTTTCACTGTTTTTTTATCCGAATGTCGACACAGTCGACATGGACACAGTTGGCAATGAGAATCGGACCCTCGCATCGCTCGCTTCGCTCGCAATGCTTCGGGCACGGTGCCACGCTGCGCTCGGCACACTATTTTATTCTCCCACCACGCCCTAGTGGATGGTAGGGCATGAAATACCGCCTGTCGGCACATGTCGGCTCAAAAAACAGTGAAAAACCCATGTCGACCTTATGACCAGTCGACCTTCCTCATGTCGACCTTTATGCAAATTCGACCTTAAGTCATGTCGACCTTGGCCCATGTCGACCTTAAGTCAGGTCGACCTTCCTGCCAGTCGACCTAGTGGGGTCGACCTAATGACTGTAGACCTAAATGCAGTCTGACGAATGACCGCAACCCTTCCAGCAATATATACTGCTGATACTGTGTATAATGCCCACATGAAACCTTGTGCTCATATATTGTGCATAATGAAAATCTGACTCTGGTACTAGCCAGGAATGCCTCAAACATTTAACTCACCGCAAATCCCTGGTAGTGACCAATGGTTCCCAGGAGGTAGACTGGAACGATTGGACACAACAATGGAGATTGGTAGTGACCAATGGTGAATTGAAGCTGGAGTACTTTGGAATAAGTGGGAACCAAAGGCATACCTCCCAACTGTCACGATTTTAGAGGGACAGTCCCGATTTTCGGGTCCTGTCCCGCTGTCCCACCCGCGGCAGGCATTGTCCCGCTGCGGGGGGTGGCAGTTGGGAGACCCCCCCAATCTAGTAGAATAGACGCTGTGCGCATGCGCACAGCGTCTATTCTCATATGAAAATGAGGTCGCGGCTAATTAGCATAAGCCGCACCCTCATTTGCATCCGCCCCGCCCCCTTTGCCGCGCGAGTGTCCCTATTTCTTCACGTCAAAAGTTGGGAGGTATGCAAAGGGGTTAATACCAGTGTGGACACTAGTGGAAGCCAAGCTGTGCAGCAGAATAGTAGTTGCACAGAGGCCTTGAGCATCATAGAAATATTTGTAAACAGGTGTCCACCCACACCGTATCAAGACATTTTGCAGAAGCACATGCTGGGGATCCAAAAGGCCTTAGTTTACTAGGCCTTGAACACATACCAGAAACATCACGAGGGGGGTATAGGTACAAGAAGCTGTGCAAACAAGAAGTATACTGGATGTTCCAGATGCACACTATCCACCCTGAAGGCTTGAACGAGGCAGTTGAGTTGAATATAGTTATATGAATACAATTATAAGATTTTTTCCATACACTGACCTAATATGTACATATGTGTCTGACTTTGGAACATCAATTTTATTTATTTGATGTACTACTTATGCCATATATCGACTGTTCATACCATCACAATATATGTATCCATATATATATGTCTTAATTAATTCTCTCTCCTTCTGTGACAATACTCCTATTATGATGCACTACTTATGCCATATGCCGACTGCCGTGGCTTTCATAAATGTATCTCTATATATATGCCTTGAATAGCATTCCTCTCCTTCTCTATGATAATATCTCTATAGTGACGTACTGTTTATGTTATATACCGATTGCCAGTATTATCAAAATAGATGTATTCACATATATGTGTCTCAAATAGCATTAATTTTCTCTTTCTCTATGACATTACTTATAAATATATTTCTAAATCTGTTTACAAAGTTCTTTGGAAGTTTATTACATATACCTATTGTTGGCACCGTGATCTTTATTATGCTGAATAATTTATGCATTCAGGCTTAAATAATATCTTATATACCCCAGTGGCAATATTCGCCATATAAATATGACCCTAAGTCTATATACAAGGTCTTCCGCCTATTTGGAACGCAGATGCGCTCCAAAACAAATTCTTACATCAATATAAGAAAACTTCCGTTTGAATGGAACGCATATGTATAACATTCACTATCCGGACATGTGATCCGGTAGTGATGTATCCAGTAATGCATGACGGATTCCGAGCTTGACACGCAGAAACACAGATAGATGAAACGCACAGTACTAGCGTCCACCATCCGGTCACGTGACCAGGAAGTGACGCACTCTTTTGTTGTCTAGCTCGGTACCCGGAAGCACAATAATGCTTATACGGCTCCTAATATGATATATAAGACACATAGCGCGATTTATGCGCAATAATAATAAACATCTATTTGCCGCAAACTGAGCCAATATCCATTTATAATATATGAATGTTAAATAAGTGTATACATAGATTCTGCAAATATGCGGTCCAACTGCGTTCCAATTAAACCGGAAATGCTTAACTGGAAGTACGGAAACGCTGAATAAGCTCCAACCTTTTAAAAGTATGTTTTTCATCATTTTAAAGCTTCGTTTTTTAAATTTTAATATAAGAATATATTAAGATCTGTCTCCTATTCATTTCTATATATGTATAAGTATGGTTTGAAAATGTTCTACACTAATTAAGTTATATCAGGTGTGCATAATGTCTTAATTACAAAGGGTATATATACCCACACAGTGTACCCAATAAACCACCTTGAAAAACCTGCAGACGCAGCGAAACGCGTTGACCATTGGTACACTTGGATTGCTTCTATCTCACACCCCATTCAAAGTGTGTCCGCATGTGTTGGGAGAACAAGTGGTGCTACAAACAACTTTAAGCACACAGCCCCTGACTGCAGGATCGCTTAAAAGGCACCTACAAATCTTGTGGAGGAACGCCACCTCTCTAACTTGCCTGTACCAAGATCCACCAGTCCCAAGCTCTTAAAACACCTCATCTTGTGGAGGAAACGCCATCCTCACCACCCTGGTTGGAGAGAAGTACATTGGAGGGCTACCAACTACTCCCAACATCCACCCACCACAGGATTTCAAATATACTTTTGGGCCCAAAAAAGGATTCAGACACACCTAAATGTAAGGTGACTACAACATTAATATGTGCAAAAATTAATGCAGCAACCAGTTTCTCAATTTTTTCTGTTTATTATTTTACATAAACACATATTATACATGTCTTTTTAAGCTATAATTCGTACATTTTAAAACTGTTTATATGAAATAAATGCTATTATTTTTCAATTAATTGCACACCTGAGTATAAGTTTAGCGCAACTTCCTTTTGTGTTTTCTGCACAGAGGCCTTTATTCAGATCTGATCGCAGTACAAATTTGTTCTCAAAATGGGCAAAACCATGTGCACTGCAGGTGGGGCAGATGTAACATGTATAGAGAACGTTAGATTTGTGTGAGTTATTTTTTTTCTGTGCATGGTAAATACGGGCTGTAATATTTTCACAATGAAATTTAAGTTTCCACACACCCCACCCAATTGTTGTTTTAAACATTTTTTTATTGAAGCATACGCATAGTATCAGACTGTACAACACTAAAACAAAATAGTAACTCAACATTAAATTAGATGTTGTAAAACCACAAATTGTTCCAGTATTCTGTTAAATTACATGCACTGTAAAAGAAATTGAGTCCAACATATAAAAGTAATAAACTTGTTTACAGATGTGTAATAGGCATCCATGCTCTGCTTCTAAACACCTTGTTTTCCAACTTTACCAAACCAATAAAAGGGAACAGGGATTGTATTTACAATCCATGTCCAAATATTATACTATTGGAGTATAATGAGTGCTAAACTATATTGTCTATAATACGAAAAGGAATCAGAAATAAATGAAAACAATTGTAGTGGGCTTTCGTCTATTGCAATCAAATTATAGGGTTGATTATATATAATATTTCTCCTTCATCCACTAGGTGTCACTGGAGTTACACTGGGGAATAGAAGGCGACCACAGGGAGCATGGGCACTTTAAAAAAATTAATCAGTGTGACCAACTCCTCCCCTTCTACTTCCCCTCCCAGGCAGTCTTAGATCGTGCCCAAAAGGGAGCAGGTCACATTTGGCTCATCTCCTGGGCTTTTTTGTAATTAGGGCATAAAGCAGCAAGTTTTGCCTTTGAGGACAGGCAGATAGTTGCTGCTACTATCTGCCTGCGACGTGGGAGCCTGCCGGAGGGAGCCGGCTGCTGCTTATAGGGTTTGTGCCCGGCTCCCTGGCTGACAGAGACCACCGTCTCTGGAGCTGTAACGGGCGCCGCTCACACGAAGCGTGCACCCGATCCTCCCCCAGCCCCACCACCGACGGCAGGGCCGCAGCACTGTGAGTATTACCCTGCCTTCCTGTTAGAGGAAGGTCAGGGACACAAACGGCGGTGCAGCAGAGGGTTTTTTAAAACCTGGCGCCATTATGGGTGACGGAGCTGCCGGGTGGGGGGCGGAGTCACCGCGCGGTACTACCCAGCAGGCCTTGGCATACCCCAGCGTTCCTGCAAGTCACGGCGGCTATCTTGGACATTTGGCGCCGTTGAACACGCTGCTGGAGGCTCCACTGTTGCGCTGCAGATCTATCCTGAGACTGCAGTTGGGCGATCCCTGTCCCCTGGTGACCGTCCTGCTGAACGCTCTACCCGGTCTGTGAGTTACAGTGGGGATTAGAGCTAGGTGGAGACAGTTTGGGCTGTGTCTCAAATAGAGCTATAGCGCTCCTAGGTATATGCCATAGCGCTGTACAAAGCTCTGTGACAGCTCTTTTACTGTCTCTCCCTTCCAGTATATATTGCTGCCTATCCTATACATACTATCTGTGTTCAGTGTGGTAGTGTGTGGTGATTACTGGGTGTTCTGTTTACCATGGCAGGGGGTAGCTCCAAGAGGGTTACTTGCAAGAAGTGTGCTGTAAGATTTACACCTTCTAAGGAGGGAGACTCTGTATGTGATAAATGCACTGCTTTACCCCCAGCTCCAGAGTCCCCCGTGCATACCCCTGTTTGGGCATCACAATTAGCTGATGTAATGTCTCATTTAGCTTGCGAGCTCTCAGCAGCTCAAAAGGACAGAGAGACTTCCAGAACTCAACAGGCTTCCTTGGCTTCTGCTGTGCAGAGTTTAACTAAAGCCTTGACCCCAGCAGAGGGCGCCATTGCTTCATCTTCTAGGCAAAATCCCCCTCCCTTACTCAGGAAAAGGGTAATACAGCCTTCTGGGGAGAATGAGGATATGCCTGATCTGGAGGAGGGCGAATTTGCCCTTCCAGATAATGATGATGATGATGTGGAACCTGAGGCTCAGGCGTTGTTTATGCAAGAACCGGCCCCAGCCACTCAAGGCTTGGAGGACCTTATACACATGGTTAAGATTGCCTGCAAGGTGTCAGATGACGCAGACATTCCTGCCCGTCCCTCTTTCTTTGGGAAGAGACAAAGGCAGTCACCCACCTTTCCTCCAGCGGAGGAGTTGGATGAACATATTTTGCAGGCTTGGAATCACCCTGACAAAAAATTCCAGGTACCTCAGCGGTTTCTGGCTGTTTATCCTCTTCCACCAGAGGGTAGAAAGAGGATTGAGATACCACCAGTAGTGGACTCATCAGTCTCACGACTGTCTAAAAAGACTGTTCTCCCGGTGCCGGCTGCAACCACTCTTAAGGATACTTCTGACCGTAAGTTGGAAGTAACCCTTAAGAACATTTTTTCTGCAGCTGGAATTATTCAGCGTCCGGCCCAGGTCGGATGCTGGGTAAATAAGGCCATGGGGGTATGGGCCTCTCAGATCCTAACAGAGGTTCGTGAGGGCTCTGACCCTGCCTCCATTGTTCAGCTTGCTGAACAGATCCAAAAGGCATCCATGTATTTAATAGAAGCCTCTTCTGACGTCTGCATGGTTGCAGCCAAGGTTTCGGCTTTATCCATCTCAGCTCGCAGAGCTCTCTGGTTACGCCAATGGCAGGCTGACGCAGAGTCCAAGCGTGCGGTGGAGGCCCTGGCGTTCAATGGGGAGGTTCTTTTCAGGCCAGAGCTTGACAAGTGGATCTCCCAAGCAACGGGAGGTAAGTCCCACTTCCTTCCCTCAGCGGCTCCACCGACTACACGCAGGACCCCTCAAAGGCCCTCCTTTCGGTCCTTTCGGCCTAAGGCCAGATTCAGAGGTCGTTCCAGAGGCGGAGCTCCATCTAGAGGTTGCAGAGGACGAGGCAGAGGTGCCTCTGCAGCTGTCCAGGAGCCCAAGTCCACCAAGCCAGCCGCATGACTGTCCACGGTCTCATCTGGGGGATCCCAGGGTTGGGGCCCGACTGCTGTCCTTCTGTCACATCTGGCTGCAGTCTTGTCAGGACTCATGGGTAAGGGATCTGGTAACCCAGGGTTACAAGATCCATTTCCGGTTGCCCCCTCCAAACAGGTCTCAAGAGACAAGGCGCAATTTCTGTTGTCAGCAATCAACAAGCTGCGGACAACAGGAGTTGTGATACCAGTACCCGAAGATCAGCGTACTCAGGGATACTACTCCAGTCTGTTCCTTGTACCGAAGCCGGACGGCTCGGTATGGCCCATTCTAAATCTAAAGGATTTGAATCCATTACAACAGGCGGTCAAATTCAAAATGGAGTCCCTGCAGTCGGTGATACAGGGACTGGAAAAGGGAGAGTTCCTGGTATCTTTGGATATCAGGGACGCGTACCTGCACATCCCTATCTGGCCTCCTCACCAGGCCTTCCTCTGGTTCTCTATACAGGACCAACACTGGCAGTTCCAGGCCCTGCCGTTCGGTCTCTCATCGGCCCCCAGGGTCTTCACCAAGGTGATGGCGGTGATGATGGAGGTCCTCAGGGCTCAGGGGGTTACCATCATCCCCTACTTGGACGATCTTCTTCTGAAGAATCGTTCAAGGGAGGCTCTGTTGTCCAACATACGGCTCACCCAGGAGACTCTCATCAGTCATGGGTGGATTCTGAACTTTGCAAAGTCTCAGCTACAGCTGTCTCAACGTCTTCTCTTTTGGGGGATGATTCTGGACACCCAGCAGATGAAGGTTTTCCTGCCGCCCGACAAAATTCAGTCCCTGCAGGTCCTGGTCTGGTCGGTCTTGCGACATCCGCAGGTATCGGTGCACCTCTGCACCAGACTCTTGGGGAAGATGGTGTCCTCCTTCGAGGCGGTACAGTACGGCCTATTCCACTCGCGCCAATTCCAGTTGTCTCTCCTTCACCAGTGGTCAGGGTCTCACCTGCATTTTCAGCAGTGGGTGACCCTGTCTCCTCGAGCCCGTCTGTCCCTGCTGTGGTGGCTCAACTCCGCAAACCTGCAAAGGGGCAGGAGGTTCGGCATATGGGAGTGGATTCTCCCCACCAGAGACGCCAGCCTTCGAGGCTGGGGAGCGGTAACGCTGGAACACCAGTTCCAGGGTTTATGGACGAGGCAGGAGAGCTTACTCTCCATCAATGTGCTGGAACTCAGAGCAGTCTACTATGCTCTTCTACAGGCGGGACACCGGCTGCGGGGCAGAGCAATCAGAGTCCAGTCCGACAACGCCACAGCCGTCGCCTACATAAACAAACAGGGCGGTACTCGGAGCAAGGCGGCGATGAAGAAAGTAAGCAGGATCATCCTCTGGGCTCAGGACCACGCTCAGGCTTTGTCAGCAGTGTTCATCCCCGGAGTAGACAATTGGGAGGCCGACTTTCTAAGTCGTCAGGATGCTCACCAGGGGGAGTGGTGCCTCAACCCACAGGTATTTCAGACCTTAATACATCGTTGGGGTTGTCCTCAGGCGGACCTGATGGCGTCCCGCCACAACTTCCAGCTCCCAATATACTTCACGCGGACTCGAGATCCTCAGGCCGCAGGGGTGGACACTCTGGTCGCTCCTTGGCCGTTTCAGTTTGTTTACCTCTTCCCTCCCTTTCTGCTGATACCTTGGGTATTGCAACGCATTCGCAGGGAGGGGGTAACAGCGCTTCTGATAGCGCCGGATTGGCCCCGGCGCTCGTGGTACACCAACCTGACGGATCTTCTGATCGACGAGCCATGGCCGCTACCTCCTCAAGAGGACCTCCTCAGTCAGGGTCCTTTCATCTACCCAGATTTAGGACGTCTGCATTTGACGGCGTGGCTGCTGAGAGGTCCATCTTGAGACATGCAGGTATCCCTAGGGCGGTAATACCTACAATGATGAGGGCCAGGAAGGAAGTCCCCTCCAGACACTATCATCGGATTTGGAGATCCTATGTGGCTTGGTGCGAAAGACGCAGAGTGTCCTCTACTCTGTTCAAGAAGGCTCGACTTCTCCTGTTTTTACAGGAGGGTTTGAACTCTGGACTTAGGCTGAATACCCTGAAGGTGCAGGTTTCAGCCCTTTCAGTTTTTTTCCAGAAACGTCTAGCCCTCATTTCTGAAGTTCACACTTTTTTCCAGGGGGTGCTGAGGCTTCAGCCCCTTATTCGTCCACCTACGGCTCCCTGGGACCTGGAGTTGGTTCTCAGATATTTAAGATCATCGATATTTAAGCCGTTAGAAGAGGTGGATCTTCGATATCTCACTTGGAAGGTGGTTCTTCTCTTGGCTCTGGCCTCGGCCAGACGTGTTTCGGAATTGGGTGCGCTTTCTTGTCGCTCACCGTTCCTCCAGTTTCATCCGGACAGAGCGGAGCTCCGTACCAGTCTTTCTTTTCTTCCAAAGGTGGTCTCAGCGTTCCACGTGAACCAACCCATCGTGGTTCCAGCATTCACAGAGGCTTCACTTGAGGATAGGCCTTTGGATGTGGTGAGGGCCCTGCGTATTTATGTCTCTTGCACGGCTTCTTTTCGCAAGACGGATGTCTTGTTTGTTACCTACGACCCGGTGCGTCGTGGATGGCCAGCTTCGAAGCAAACGCTGGCCAGATGGATCCGTCTGACAATTCGTCAGGCATACCTTGCTGAGGCTCAGACGCCTCCTGCTAACATAGGGGCGCACTCCACCAGATCGGTGGGTCCTCAATGGGCGGCTGCCCGTGGGGTCTCCCTGCAACAGCTCTGTCGTGTTGCGACATGGTCAGGTCGGCACACCTTTGTGCGATTTTATAGGTTTGATACCTTTGCGGCACCAGCTTCTCAGTTTGGCCGCTCTGTTTTAAGGGGATCTCAGCGCTCACCCACCCGGGTTGAAAGCTCTGGGACGTCCCCAGTGTAACTCCAGTGACACCTAGTGGATGAAGGAGAAACAGGGTTTTGTACTTACCGTAAATCCTTTTCTCCGAGTCCACAGGTGTCACTGGACACCCACCTCAGCGCTGTTCTCCACCTGTTATGTTCAGTGTTAGGTTCCTAATGGGTAACCTCTGGAGTTTTCCCTTGTCAGGGTTATATAAAGATGGTTATTACACACCTGTCTCGTCTGGTTTAACTCTGTGTGTGCGGTTGTTTTTCATTTATATCTTCTTTTTCTACTATAAGTGTTGAATTATGTTATGTTGTGATGAACCTCCTCTCGGATGTGTGTTATATCTTTCTGCTCCCTTTCGGGCACGATCTTTATGACTGCCTGGGAGGGGAAGTAGAAGGGGAGGAGTTGGTCACACTGATTAATTTTTTTAAAGTGCCCATGCTCCCTGTGGTCGCCTTCTATTCCCCAGTGTAACTCCAGTGACACCTGTGGACTCGGAGAAAAGGATTTACGGTAAGTACAAAATCCCTGTTTTCACCCCACCCAAATTTAACTATCTCTCTGCACATTACATCTGCCCCACCTGCAGTGCACATGGTTTTGCCCATTGTGATAACAAATTTGTAATGCGATCAGATCTGAATAAGGACCAGAGTCCGTGATGAGAAGGATTCAACAGTAGAAAATACACAGGGTACAGCTAGGCAGAGTGTGCGTCTTTTGCCAGGATCCTAATAGTGGTCAGTGTAAGCTTATAGGCTGCAGTAACATGATTTAATAACCGGAATTGCAGGGTTGGTTGCAAGGTGTCAAGTGACTACACCCAAAATGGCTGTGCCCATGTCTGGAATTTGGAGGGAAAACTGGAATGTTAGTAGCAGGCCTGTGGCCTGTAAGAATGGCAGAGAATCCAGTTGCTGTGGAGTACTGAGTCCGGAGATAATGGGCAGTGGACAAGTGTGCACCAGAATGGAGGAGAACTTAAAAGGTAGGAAAGAGAAATAGTTCAGATCGTGACAGGCATTAGTGTCACTTAATTAAGGGATACAATTTAATTGTAGGCAATAATATTCTTATTGCCTACAATTAAATCAAACATTGGTTCCTGCTGTGAACACGCCAGGAACCAAAGAGAATGGAATCAGGCCCTAAGTGTAGTGCTAATCTGCTACAAGGATACACTCAGTAATACATTCTAGGAATTGCTCCAACAATAGGCAGAGTTAAGACCCACACACACACGGGGCGACTTTCACGAGAAAGCCACTCTGTTTTCTCGTTTGAGCGGCTTTAGTGTGTACAGACTGGCTATAAGTGGTGATGCGCGCTCTCGCTCGGAAAGCCATTTATCTGCTGGTATTACAAGCAGATGAGCGGCTTTGAGGATGGCTTTACATAGCTCTGCGCTACGCAAAGCCATCTGCCCCCCATTGAAGACACCGGGCAGGGTGAAAGCCGCTCAGTGTGTATGCACTGAGCGGCTTTCCCACCAGCGATGATAGCGATCATCGCTCTCCATACAAGCCGGGCATAATCGCCCAGTGTGTATGGACCTTAAAGACCCATACACACCAGATTTTCAGTTCAAAGACTTTGCCAAAATCTCTGAAATTATATCTGTCACCAAAGTAGTGCGTACACACTGGGCTGTTTTCCCAAAGTAGATTGGAAAATATTGAACATATGCGCAAGACACACCAAAGCAGCTCAAACACTGACAGAAAGTTTCACCACAACTTCAAATCATGTAGACAAAAGAATGAAGTCAGTGTCCTGGGCGCTAAAGTTGGAAGAGCATAAGTAGATTACACTTTCACCAAAAATTTAGTCTTAATATGATTAAAAGAGATTCTTCTCTTCTTTCCGGGAAATATTCTGTATCCCAATATCACAGTCCATAAAACTCACTCTTTTTCTTAGTTACTTTCTAGAAAAACATAGAAACATAGAATTTGACGGCAGATAAGAACCATTTGGTCCATCTAGTCTGCCCCTTTTTTTACCCTTCAGGTAAAAAGAGAAGAAATAGTGCAACACCTTTGCAGACGGGGGAACAATTTATGCAAACATTGCACTCACAAAAGGTGGGATAAAACAAGCAAATTGGGGGATCTCACCAACCACTCCTGTGGTTCTGATCAACAGGTGCCGATTCTCTCAAAGCAGAACTCAGTGTGGATGGTCCTCCCAGTTGCAAACAATACGGTTCTCCGACCACGGGTACAGCTGCTCAATGCATTTCAGACCATTGGGTCCTTCACCAGGAGAATGCTGTATTCTGTGGCCGGAGCTGTTAAATAGACAAATATTGGCGCCAAAATCCCGGGACCCGGTCACGCTGACCGGAACATGAAATGCATCATGTTACCGCTATTTTAAAGAATAACTTATTTTATTTTAATGGTAACTTTTATCTTCAAATGATTGGTACGTTGATGGGGACGAGATTCGCCCCCAGCTACGCGAATTTGTATATGGCGTACTGGGAGGACCTCAACATCTGGTCTGGCCCAGAGCTGGGGGAGAATCTGGTCTCCTGGCAACGCTATGTCAATGACATTTTATTGATATGGAAGGGTAATGAGAGTACACTATCACAGTATTTTAACAAATTAAATCAAAATGATTTTAGTTTGAATTTTATCTTTGTATTTAGTATGGAAAAGATAGTGTTTTTGGATTTAAACATTTATATTAAAGAGAATAAGATATGTACAAGCAATCATATTAAAGCAACAGATTCCAATAGCTATATTGAGGAATCCCATATGGCCAGTTTATAAGAGTTAAACGCAACTGTATGGAGAATGCTATATATGAAATTCAGATAAGAGACATGTCCGACCGTTTTAAGGTAAAAGGCTATGAGGAAAAAGATCTAGAGATAGCTAAAAAGAAAGCAGATCATGTTGATAGAGGAGAGTTGTTGAGAGACAACAATAAGGAGAAGAACTCCAAAAAGAATGAGTGGTGCTTCATTACTGATTTTAATTTTAATCCTGAATTTAAAATAATCGAAAATATTTTTAAAAAGGAACTGGAAAATCTTGAGAAATTATCCTGTTATAGGTCATCAGATTCCCAGGTATCCAGGTTTTATATATAGGAAGGGACCCTCACTCAAGAATAAACTTGTGAAAAGCTGTCTGGAAGTTATCCCGAGAACTAGTGATCGCACAAAGGGGTTTCATAGATGCGGTATATGTCTCTTATGTAGAACTGTCAAAGAACCAAGTAAAGTCAAAGAAATCACCATTAAAGGCATGGCTTTTAAAATTAACAAGTTCATCACATGTAACTCAAAAAATTTGATTTACTTTTTAGAGTGCAGGTGTGGCTTGTTTTATGTGGGGAAAACTGTCAGAAACCGCGGTGTGCGTTTGCATCTGCGACCGCGTCCACATTCCTTACCCACACGCTGGTGCATCCTGCGACGCAGGTCCTTGTCCTGCGCTGTCTCTGGGTATTCTCCATGGCAGGATCTGTGTGACATCACTCTGGAGTCTGGTCAGCATCCCATGCAGTTCCACGCTGCATGGGCGCCGCCATGACACTGTCCTCCAGTAGATTGCCTGTGACCTTGTTGCAAACCTGTGCACTGACTCATGTGACCAAAGGTGTGCACATGTACTTCCTGGACTTAATTGCTGTTGCAGCTTGCAGCCAATCACAGACCAGCTGGGGGATATATGTAAGGCCTCTGGCCCATTACCCCTGCCTTGAACAACTAGTCTTAATCCTGTGTGCTACCAGAAGTCAGCGTTCTAGTCTCCAAATTCCCTTGTTCCTGAGTGTGAAGACATGGATTCTCTGATCACTCAGGTAAACAGTTTAGTAACATGGCAAAAGCCCTTTATTGTATATATATATATATATATATACACACACACAGTGCACTACAACAGTCACAATTACCAGCCAGGAAGGTATCTTACTTACTAAGTCCCCACAGTAGTATATGATTACCGGTGCTTGCGTTCCTTTGCTACACAAGCTGGCAGTATTTCTGAGTCCCCTGGCTTGGAATACCAGCTCACACAGCGCCCTGAAATGTTCACACTGACGGCACCGCAATGCCTAGTCCGCTTCTGTATGTCAGAAGTCCAACTCTCTCTCTGCACCTCCTGTGCTGATCTCTCCCCCAGTACAGCTCCCTTCCCTTGTTATAGCCAGCCCTGTCTATTCATAACCCAGGCAGTTCAATCAGGATGATAGAGAGTTTGATGAGATGCAGAGACGAACTGTCTGGGTTCCTGCATACAATGGGGTGTACATGATCAGATTACCTCTATATCCAACCATACACTGTTTACTACTTATGTTAATCCCATTTGATTAACATCAGATTTAGAACAATGGGAAACTTAATCTATAGTAAATAAGACTCTGGCCTAGACCTATTCATATTAACAATTACATTAAGCACAGTATAACCAAATAAAGTACATATTCCATATATAACAGGTAAAATATAGCTATCCCATATAATAATTATACAGAATATACCTAATAACGTACTATAATTAAGTAAAGTCCATGAGCAGGACCACGGCTATGAAAGTAACCACAGTCGTCTAACACTGTGCGACACGAGTAGTCGACGGTGTCATCACATTTCTCCCCCTACTTTCTAGCCCTGTGTCCTGATTAGATTAAGCTTGCTGAGAGCAGTGGTGCCCTCCTAGATTCATCAGTCTTAGTCCTGTCATAACAATGACTAGCTGGATTCTCTTGTGGGTCTGGTGGGTTTTGGGCTGACCGTTTACATTTGTAGGGAGCCTTCCAGCATCCCATGTCTGAAGCCTCTGGCAACCGTCACAAGGTTGGTGTGGAGATTTCTTTCCCGGGTCTGGCGGGTGTGTAGCCCACAGTACATAAGTCAAAAGAGTTCTACCAGGGTCCAGTGGAAATGTGATCAGCAATCCATAGTTCTTAAATTTCCCTCCAGTGTCCCACCCAAATACATAAACCACAGTTCCCTTTGGAGAAGGCTACTTGGTTGGGCAACCAGTGGATGCAACAGTGCCACTCCATAGGTCAAGTAACTCCACCTGGGACTTTAGTAATTCCCCTACAACCAAATGGGTAAATTCATGGTTAAAACCGTCATAGTTTTCCTCTGCCAACAAAATCTGATCTCTGGGGCCTTCACACTCCCTCCCCAACACTGTATTCCCTGGGAACCCCACTTCCATCACCTCTGGTGCATCTGGACAGTGGCTTGCTTCCCCCTCCTCCACCCACAAAGTGGGAAACTGCTGAGTTACCTCCAAACCTGGGACCTCTGAAATTCTCTGGAACGCGGGCAAGTCTTCCGTAACGGCCTCACTGTACATGCCAGGAAATTCCGGCACTTCAATCTCTATGTGGCCTCTAGTGGTCCTGTCCTGAGTAGCTTCTTCACTCATGACAGAGAAAAGTGGTAACAGGTGGTGCCTCCTGACACCCACCTGGATGTGTGAGTCTCCATTATCTTTCAAAGCCTCAGTCCACTGGTCCATATCCAACGGAATGTGTTCTGACGCTGCTACCTCTTCCCTGGGATGAGAAGTGGTTGCCAGCAGCACCCTTGGGCATCCCCCTGATCGATGACAGCCTCCACCAGCATAGCACACTGGGCAGCTGGTTCGAGTGTCATTGGTAGACTAGACTTCACCTGCAGGGGTAGGACCCCGACGCTTACAGACTCCTTGGTACCCATGACACTGACCTCTTCTTGGCACTGGCATTCATTCACCATTTCCTCCCATGCTAACTGTTGGCAAACAATACCTCGCAGCTCACACTCGGAAACCAACTCTTCTTGGTTCATCCTCTTTAGTTGGTCCACTGGTCCCACTGGCAGCGACTCAACTATATTCGGTATAGCCAAGGGCATGGCAGATGCGCAACTCATCTGCTCCTCAGATATTCCTTGTACAGGGTAGTGCAGGGAAGCATTCTCTGCACTTATCTGTACTGTAGGACCCAGACATCCCTGTCTCCTGTGGGGGTCCAACACATCCCACTTCATGGTCTGTTCATGCCACCTTAGAGTAGATTCCATCAACCGACTGCTTGAGCTCTCCATCCTCTGACCCAGTTGCTAGCCTTGCGACTCTCCTCCATAGGAAACTTCAACCGTCATGTTGTGTTGCTGGCACCTTCCCTGAGGTACCTTCTGATGGGCCAGGGGGGTCTGTAGAATGGTAGCTGCTGGAGCAGCAGTTTGCACTGTGTAAGTGTTGTCTGGTAATCCCAGGACCTCTTGTATTACCCGCATCCGATCATCAGGCATTGCATCATCTCCCAGCGCCCCTAGCGGGGCCTGTAATACCTCTGGGGTCCTTTCAAACTGTTCCTTAACATTTCCCTCTCCAAGGGATTTCAGGCGGGGTTGCACTGACCCTCGGGATCTCACCTCCGCTCTCGCTGCGGTTCTTGGCATCGAATGGCCCGGCTGCAGGTCTCAACCATTCCGTCATGTATTCCTCCTCGTCCGACTCCTCAGAGTCCTCATCATCATAACAAGGGTGTTCTTGATCCCATAGCACCAATTTTGCAATTAGGGATCCTTTTACATCCATTGTATTCCTCTTAATGCCTCTTGCTCGGCAGATTACCTGTAGGGCACGCTTGTTCAGGCTTTTGTAGGCTTCTGTTCCTGCCTCCATACTGCTGGCAGTCCAAACGTACTGTGACATTTCTCACAACTTTTCAGCAAGATACCTGGCTACTCTGTGCCAAACTGTTTACAAGGCTACGGCCCGGAGTCGCTGTCAGGTGGAAACGCAGAGGCCATAGATCTGCCCTCCCAGCAATCATGCTATCAAACACGAGATCTCTCGCGAACAAGATGGGCTGTCTCTGCTAATACAAGATGCAAGGTTGGCCACTGCAAGATTCTCCATCCTATGCTTCACAGAAACCTGGCTGGAAGACCATATTGCTGAATCCTCAGTGACTCTGTCAGGCTTCGGCCTCTTCAGGGCCGACCGCGACAAAGAGCTCTCGGGCAAATCCAAAGGAGGGGGCATCTGTCTGTACATTAACGACAGGTGGTGCACAGACATAAAGTCCCTGGGAAAGTCATGCAGCCCCCAACTAGAGACTCTTACCATCAAATGCAAACCTTTCTACTCCCCTCGGGAAATTGCCTCTATTATGCTAGTAGGAGTATACGGATTCAGTATTGAATCCCGGCGGTCGGGATCCCGGCGTTCAGAATCCCGACGCCGGAATCCCGACAGCTGAAATGCCGACAAGGGGGGGATGCGGATCGCCCCCCCTTGCGGGCTCGCTGCGCTCGCCACGCAGCGGGCCTGGTGCCTCGCTACGCTCGGCACACTAATTTATTCTCCCTCCTGGGGTGTCGTGGACACCCCAGGAGGGAGAATGTGTCGGCATTTCAGCGGTCAGGATTCCGGCGTCGGGATTCTGAACGCCGGGATCCCGACCGCCGGGATATTAACTGCATCCCGGAGTATACATCCCCCCACAACCAAGTCCAACAGAAGCCCAACTTCAGCTGGCCACTCTGATAAAGGACACCGAACTTAGACACCCAGACTCGCTGCTCATTGTGCTTGGTGACTTCAACTGTGCCAACCTGAGCCAGGAGCTCCCAAAATACACCCAGCAGGTCACATGCCACACAAGAGAGGGGCAAACGCTAGACCACTGCTACACCACCATAAAGTCTGCATACCGATCCATACCCCATGTAGCACTGGGTCTCTCCGACCACTGCATAGTCCACCTTCTTCCGACATATATCCAGAAGCTAAAGTCTGCTAAGCCTGTTATCAAGTCTGTCAAAAACTGGTCAATCGAGGCAAAAACAAAGCTTCAGGCCTGCTTCGACTGCACTGACTGGATGGTGTTCGAAGCCTCTGCCTCTGACATAGATGAACTAGCGGATGCAGTCACATCCTACATCAGCTTCTGCGAGGACTTATGTGTACCAACCAAGCAAATCCGATCCTTTAACAACAACAAGCCATGGTTCGGGAGCCAGCTCAGGAAACTCCGCCAAGCCAAGGAGGAGGCATACAGCAGCGGGGACAGGACACAGTACAAAGAAGCCAGGAACTCCTTGACTCGGGGTATCAAACTCGCAAAAAGGGAATATACAAACAAGCTGACACACAACCTCACAGCAAAGGACCCTGCGGCAGTATGGAAGGGCATGCAAAACATCACAAATTACAAGAAAGCCCAAACACAGTCTGAAACCAGCCATGAACTTGCAGAAGACCTGAACAAGTTCTACTGCAGATTTAAACAGGCCGTACCTCCCCCACTCCATCCCAAAGACCACCACACCCAGGCCCTCCACATGGACCAAGGCGAGGTAGAAGCAGTACTCAAAAGAATAAAACCTAAGAAGGCTGCAGGACCGGATGGTGTGTCGCCATCCAGCCTTAGGACCTGTGCAGCTCAGCTCGCCCCCATCTTCACAACGATATTCAACTCCTCCCTGGACTTGTGCAAGGTTCCTGCCTGCTTCAAACGCTCTATCATCATCCCGGTCCCTAAGAAAACACCCACGAAGGACCTAAATGACTTCAGGCCAATTGCACTAACCTCAGTGGCCATTGGCCATGAAAGCATTTGAAAGACTAGTACTGAAGCACCTGAGAGAAGTGACAAACTCTCACCTTGACCCCATGCAGTTTGCCACAGAAGTGTAGAGGATGCGGTCAACCTCGGGCTGCACCATATTTTACAACACCTCGACCACCAAGGCACCTATGCAAGAGTCCTATTCGTGGACTTCAGCTCAGCATTTAATACTATCGTTCCCGGCATCCTGCAGCCAAAACTTCTCTCCTTAGGAGTCCCAGGATCAACATGCTCATGGATAGTGGACTTTCTAACAGCAAGGGAACAGGTGGTCAAAGCCGGCGCCTTCTCATCCAGCACACGAACAATCAGTACTGGAGCCCCCCAAGGATGTGTCCTCTACCCTCTGCTCTTCTCTCTCTACACGAATGACTGCACCTCAGCTGAGCAGTCAGTGAAAATCATCAAATTCGCAGATGACACCACTATCATCGGCCTAATCAAGGATGGTGACGAGACCGCGTACAGGCATGCAGTGGAGAAGCTGACACAGTGGTGCAGCAGCAACAACCTCGATCTAAACCCCACCAAAACAGTTGAGATGGTGGTCGACTACAGGAAAAAAACAAATGCACTAGCCCCGCTAACAATAGCCAACGCAGTGGTGTCGCGGGTTGATTCCTTCAAATTCCTAGGGACAACCATGTCCAGTGACCTAAGATGGGGATTAAACATAACCACAAACATCAAAAAGGCCCAACAGCGCCTGTTCTTCCTGAGGCAACTCTGGAAATTCAACATCCCACAGGAGCTGCTGTGCGTATTCTACACCGCCATCGTGGAGTCTGTCTTATGTTCCTCGATCACAATCTGGTATGGTGGTATGCCAGGTAAGGATGGTAACAAGAATATTTACTCGACTGCAGAGTGGAATGGCAGGAGTCTTCTGGAGATGAGAAACCAGGTAGTAACGGCAGGATCTGCGAGAGGTACACGGGGAGACCGGATAACCAGGAGCCTTTGGAAACAGCTGAACACAGGAGATACTGAGGTCAGATGAACACAAATTCAAGGCGATGACTGAGAGTTAGAGGCCGGAATATATCCCCCTCGCTGAGTACTGATTGGCTAGCTGCAGCAGCACCAATCAGTACAGGGAAAGAGTGAGCATACCTGAGAGGTATGCAGGTGTGTGGGTCAGAGGTTACCCTGGCTGAGCAGCGGGATTGGACCCTCTGGTCAGCTGAGCGCATGTGTCATGGCGGCGCCCATGACGCGCGGAGTCCAGCGTGCCGGCATGTCGATTACACGGGTCAGCACCAGCCAAACATGGGACATCTCGCCAGACACTGACAGCAACCAGAGGCCTTACTCTCAACGCTGACCACCGAGAAGGTAATGGACGTGGTCTCAGACGGGGCTGAGACCCACGGTTTGTGACAGTACCCCCCCCTTTTAGGGTGGGCACCGAACACCCTTTAGGCTTGGACGGGTTCTCTTCATGGAACACTTTGAGTAAACGGGGGGCATGCACATCTTCTGCATCTGCCCAACTCCTCTCCTCAGGACCATATCCTCTCCAATCAATGAGGTACTGGAGACGCCCATACCTCCGACGAGAATCAATAATTTTGTTTATCTCGAATTCTACTCCCCTGCTGGTTCGAACTTTGGGTAGTGATGGTGAAGAAGCATGGAAGCGATTCAGGATGAGAGGGCGTAACAAAGAGATGTGGAATGAGTTGGGAATGCGTAAAGATTTGGGTAACTTCAATTTATATGCCACAGGATTGATCCTTTGTAGAACAGTGTAAGGACCGATAAATCTGGGAGCAAATTTCATAGAGGGGACTCTTAGTCTGAGATTTCGGGTAGAAAGCCAAACTCTATCCCCTGGACGCAACTCAGGGACAGCTCTTCTCTTGTGATCTGCAAAGAATTTGTACCTTGTTGAAGCTTTCTTGATGTTGGAATGAACCTCTCGCCAGATTTGAGAGAAATGGTTAACGGCTGCTGCGGCTGCAGGTACATCTATCGCAGGTAAAGCTTCAAAATTGGGGGCCCGGGGATTTTGTCCATAGACTATAAAGAAAGGGGAATGACCAGTGGTAGTGTGGTACCTGAAGTTATGAGCAAATTCTGCCCATGGGAGGAGTCTCGACCAGTCATCTTGAGAGGATGATATATAAAGACGTAGGAAGGTCTCCAGATCCTGGTTCACCCTTTCTGTCTGACCGTTGGACTGGGGATGATAGCCTGAAGAAAACTTTAATTTAATTTGGAATGCATCAGACAGGGCTCTCCAAAACCGTGCTACAAATTGTACCCCACGATCGGACACAATTTCATTAGGCAAGCCATGACATATGTTGTACAAACAGCTGAGCCAGACTGGGAGCGGACGGTAGCCCGGGTAATGGGATGAATCGGCCATCTTGGAAAATCTGTCAACTATTACCCATATGGTGTTATACTCTTGAGATTTGGGTAAGTCGCAGATAAAGTCCATTGAAATGTGAGTCCAGGGATGAGATGGAATGGACAGAGGATGGAGCTGGCCGGCTGGGGCTTGTCGGGACACTTTGTGCTGTGCACACTCTGGACATGAGGCCACAAACTCCTTCACTTCCTTGCCAATCTGCGGCCACCAATAGGATCTCTGAAGAATTTTTAATGTCCCCTGGGCGCCAGGATGCCCAGAGAATAACGACTTGTGTGCCCAGGAGAGAAGCTTCTGACGCAGTTCAGTGGGGACGAAGATTTTACCAGGAGGAGGCACAGGTGACACTTGCGTGGGAGCAAAGGCGATGGGGTCAAGAATGGGCCGATTGTCCTGCAGGTCAGAATCCTCTTGCATGGAACGAGATAAAGCATCAGCTTTCACATTCTGAGTGCCTGGACGGTATAACAACTTGAAAGAGAAACAAGAGAAAAACAAGGACCAACGAGCCTGTCGAGGATTTATACACTGGGCAGACTGGAGGTATAACAGGTTTTTATGATCTGTGAAGATCGTCACGGGGAACTTGGCACCTTCTAAAAGATATCTCCATTCTTCGAGGGATAATTTGATGGCAAGTAATTCTTGGTCTCCAATGGAGTAATTTCTTTCTGCTGGAAGAAACTTGCGAGAGAAGAACCCACAGGGGTGGAGTTTTTCATCACTGTTCTTTTGGGATAATACAGCACCGACTCCTATGTGAGAGGCATCTACCTCAAGAAAAAAGGGTTTGTCGACATCAGGCTGGGACAGGATAGGAGCAGTGACAAAGGCTTGTTTTAAAAACTGGAAAGCTGCGATGGCTTCTGGAGGCCAGCTGGCTGGATTAGCCCCCTTCTTGGTGAGTGCGGTGATGGGTGCAATCAGCGTGGAGAAGCCTCGAATGAATTTCCTGTAGTAGTTGGAAAACCCTATAAAGCATTGGACTGCTTTGAGGGAAGTGGGTTGTGACCACCCATTAATAGCCTCCAACTTCTCTGGATCCATACGTAAGTCAAAACCAGAAATGATGTAACCCAGGAAGGGCACGGAAGGAACTTCGAAGGTACATTTGGAAATCTTGCCATACAGTTTGTTTCGGCGAAGACGAGACAATACATCCTTGACCTGAGTTCGATGAGAGGATAAGTCTTTAGAAAAAATGAGGATGTCATCGAGGTATACCACAAGACAAATGTAGAGCATGTCCCTGAAAACCTCATTTACAAATTGCTGGAATACTGCTGGGGCATTACAAAGGCCGAAAGGCATTACCAGGTACTCGTAATGACCATCCCGGGTGTTAAATGCGGTCTTCCACTCGTCACCTTCACGAATTCTTATCAAGTTGTATGCCCCACGGAGATCCAATTTGGTGAAGACTCGGGAACCTCTCACTCGGTCAAAAATTTTGGTAATTAAAGGAAGCGGGTAACTGTTCTTGACTGTGATATTGTTTAAACCTCGGTAATCGATGCACGGGCGAAGGCCTCCATCTTTTTTCTTTACGAAAAAGAAACCTGCGCCTGCTGGGGAACTTGAGCGCCGGATGAAGCCTTTCTGAAGATTCTCCTGTATGTATGCAGACATGGCTTGAGTCTCAGGAACGGACAATGGATAAGTTCGACCTTTAGGAGGGAATTTCCCTGGGAGGAGGTCAATTTTACAGTCCCAATTACGATGAGGAGGAAGAGTATCAGCAGACTGCTCGCAGAACACATCAGCGAATTCACTGTAGACTTCAGGGAGCCCAGGAAGAATTTTTACATTGGCAGAACGAGTGGGTACCACTGACTTGATACACTGCTGTTGGCAATGAGGACTCCATTGCTCGATCTGTAGCGTCTTCCAATTGATGCTGGGATTATGAAGACGAAACCAGGGAAGACCGAGGACGATTTCATAAGAAGATTTGGGAATGACGAGAAATTTGATTTGCTCCTGATGCAGCATGCCGACTCTAAGGGTGAGGAGGCTGGTACAGAAACGAACCTCACTGCCTGGGATTCTGCTGCCGTCAACTGCTGTAACAGCTAGGTGTGGAACTAATGGTTCCATTGGAATCTTCAGTTTAGTAACCAGGTCTTGAGAAATAAAATTCCCGGCTGAACCGGAATCTGCCAAGGCGGTGCTGGAATGGGCACCGGCAGGGGTATCCAAGGATACGGGCAAAACAAAGTCATATTCTGGAGGAGATTTCGCCACTTGACCTAACCTGACTCCTCCCTTACAGGTTAGGCCCGGTCGTTTCCCGAATGCTCGGGACAATTGTTAATGAAATGACTAGGAGCAGCACAATATATGCACAGACGATTGCGCTGCCTACGGGTACGTTCTTCGGGAGTCAGTCGTGATTTACCCACTTGCATTGGTTCTTCACGCGTAGGAGACTCAGAACGAATCTTGGGAGAAACTTTGGGAATTAACTTCTTGTGTTTTTCTAGTCCTCTCTCACGAAGACGTAGATCAATTTTGACACATAGAGATATAAGATCTTCCAATTGGTCGGGAAGATCACGAGATGCCAATTCATCTTTAATCCGGTCAGAGACTCCTAACCAGAAGGCAGCTGTCAGGGCTTCATTGTTCCACTGTAATTCAGACGCGAGAGTTTGAAAGTGGATTACATACTGCCCCATGGGACGGGACCCTTGCTTAATCTGGAGGATGTCGGTAGCTGCTGACACGGGTCGACCTGGCAAGTCGAATATGCGGCGGAAGGTCTGGATGAATTGGTCATAGTCTGCCAGCAGAGGATCTGCTCTTTCCCACAAGGGTGATACCCACTTCAGGGCAGAACCAGTCAATAACGACACCATGTATGCAATTTTAATTCTGGCCGTAGGAAAGTTATGAGGGATCAATTCGAACTGAATTTGGCACTGGTTGATAAACCCTCTGCAGGTCTTGGGGTCACCATCGTATTTGGTGGGTGCTGGGAGTTGGAGACGAGAAGGTAGAGCTGGTGTTGCTGATCCTACGGGAGAGGTTGACACAGAAGTCGACAGGGACTGTTGCAGGGTGTCCAACCGACTGGACACATCCTGTAGGAATTTAATCACCTGCTGCTGAGTGGCTTCTTGGGTCTCCATTTTGGCAGCAACATTTTGAAGAACCGCTGGTCCCACACTTGGGTCTTGAGCCGAGTCCATCGGCCTTGAATTTACTGTCAGGTCTGGGGTCTGTTGTGTTCCCGACCCTGACCGTGGTGGACCAGTGGAGGGCGCTGTGTATCGGAAGGCTGGAGGCCTGATGAATGACATGCACGGAGGCAAGGCCTTGTGTACCAGAGCGTTGGCGGGTCAGCACCAGCCAAACATGGGACATCTCGCCAGACACTGACAGCAACCAGAGGCCTTACTCTCAACGCTGACCACCGAGAAGGTAATGGACGGGGCTGAGACCCACGGTTTGTGACATCCATCACCTGAACAATCCAATCAAAGCGAATGCAATCCCAATATCAACAGCCAAACAACATGTCCCTACTTGGCGACCTGACTACCATAGTCGTAGCTAGAAATTAAATGCTTGTAATGTCTTTATGTAATATATGTAATGTCTCCCTCCCCCCCTTTTTCATCCCTGCTTGATGCTGCACTGTAATCCACAAAAAAATCCTAGTGTGCGCAAGCACACATTGCCAATAAAGTTGATTCTATTCTATTCTATTCTTAGGTGTCCTCCGCTGACACCTCACCTAACCTTACCCAGGGTACACTGGGACTGAGTGATCCCACTGCTTGCCACCATTTGTGAAGACATGGATTCTCTGATCACTCAGGTAAACAGTTTAGTAACATGGCAAAAGCCCTTTATTGTATATATATACACACAGTGCACTACAACAGTCACAATTACCAGCCAGGAAGGTATCTTACTTACTAAGTCCCCACAGTAGTATATGATTACCGGTGCTTGCGTTCCTTTGCTACACAAGCTGGCAGTATTTCTGAGTCCCCTGGCTTGGGATACCAGCTCACACAGCACCCTGAAATGTTCACACTGACGGCACCGCAATGCCTAGTCCGCTTCTGTATGTCAGAAGTCCAATTCTCTCTCTGCACTGGAGAGATCAGCACGTCCTGTGCTGATCTCTCCCCCAGTACAGCTCCCTTCCCTTGTTATACCCAGCCCTGTATATTCATAACCCAGGCAGTTCAATCAGGATGATAGAGAGTTTGATGAGATGCAGAGACGAACTGTCTGGGGTGTACATGATCAGATTACCTGTATATCCAACCATACACTGTTTACTACTTATGTTAATCCCATTTGATTAACATCAGACTTAGAACAATGGGAAACTTAACCTATAGTAAAGAACACTCTGGCCTAGACCTATTCATATTAACAATTACATTAAGCACAGTATAACCAAATAAAGTACATATTCCATATATAACAGGTAAAATATAGCTATACCATATAATAATTATACAGAATATACCTAATAATGTACTATAATTAAGTAAAGTCCATGAGCAGGACCAGGGCTATGAAAGTAACCACAGTCGTCTAACACTGTGCGACACGAGTAGTCGACGGTGTCATCACACTGAGTACCTGTGTTCCTGAGTAATCTGCTACAGCTGTTGTTGATTCCTGAAAGCTCCCTGGACACCCTTCACCTGCCAGGTCTTCTTCCAGCTGCTTAATCCATTTGCAGTTCTCCAGAGGAAGAAGCTAAAGCTCTCCAGCAACTGCCAGCAAGTTTGCATTGCCCTTAAAGGGCCATCACCACTTTCAACTCCCAAGTCCACACAGGTGTCAACACTTCATACAAACGTAGCAGTTCCCTGACTGCCGACTTTCCAGCAGTTCACAGACTGCCAACAACCCAGCAGTTCCCAGACTGCCGACATTCCAGCAGTTTCCAGGCCATTCATCGGTTACGATTCTCCACGACCAGAGACACTCACAGTCCATCTCCTGTGCTAGGCCAGTCAGGTGTGGCAACTCAGGTCAAAGGGCCGCGACCTCGCCACTGAACACAGCAAAGTCCAAACCTCCTTGCGGGGGTCCCGGGTGAAGACCGTAGGTTGTGTTAGACTTCGCGCCTCTGATCAGAGTCACGTCAATTCCCCACCTGGCTGTGTCCGCAGTTCCTGTGTCATAAGAACCCTCCATACCTCAAACCACCTGTATTCCAGTACCCAGCATCATCCACTGGCTCACTGCTGCCACAGCCAGGTACACCAGTGACCCGAGCCCTGACAGTTTGTTCAAGGCCCATGGACCCGGCACGTGAATAGAATGTGGGACCAGCGGCTTTCCAAGAAGTCACTTCCTGGATGGAGACCCAGGAGGCTGCCCAGCAGTGGTTAATCACCTAACTTCAGGAAGTCTCTACCCGCCTAGACAGTCTTCAGAAGTCTCTCATCCAGCCAGCTCCAGTGGTGGCCATGCCTCCTGTCTTACCACCAGCCTACTCTGGTCTTCAGCTGTCTACTCCTCAAAGGTATGATGGGAACCCCAAAAATTGCAGGGGTTTCATCAATCAGTGTGAAGTCCATTTTGAGTTGCTGTCCCAGAATTTTCCAACACCTCGAACGAAAGTGGCATATGTCATTTTTCTGCTCTCTGGTCCAGCCCTAGATTGGGTCTCACCTTTGTGGGAGAGGTCAGATCCGCTTCTGGACGATTACAACAGTTTCATCACGGTCTTCCGAAAAAATTTTGATGTGCCAGGTCGACCTTTTTCTGCAGACACAGAAATCAAAATAGATCTGCGTCTTCAAGAACGTAACCTGGAAAAATTTAAAAGAGGGTCTCCCAAGGCTTTTTCATCTTCTATGTCCCCGTCTCGGCCAAGTCTGGTGTCACCAGCTCCGGAGGAACCTATGCAGTTAGGTAGGTCCCGCTTGACACCTGAAGAGCGTGCCATGAGATGACAAGACAATCTTTGTCTTTACTGTGCATCTCCCGGTCATTTCCGTTAGTCTTGTCCTGAAAGGTCGAGAAACGCCAGGGCCTAACCTGTCAGGGAGGAGTCAGGTTAGGTCAGATTGCAAAATCTCCTCCAGTCTATGATCTAGTTCTGCCCATGATCGTCCAGTCCCAGTCTGGTCCCCAGATTCTCTCCGCTCTGATGGAGCAGCCGGTAATTTCATCGCTCTGGAAGTGGTAGAGAAATGCAAGTTACCAGTAGTACCTTAAGACTCCCATCTTTATCTGACCGCTGTACATGGAATCACGATTATCGGCAGTGATGTTACTCACCGCACTGATTCCCTAACCATCCAGGTCGGGGCTCTCCATAAAGAACATTTGGAACTTCTGGTCGTTCCCCGGACTTCCTACAGCATTGTGTTGGGTATGCCTTGGCTTTGCTTACACAACCCAAGGATCAACTTGGTCACGCTTCAAATTGAGGAGTGGAGTAGCTACTGTCAAGACCACTGTATGTCCAAGGTGGTTCCACTGCAATACTCAGTGCTTCCAGAATTGCTCCAGCAGTTTGACTAATTCCGGGACGTATTCAGTGAGAAAGCTGCCGATCAATTGCCCCCTCATCACAAGTGGGGTTGTCCTATAGACTTGCTTCCTGGTAAAACTCCTCCCAGGGGTCGAACTTACCCGTTGTCCATTCCCGAAACCCAAGCAATGACCGAGTACATTCAGGACAACCTCTAGAAGGGGTTCATACGCCAATCCACGTCTCCAGCAGGCGCTGGGTTCTTCTTTGTCAAAAAGAAGGACGGCGGCCTGCGCCCTTGTATCGATTACCGAGGGTTGAATGAAATCACGGTGAAGAACAGCTATCCACTTCCCCTCATAAACGAGCTCTTTGATTGAGTCAGAGGTCTTTTCTAAGCTGAACCTCAGGGGTGCTTACAACATTATCAGGATCCGAAGAGTAGATGAGTGAAAGACCGCATTCAATACCAGAGATGGGCACTATGAATATCTGGTTATGCCCTAAGTAATGCTCATGCGGTTTTCCAGAATTTCGTAAAATGAGATATTTAGAAATGTCTTATACAAATATCTGGTAGTCGACCTGGACGATATTCTCATATTCTACCGAGATCTGCAATCTCACAGTGATCATGTGAAGGAGTTCCTTCTCCGCCTCCGTCAGAATAAATTGTATGCCAAAATTTCTAAATGCACCTTCGAGGTTCCGTCTATCTCATTCTTGGGATACATAATCTCCGGCAAGGAGCTTCAAATGGAACCTGAGAAGCTGGAAGCAATCTCAGGCTGGAGTCAGATCTGTTCAGTGCTTTATTGGATTTGCAAATTACTACCGGAAATTCATCAAGGGGTTCTCCACACTCATTGCCCCAATTACAGCTTTAACCCGAAAAGGTGCGAACCCGGCTAATTGGTCTGAAGAGACTTCTCTGGTCTTCCGGCTTCTGAAACAAGCCTTTGTGTCTGCCCCAATCCTTCAACAACCTGATGTGAACAATCCCTTTGTGCTGGAGGTCGATGCCTCACACACAGGGGTGGGGGCAGTACTCTCTCAAGTGGCTGATGATGGGAAAATGCATCCGTGCGGATTCTTCTCCCGCAAATTCCTATCGGCAGAGAAGAATTACGTCGTCGGTGACCAGGAGTTATTGGCTATTAAATTGGCTATAGAAGAGTGGTGTTACCTCCTGGAGGGAGCCAAGCACCCAGTGAAATCTACACAGACCACAAGAACCTTCTGTACATTCAGTCCGCTCAGTGTTTGAACCCCAGAAAGTCTCATTGGTCCTTGTTCTTCTCCAGGTTTAATTTCAAGATTTTGTATCGTCCTGGTTCCCAGAGTGCCAAAGCCGATGCTTTGTCCCGTTCCCTAGAAGAGGACATCAGTATACCCGAATCCAATCCAATATTAAATCCTACAGCCTTTGCGTCTACTGACTGTGCTGCCCTGAGGGAAGATATTTGTGCCACCTGAGCAACGTCCAAAGTTACTCACTTGGGCTCATTCATCTCAATCTTTTAGTCACCCTGGCATCCTGAAAACCTGGGAGATCATTCATCGGTCCTATTGGTGGCCCCATCTTCGGAAGGATGTCAAGGACTTTGTAGCTTCCTGTCCTATATGAGCGCAACACAAGGTCTTCCGCCAAGCTCCGGCTGGCACATTGGTGCCACTCTCGATTCCTAATCGTCCATGGACCCATATCTCAATGGACTTTATCTCTGATCTGCTGAAGTCCCAGGAGTTCAATACCATATGGGTCATGGTGGATCGGTTTTCTAAAATGGCCCATTTTGTTCCCCTGAAGGGTCTGCCTTCTGCCCCGCAACTGGCAAAATTGTTTGTCCAGAACATCTTTAAACTCCATGGCCTTCCTACAGAGATCGTATCTGACCGCGGTGTCCAATTTTTCGTCAGGTTCTGGAGGGCTTTATGCAAAGTATTCAAGGTGGACCTCAAATTCTCATCAGCGTACCATCCACAGTCAAACGGACAGACGAAGAGGGTCAACCAGGACCTTGAGAACTTCCTCCGCTTATATGTTTCGTCCTCCCAAGATGACTGGGTCAGTCTGCTGCCCTGGGCAGAATTTGCGCACAACTTCAGATATCATACGTCCCCTGGCTACACTCCCTTCTTCAGTGTGTTTGGGAAACATCCTAGCCCTCCAGTATTTGAGGATCTACCACCAATGGAGGTACCTGCTGCCAAGTCTGCCTATGTGCATTTTTCCTAAATTTGGAAGAATGTACATCTTGCCCTAAAGAAGGCATCCAGGAAGTATAAATTATTTGCGGATCACAGAAGGAGAAAAGTTCCCGAGCTTAAACCGGGTGACAAAGTCTGGCTCTCCACCCGCAATATAGGATTGTGTGTTCCATCCATGAAATTCGCCCCAAGATTCATTGGTCCGTATCCTGTAATGCAGATGATTAATCCTGTGATTTACAAGCTCAAGTTACCTCATTATCTCCGGATACCCAACTCCTTCCATCTCTCGCCGCCGATATAACCAGAGACCACAGAAAATACGGAGAAATAATGGACTTTTTATGTGTATCTTAATGTACATTTTAGATGCATAAAGTATGTGTTGAAATGGAATGCATGCTTCCGGTTTAAGGCTGAAACGCAAAAGCTGGGTCCTGCGGAGGAAGCAGTGATCCCGCGGTGCTGTTCCAGTTTTTGGAACGCACGCTTCCGGGTTTGCTGAAATGCAAACATCTGGATAGTGGTAACATGATGCATTTCCGGTTCCGGGCAGTGTGACCAGGTCCCGGGAATTTGGCGCCAATCTTTGTCTATTTAACAGCTCCGGCCACGGAATACAGCATGCGCCTGATGAAGGACCCAATGGTCTGAAATGCATTGAGCAGCTGTACCCGTGGCCGGAGAACAGTATTGTTTGCAATTGGGAGGACCATCCACATTGAGTTCTGCTTTGAGAGAATCGGCACCTGTTGATCAGTACCACAGGAGTGGTTGCTGAGATCCCCCAACTTTATCACCGGCTGGTGATTATATGCTTGTTTTATCCCACCTTTTGCGAGTGCAATGTTTGAATAAATTGTTCCCCCCTGTCTGTAAAGGTCTTGCACTATTTCTTCTCTTTTTCTAGAAAGTAACTTAGAAAATGAGGGAGTTTTATGGACTGTTATATTGGGATACAGAAGAGAGGGATCTCTTTTTATCATATTAAGACTCAATTTTTTGTGTCTCATCTACTTATGCTCTTCCAACTTTAGCACCCAGGACACCGACTTCATTCTTTTATTTTCCCAAAGAGCAAAAGAATTTGAGGAGGCGAAAGACTGAAAATCTTTCATTAAAAAGGTTATTTACATAATGGTATGCGTCTGAATTCCAAGAATGGGAGCAGGGGCCATGTTATTCAGTGCATTTCTGTTCTTGGGGCCTGATTCAGAACTAACTAATCGCTGGACTGCATATATTCAAAACCCAGAATTAGGTAAATGCCTCCCCAAGCTAGCTATGTATATAAGTTACCACCATGGAGGAGGAGGAGAGAAGTGGGGCAGTGAGGGTCTGTGTGCCCCGAGTACCAGGAGCAGGCGCCGGGGGAGAAGTGTGGGGACACTGTGAAGGGAAGTGCTGCAGGATGAATAGAATACTTTATTTGTTATTAACAATACACTGCGATCAATGCACTGTCAACAAAATTTTCATACAAGTACCTACACAAAAGAACATTAAAAGAACAATTCCCATTTCATTTCTTGTCATTTAGCATGCGAACAGCAGTTGGAAAAAAGCTGTTTAGCATGCGCTTTGTACGTGCCGGGACACTACTGAACCGTTTTTTCGATGGCAAAATATCAAAGACCTCATAATTCGGATGACTGGGATCTGCTAAGATACAATTAGCTTTTTTTTTGCATTCTGTTATTATACAGATTACGGGTGCATGGTAGAGACACCCCAATAATTTTACTTGCAGTTTTTATCACTCGGTCTAACGTGGCCTGCTCTGCCGCAGTACAGTTGCCAAACCATACTACAATCCCGTACGTTAAAACACTCTCCATGATTCCTTGATAAAATCTGATTAGCGTGTTGGTCTCAGAACATACAGCTTTGAGTCTTCTTAAAATGAAGAGGCGTTGTTGGGCCTTCTTAATCATAGTAGTGCAATTTAGAGACCAAGTTAGATCATCAGAAATATATAAACCTAGGAATTTAAAAACCTCTACCTCCTTAATAGGAATAGCCCTCCATAAACATGGGAAGTATTGGCCTACCACAACTTTGCCTAAAATCTATCATCTCCTCCTTGGTTTTATTTGTATTTAATTGCAGACAATTTTGTCTACTCCATTCGAGCAATCTAAAAACCTCAGACCTATATGCTACTTTATCATTTTCGGTTATCAGGCCAACCACAGAGGTGTCGTCCGCAAACTTCACTATCTGTACCGATTTTGAAGTCGACACACAATCATGTGTAAACAGGGAGTTTTATGGACTGTGATATTGGGATATAGAATACTTCCCGGAAAGAAGAGAGGAATCTCTTTTTATCATATTAAGACTCAATTTTTTGTGTGTCATCTACTTATGCTCTGCCAACTTTAGCGCCCAGGACACCGACTACATTCTTTTATTTTCCCAAAGAGCAAAAGAATTTGAGGAGGCGAAAGACTGAAAATCTTTCATTAAAAAGGTTATTTACATAATGGTATGCGTCTGAATTCCAAGAATGGGAGCAGGGGCCATGTTATTCAGTGCATTTCTGTTCTTGAGGCCTGATTCAGAACTAATCGCTGGACTGCATATATTCAAAACTCAGAAATCAGGTAAATGCCTCCCCAAGCTAGCTATGTATATAAGTTACCACCCTGGAGGAGGAGAGAAGTGGGGCAGTGAGGGTCTGTGTGCCCCGAGTACCAGGAGCAGGCGCTGGGGTAGAAGTGTGGGGACGCTGTAAAGGGGAGTGCTGCAGGATGATCGGAGGCAGCTGAGAATAGCAAGTATCATACTGTATAAATTGTTCTCTCTTGTTTTCTTTTCTTCTCCCACTTATTGTACGGTATTTCAATTGTATTGTGTTGTTTTATTTTATTAGGTTGTTTTAGAGTATTTTCTATTGTGGGATCTGTATATAGGTATATTAGCACTGTTTAACTCTACATCGTTTATTTATCTGTTTTCTGATATCGGTATAGGTGCCCATATAAATTCCCCCAGTAGCATAGCTCCTAGATATTATACACTTAATATATTATAATAAAGTATAGCATAATATAATATAGTATATAGCACCCTTTTACTTAGCTGTAGTATTTACCCTAAATGACCATGAGTGGGGTCGCCAATCTCACTCAGTGTGTATCTTGCCAGATGTATGTAAGTAACTGGGAGACACAATGGGAGAAGACAGGTAGGTCTCAACACATAGCCATAGCCCCACCTAGTAGCCAACGCCGCCCTAAGCATGACACATATATGCAAACAGGGAGTAGGACACACATACACCCCACATCCAGGTAACATAAGACAATATCTGAGGGAGGAGCCTCAGATATGGGTAAGTGGAATAGTTTAAATATAAAGTTTTTTTTGCATCAAACCCGTTAACAACATTCCCTCCTGGTCTAGGTTGTGCCAAGCAATGAGTAGCAGCAATTGGGGTAACAGGAAAAATACAACATTACCCACTGACGAAACCAGCGGAGGTTACAATCGGGCCTCTGCATACCAAACACTCTTTCCTGTTGGCTGCAGCGGCCCCGACTAACCTCCTGGGTAGAGATTTACTATGTAAAATGGGATGTGTCATCTATTGCACTCCCGATGGGGTATTCCTAGACACTCCTAAAAATCTTACACAAGAAGTGCAAGATATGCTGGACAGTCCTCAGAGGCTAATGTTGTATTCCATCTAGGGTAGCTGAAATTACAGCACAAATACCGGGTTCCCTTTGGACTAAAGATGGACTAAAGATGGACAGGATGCTGGGCTGATGGCAAATGTAGCTCCAGTAGAGATCCGCTTAAAAGAAGGCAGGATAGCCCCAAAAATACCGCAATACCCTTTAAAACCTGAAGTTGAGCTAGGAATATTCCCAGTGATCCAACGATTGCTCCAACAGGAAATCCTAGTTAGAACTTCCAGCACGGCCAATAGTCCCATCTTTCCTGTGAAAAAGAGCAGGGGGAGGGGCTACAGACTAGTGCAGGATTTAAGAGGGGTAAACAAAGTAGTTGAGAGCCAATTCCCCGTAGTGCCAAACCCAGCTGTCATCCTAATGCAAATCCCACCTCATTGTACTCATTTCACAGTCATTGATTTGTGTTCAGCGTTCTTCTCCGTCCCTTTGCACCCTGACAGCCAGTATCTGTTCGCCTTTACTTACAGTGGAGTACAATATACCTGGACACGACTCCCCCAGGGATTCATAGACAGCCCCAGCATCTTCTCCCAGGCCTTGCATAATTGTTTACAATCCTTTCAACCCATGAGTGGTTCGATACTGATACAATATGTCGATGACTTATTGTTGTGTTCTGAGTCACTGGAGTCATCAGTGGATGACACTAGACAACTACTGATGCATCTCTCAGAGACAGGACATAAAGTATCAAAGGATAAGCTGCAATTATGCCAGACCAGGGTTAAGTATCTGGGCCACTGCCTCACCCAAGGGCTGAGACACCTCACCGACGACAGAATCCAAGCGATTCAGAACATGGTACTGCCACAGACCCAGCATCAGATCCGTACGTTCCTAGGCATGTGTGGATACTGTCGCAATTGGATCCCAGGATTCTCTATTCTGGCATTTCCACTGCAAGAGATGGTTTCCTCAACTAAGCCAGATCGGGTCTCTCATACTGAGGAATCTGAACTGGCTTTCGAGGAACTAAAGGTGAGCCTAACAAAGGCCCCAGCACTGGGAATGCCAGATTATGGGAAACCCTTTGAACTGTACGGAACTGAATCAGGTGGGTGTGCGGCAGGAGTACTTGTACAAAAACATGGTGATGCCAGCCTGACCAATGTCGTACTGCAGTGTACAATTAAACCCTATTATTTGAGCACTTCCTACGTGTCTACACAGTGTAGCTGCCATAGCACTACCGGTAAACAAAACTGAGAATGTGGTGTTGGGGTGTGTTTTAACTGTTTATGCTCCTCATATAGTCTGGACATTCCTAAAATTCTGCCTAAACATGTGAAAAATATTCATCAGCCAAGTCCACTAAATGGGAACTTGCATTGATGTTACCAGTAAAACGGGTAATATTGTAATCCCAGCAACACTCCTACCAGGTGTGCCCTCCAAGGCGCAAAGGGTGGAGTGGTGCTGAGGTTGCTGGAATGGTGGAGTTTAGGGGGAGCCGAGACGAATATGATTGCATGACATGTTTGAATCAGACCTTTGCAGCATGCCCCCAAAGGGTGGTAACAACCCATTGGAAGAGGAAATATCAGATTCTTACCTGATAATATGTTTTCCTCTACTCCACCATGGCAGCCATTACATATGGGTTTTTCCCTGATTGGGTAGCTTTGGAAAGGAAAAAAAGACTCCTCCTGTATAAAAGGCTCCTCCTCCTTCCTGCTTGCGTCTTTGTTTCTAGCTCTCAAACACAAACAGTTAGTTGCACAGAAAATACAGGGTCGGGAACTATGCTGCCATGGTGGAGTAGAGGAAAACATATTATCAGGTAAGAATCTGATATTTCCTCTACCTCCCCCATGGCAGCCATTACATATGGGTAATACCCAAGCAGTTCCACGTTTCAGGGCTGGGCAAACCAAATTATAACGTAACTTTACATGATGATTTCTCCTCTTTTCTTTTTTTTTTTTTTATAATTTTTAAATTTTTTTTTTTTTTTTGTGTTTTTTTTTTTTTTATCTTATATCACTGCAGACAATACCTTACGTCCAAATTTTGCGTCCGCTGACGCCATCACATCCAGCCTATAATGTTTAGCGAAAGTGTGCACCGAAGCCCACCCTGCCGCCTTACACAGTTCTAGTATGGATGCTTCACCCTTTTCCGCCCATGAAGTTGCCATCGCTCGGGTTGAATGCGCCTTCAACCCTTTGGGTGGTTCTGCTTCCATCACTTTATAGGCTTCTAGAATACAACATCGAATCCATCGAGCAATTGTCATTTTTGACGCCTTCTGCCCTTTGTTTTTACCCTCTGTGAGTATGAATAGATTTTTCTCTTTTCTGATTTCTTCCGTTCTTCGTTTATATATTGTCAGTGCCCTTACTACATCAAGTTTGTTCAATCGCGCTTCCTTATCGTTTTTCGGGTTGCCACAAAACGACGGGAGTATAATCTCCTGATTTACGTGAAAGTTCGATACCACTTTGGGCAAGAATTGTGGATTCGTTCGTAATACTATTTTGTCTTGAAACTCATTTATGAATGGCTCCTCTGACCACAGGGCCTGTATCTCTGATACTCTTCTGGCCGACGTTATGGCCACTAGAAAAGCCACTTTCCAGGTAAGTATTTTCAGCGAGACTTCCTGTAATGGTTCAAACGGGTCTTTAGTGAGTGCATTGAGTACTAAGTTCAAGTCCCATGGTGCTAACGGCTGGTGAAACCTTGGCCTAATCTTTTTTGCTGCTTGAAAAAACCTCTGGATATATCTATCCTCTGCTATATTTTTGTCCAGCATTGCTGCCAGTGCTGACACCTGCACCTTCAGAGTGCTAACTGCCAGTCTCTTATCTAGGCCTTCTTGTAGAAAATCTAGTATTACTGGAATCTGTTCCGGGTTTCTATTTTTGTCCCTGCACCATGATGTGTACTTTAGCCACGTTTTGTAATACACCTTCGATGTATTTTTCTTTCTTGCCCTAAGTAACGTTTCCACCACTTTACTAGAGAATCCCTTATTTAGCAATGTCCTGGTTTCAACAACCATGCCTTCAGATTCCAGGCTGATGGCTGATCCTGCTGCACTTTGCCCTGTATCAGCAGATCCGCCCTCCTTGGAAGTTGCACCGGTCCCCCTATTGCCATACGAAGTAGTTGGGGAAACCACGGTCTCCTGGGCCAATTTGGCAAGATTGCGATCACGGTTGCCTTCTCCCTTTGCACCTTTCTTAAGAACCTTGGGATTATTGGGAACGGTGGGAATGCATAGAGAAGTTGCTTCGGCCAGGTTGCTGTTAGCGCGTCCCACTGCTCGGCCTGTGGGTCCTGGAACCTTGAAAAGTACCTCTCTACTTTCCTGTTTTGTCTCGACGCCATAATGTCGACACACGGGTTGCCCCAGGTCTCCACTAGCATTGCAAAGACTTCTCTGTTCAGTCCCCATTCCCCTGATACACACAGGGTCCTGCTTAGGCCGTCCGCCACCTGGTTGTCCTTGCCCGCCAAGTATACTGCTTTTACACTTAGTGTTTGTACCTCTGCCCAGGTCAGCAGTTTTTCGGCCTCCTGCATCATGCCTACACTGCGTGTTCCTCCTTGTCTGTTTATATATGACACCACTACTTGGTTGTCCGACCTGACCACCAGTTCCTTGTTTTTCAGTATTTCCTGAAAAGCTCTGCATGCACACACGACTGCCCTCATCTCTTTGAGATTCGAATGCATTTTTCTCTCGTCTGTCGACCAGACCCCTTGGGACGCCTGACCCTCGCAGACTGCTCCCCAGCCGGTCCCACTTGCATCCGTCGTGATCACTACCTGGTCGTGCACATGAAACAGTCTTCCTGCCTGCAGTCTGCTTCTGTCTGACCACCACTTCAGATCTTCTTTCGCCCTTTGTGTTAGCCAAATTCGCTGGGCCAGATCCTTGTTGTTGCCATTCCACTGCGTCAGATAGCACCTCTGCAACTTTCTCGTATGGAACCTTGCCCACTGTAGGGTTTCCAAGGCCGAGGCCATCAGTCCCAGCACCTTCATACATGCTTCTGCTGTAGTCACTGATTTTCCTAGTAAAGGTTTTATTGACTGAATTAATTTTTCCTGTCTTTCTGGCGTTAAAGTGACCCGGAGCGCCTGAGTGTCCAGAACCACTCCCAAGTACTTTATCTTGTTTGACGGTTCTAATTGACTTTTGTTTTTGTTTATCAACCACCCGTGCATTGTCAAGAATTGTAACACCTCCTCGGTGTGTTCTACTGCCAGTTCCTTTGTTTCTGCCATGATTAGCAAGTCGTCTAAGTACGGCCATATCACTATGCCCTTTTGTCTTAATTTTGCCACCAATACTACCAATACTTTGGTGAATGTCCTTGGTGATGTTGCCAGGCCAAATGGTAGTGCCCTGAACTGGTAACTTATCCCCTGTATAGAAAACCTCAGGTACTTCTGATGGCTGACACAAATGGGCACGTGGAGGTACGCGTCTTTGAGGTCTATAGAGGTCATGTATGCGTCCTTCTTGAGGTCTGGTAATATGCTTCTTACCGACTCCATCCTGAACGTCTTCACTTCCACTAGCTGATTCAGTTTTCTTAGATCCAGTATAGTCCTGAATCCCCCTGACGGTTTTGGAACCACAAAGAACCGCGAATACCAGCCCTCTTTTATTTGTGACTGTGGTGTTTCCACCACCACTTTCTGCTGTATCATCTCTTTTAGGCTGGACAACAAGGCCTCCTTTTCTACCGGATCCCTTGGTATTGGAGATTCTGTGAAGAACGACCCTGGACGTTTTCTGAATTCTATTTTGTAGCCCTGTCGAACAATCTCCAGTACCCACTTGTCTGAAGTGGATACCTCCCAGGTGCTCTGAAATTTGAGCAACCTGGCCCCAACTGCCTGGGGTTCGGCGTCATTGTATATTCTGTTTTGTGACGAACTTGCTGTCTCTGCCTCTTTGGGCACGAAAATTCGCCCTTGAAAGCCAGGTACCTCTTCTGTACCCTCTGCCTGGCCTGTAGCTTCTCGCCTCACGATACTCTTGACTCTGGAATTTAAAATTTCTATTCCCAGGCGTCTTTCTAATTTGTTTCTCTTGGGGCAGCCACACTGATTTGCCTCCGGAAATTTTTGTAATGATTTGGTCCAACTGGGTACCAAACAAGTAGTCCCCCTGGAAAGGAAGGGTCAGCAGCTTATTCTTTGATTGTACATCGGCCGCCCATGGTTTGAGCCATAGTGCTCGCCTGGTCACTGCTGCTGTCGCCCCGGCTCTCGCTGCTAGCCTCATTGCATCGAGTGAAGCTTCACACATAAACTCGATCGCCAACTGCACATTTTGTACAGTTTTCAGCAGCTCCGACCTCCTTATGCCGTCCAGCATGTCCGCCTCCAGCTGATTACACCATTCTCGCGTCACTCTAGACGTGATGGCCATAGCTGCTGCCGGCCTCAGAGCTGCTCCTGCAATCAGGTGTTGCTTTCTTAGCCCCAGTTCCATACGCCGTTCCATTGGGTCCTTAAAATTATTTGCGTCCTCCAAGGGGAGGGTCGTTTTTTTCGAAAGCCTCGCAATTGCTGCGTCTACTTTCGGTAGCTCATCCCATGCCGTAGTGAGATCCGCCTGGAATGGGTACATCTTCCCCATTTTCGCCGGAATCACCGTCCTTTTATCCGGATGTTTCCATTCATCCAGTACCATCTCAGTTAGAGGCTGGGATAAAGGAAAGATTTTATTCCTCTTTTTTTTGTCTCTAAATAGTAATTCTTGTAATTTAAGCTCCTCTGGGGCCTCCTCTATATTGAGTGCCTTATTTATCAGGACTAACAGATTTTCCACCATATCCACACTGAAGTCACTCTCAGCTTTATCCACTGGCGTGTCCTCTGTGTCCTCTAAAGCCTCTGCTGTAGAAATTCCTGGTTCCTCCCCAGACTCTCCCTCACTCATGCGGGAGCGCCCCCTTTTCCCGGTTGCTTTCACCAGGTCTTCCTGGGTCACAAAAGTCCCGGTAAGGGCTGTTTTAAGCATGTCCACTAGTCCGGACATTTGTGACAATGGGATCCTAGGGACTTTGCATGTTTCACATACACTGCCCACATGTTTATCCGGCAAGTTTTTGTCACACATCAGGCATTTGTCAACATGTTGTTTCTTGTGCCTGGCTTTCCCCGCTTTATCTTTACTGCTGTCAGACCTGTTAAAACAAGCCTCTTGATTACTATACACATACACATTATAACCTTTCTGCCCTCTTTTCATGGTGGCTTACCCCGACTTTTGTATGGCTTGTCTCTTTTCCTCCTCCATTTTTAGGTAGTCTAGTCTAAAAAGACATGATACCTTAGTGTCAAGCGGCCAAGACAGGTATAACAGTCACATTGTGACACACTCACCCTCCAGTGGTAACTTCGCCAGATAGTACCTCCGTCTGCCGCCGCTTACACACTTCAGCTGGGAGCTCCGTTGGTGGCATAGCTGCCTGGCGTTGCTGCTCATATACTGGCGCGTCGGCCCCCCTCCAATCGGAGCCGGACGCGTCATCCAGCCGCGCGCTGCGTGCCCGCGTCCATTACTCACTGACACGCATTCCCACGCCGGTGACGCTGACGCGTACGTCGTCATCTTCCGGCGCCTCCGCGCGCGCACGCCTTCTCACCCGCCGCTCCACGTTGCTGCAAGTGTCCTAGACGTCCGCCCGGCTTCACTGTCTGATGGACCCGGACAGATGACCGCTCCCTCAGTCACCTAGGACGCCGCCGCCTGTAGCCGCCCACACCTGAGGACGGCATGCGGCTCGTGAGACCCGGGCCCTCTCAGGTACCCATTCTCCCCTCCATATCCCCGGAAGGAATGAGGGGAGATTAAAGCCAGACTTCACAGGGCAAGCCACCACCTTTCTGCTACCCATGTTTTTTAGGGAAAGGAAAAAAAGACGCAAGCAGGAAGGAGGAGGAGCCTTTTATACAGGAGGAGTCTTTTTTTCCTTTCCAAAGCTACCCAATCAGGGAAAAACCCATATGTAATGGCTGCCATGGGGGAGGTAGAGGAAAATCATTTTTCTTTCCACAACACAGAGAGGGAAAAATTGTACACTGGCTATACCGTAATAGATGGAAAAGGCATAGTAGAGGCTGAACCCATTGGACGTCTCACTCAGCAACAGCAGTCTCATTAGTAGTACTGCGGGCTGAGAGAAAAAAAAAAAACAGCCAATATTCATGCCGACTCCAAGTACGTTTGTTGGGGAATACAGAAGATCTTAGGCCCTATGGCGCCTCAGATGTTTTGTTTCAGTAACTGGCACTCCAGTGGCGCAAGCGTTGTAAGTTTAAAAGATTTCTGACAGTCACACAGCTGCCGGACAGAGTGGCTGTTATCAAGTGTAAAGCCCACATCTTAGATGAGGATTCAGTGTCACTTGATAATGAACATGCTGGCAAGGCAGCTGGGTGAGCCATGCGCTCTGCGGATAATGTTTGTGTTCCCCCTGTAAATGTCAGTATATTCACATAGAAATACAAGATTTGTGTCCCCTGCAGGAGAAGCAGTCTGGAAGCCGAAGGGATGTGGACAGGAATAGAAAGATGGACAAGGAAAACCAGTGACTCTGAGAACATGCCAAACTGTCAGGACAGAGATAGCCCATGGCCTGACTTGTCTTGACAGGGAAGGTATGTGAAAAAAAATTAGTCCGAAATTACTAGTGTGCCCACAGACAGGTAAGACGACAGGATCATGCCTTACTTGTCTGGGGGAAAGAAACTGCAACGGCTGTTCCCACAGAGCCATCTCCACATCCCTCCTCCAGCAGGATCCTCTGCAGGTAATACAAAATTGGCTTTGTACAGTCCACTCTAGAAGCATTCTAGTTATTTATTTATTTATTTTTATATATATATATATATATATATATATATATATATATATGTTGACGTTTGTGTGTATAGATATGGCAGCCCAGAAGCACCCTTGAGTATGCAAATATATATATGAAAGGTTTAAGTCATGTGTGAACCTTCAGGGACTGATGGTACACCCCATAATCTCTTTTTGTAGTAGTAGAATCACTCTCAGAACTCTACCTCATTGGTCCCCATCGAAACATTGCTTGGCGGGCAGCCACAGGTTATGGTAATCCCACAAGGAGATCCTAGACCACAAATGCAAGTGATGTATCCACACCTGGAAAACTGCAGCAAAAGGACTTTGTTGACACCTGTTGTGAACTGTCATAACCATGAACCAGGAGATGTTGTTGTTGTTTCCCCTGCTTTGCCATATACAGGTTGCTTGATAGACCTTTGGAAAGGACCACCCCAGATCTTGTTGACCAGCACTACCTCAATAACAAAGTCGCAGAGAGAGAGATTCGGGTACGTTCGTCCTACTGCCAAAGGAACAGAAAACCAAAAGGTCCTTACACTCGAGGGCGAAAGAAAGAAATCGCTAAGAGGCACCATTTCGGGAGGACTGGAGAGCAGCTAAGGTCAAGCAACCTGTACAAGCTACAAAAGGGACTGTGACACACCCCACTGGTAACAGGTTGGAAGGATCACTAACAAAATTTTTCCTTTCTCAGTTTTCTCTATTGTTGTGGGTCCTATTCTTGTCTCCCCCCCACTATCCGTTACCGCCGTCGCACTGCTGCCAGGCATTGGACGGACGATACAGAGTTCTGAGAGTGTGTTACCCGTCCCAGTTTAGGTCAAGGTAGAATCTATAAACTTGACACATTACCCAGGACCGGATGTTTGATAGTGATAATACCATCATACTTAAAAGCATACCAAAAAGAGAGACAACAAAGAGTTCAAGGGTCTGTTGTCACAAACAATACCTACCAAAGGATGCCATATCTGAAAAACGTGTATATGTTGTAACCACCCCTGTTTTTATTTTTATCCCAAAACTGACCAAAAAATCCCTTCGTGACCCTGAGTAGATTGTTCGATAAATGCGGCCCATCGTTTATCCGTGATCCTGGATCGGCCAAGAGCAGATGGTTTACTCCCCTTATATGTTTATTTCATAGATCCCAATTTCTTTGTTAGGATTATGAATTTCTGTTTTGTCGTGTAAAATGTTTTGTATTGTAACAGTTTTATATTTACTGTTAAAGGGTGGACTGTGGAAGTCTAGTTACACACACGCCATTTTAGGATAGTATGGCCGCCATTTTGGTTCGCAGAGTTGCGCAAATAAAGTTTCCATACCCGAGTATGTGTGACAAAGTGGACCAGAAGAGTAGCCATACTATCACACATAAATTCATAATAACATACTTACACTAAATGAAATATAGTTAAAGGTTTAGAACGCCACACATAGCTTAGTTAGCCCTGCGCGCATCTGTCTGTATCATGTTTAGTACCGTTCCGTTCCGTTCATTGTGCGAAGTATTCCGGTCATTGCGAATATTTTGCAATATACACGGCCCGATAGTTATGGACATAATCCATATTCCAGGGACAGTTTCTGTTAAAAGTATGTAACAAAAGAATCTGGATGAAACTGGTTCTTATCACTGCTGACGCCGAAACCATCAAACAAAGGACTCTTAAAGTTCACTCCCCTGCACCTAGTCAAACCAGTTGTATCATCTTACCCCCAATCACAGTGGACCTGACATACGATCTCTGACCAATGGAACTGGCCTTTGACCTCCCCCTTCTGACCCTATAAGATAGGCAACCCAGAGCAGTCACAGTCACTTCGGCACATCTACCTTTCCCTGACTTTCCACCGGACTATAGTTCATCCCTGAACGATAGTGAGCTCTGACCGGACTGCGCTTCGCATATTTGATGAGACGGTAACGGTTGCATTAACGATATTTATTCTTATTATATTGTTGGCTGATTGTGTCTTGTATCTGTTTCCTTCCCCCTAGCAGAGCCTGATTATAGTATTTTATTGTTAGTCTATTGTATTACCTGTTAAACCTGTATTTTCTATTCCTGTAACCCCCTTTTGTCCATTAGGGACTTAAATACAACCTTTTTGCGGAGTTCTTATCTCCTTACTTCTATACTGTGGTTTGTGTCTGTTATTCGCATTTAGCGATAAAGGTATATTACGGACACTGTCCTTAAAGGTATATTCGCAGATTAGAGACAAAGTACTGCGAAGGGATCTCTTATTAAGGTATCGGTTCTTGGTGTATAACATACAATAAAAGGTACGCTACGCTGCGCTACGTTTTGTTCGCACGTAGTTAGGTATAAAGGGTAAGCAGGTTGCGGACACATTACGTAACCTGCTCTTTTCACTTATTGTATCTCTGGTCATATTTAATCGCCATTAACACTTGGATCAAAAGATCACAGGAGAATACATCTGTGTGAAATGCGTATAAATGACTGCTTTGGAAGTCCAGATTTCTGATCTAAAGCAGACCATTGAAACTGAGGGACTTTGCCAAATTAGAAGAAAGCTTCCGCCTCACGGTGGAAACTTTGGAGGATCAGGGGGTTTTAGCAATACATGAGGAGGGTGAGCCAGCTAGCTGGGTCACAGTCAGAGGGGGTAGTATGGGGAAGAAGAGGCAGGCCAGTGCTGACTTAACAATTCCCCAGACTAAACTACTGCAAATTTTACTTCAAAACTGGTGGGGTCGGATGAGACCAGTACCTCTAGCATCCAGGGGACTGGCACATCAGCCTTAGTGGAGGCTAGGGAACCAGGGACCACAAGACAGATGGTGGTGGTAGGGGATTCTATCATCCGTGAGGCAGATAGAGCAATCTGCTACCGGGACCGCGATGGTAGTACAGTCTGTTGTCTTCCGGGTTCTTGGGTACGGCACATTGCGGACCGGGTGGACAGATTACTGGGGGGGGGGGACTGGCCAAGACCCAGCAGTCATGGTGCATGTTGGCACAATTGACCAGGTTAGTGGCAGGTGGTGTGTCATTAAAAACAATTTAAGGGACTTAGGATGTAAGTTAAAAGCAAGGACATCCAAGGTAAGTGTCACGCGCTAGTCTAGGTAGACAAAGGGAACTCATGGAGCTTAATGCATGTCTAAAGGGATGGTGTAGGAGAGAGGGGTTCGGGTTCCTAGAGCACTGGTCAGACTTTTCAGACAGGTGACATCTATACAGCAGAGACGGATTGCACCTGAATGGAAAGGGGGCGGCAGTGCTGGGAGGCAGGATGGTGAGAAGGTTGGAGGAGTCTTTAAACTAGACATAGGAGGGAGAGATACAAATAGAAACTATGGGCCTGTAAGACAGAATAGTGAGGAACGGGCAAGCAAGAGAGCAGAGGTTGGATAAGGGGGGTTGGGGAGAAAAACTAGATTCAGTAAGAAATCAGTAACGCATCGAGATCACAACCAAACCGTAACGGAACAAAATAATAATAGACGTAAACTGAAATGCTTGCTGGCTAATGCAAGAAGCTTGGCAGGAAAAATCGGGGAACTGGAAACTGTGGCACAAGGAACGATTATGATATAATTAGTATAACAGAAACATGGTGTAGTGATCGCACAATTGGGCATTAAACATGGAGGGATATACTCTCTTCAGAAAAGACTGTGAAAATAGAAGAAATAACTTAACACTGTGTGAGAAGGAAATGAGCTCAGGGATAGATGAAGTTAAAAGGGAGGCTGTGTGGGCAGAGATAACTGAAAATAACAAAAAAAAATAATAATAACATTTTAATAGGGGTATTAGTGTTCATTCTAGAACCCGCTATCTTTGAAAACCCATGCAGTTCCTCTTCCCTGCCTGGGGTGTTGCTGTCTGCTGTAGTGCTTCTAACACAGTGTGGTCTGTATATCAGCACTGATATGCAACCCAGACCTGTACTAGAAACACCACAGCAGACAGTGACACCCCAGGCAGGAAACAGGAACTTGATAGGTTTTCAAAGATAGCGGGTGTTAGAATGAACACTAGGTATGCTAAAGACCGCCGAACACGAATGAAAGGGATGAGTCTATTTTTAACAGGGGCTGGCTGGCAACTTTTAGCCTGGGGGGCAAGTGCAGAGCACTGGCCCATAAGTAACAGTGCATCGTTAAATTTAGGTTTTGCGGTTTAAAAATATGTATTAATAAAAAAAAAAAAAAAAAAATAATAGGACACCACAGGCTGCTCCCCTGTATAATATCAGGACACCACAGGCTACTCCCCATCTTATAATAATAACAGGACAACAGAGGCTGTTCCCCCTGTATAATATCAGGACAACACAGGCTGCTCCCCTGTATAATAATAGTACCCCCACAGGCTGCTCCTCCTATATAATAATGGGCCCCCCACAGGCTGCTACTCCTGTATAATAAAAGTACACCACAGGCTGCTACTCCTGTATAATAATGGGACCCCCACAGGCTGCTACTCCTGTAAAATAAAAGTACACCACAGGCTGCTACTCCTGTATAATAAAAGTACACCACAGGCTGCTCCCCCTGTATAATAGGACACAACAGGCTGCTCCCCCTGTCTTATTATAATAACAGGACCCCACAGGCTTCTCCCCCAGGATAATAACAGGACCCCACATGCTGCTCCCCCTGTATAATAATAACAGGGCCTTCACAGGCTGCTCCTCCTGTATAATAATGGGACCCCCACAGGCTGCTACTCCTGTATAATAAAAGTACACCACAGGCTGCTCCCCCTGTATAATAGGACACAACAGGCTGCTCCCCCTGTCTTATAATCATAACAGGACCCCACAGGCTTCTCCCCCTGTATAATAACAGGACCCCACAGGCTGCTCCCGCTGTATAATAATAACAGGACCCCACAGGCTGCTCCCCCTGTATAATAATAACGGGACCCCCACAGGCTGCTCCCCCTGTATAAAAAAAACAGGACCCCCACAGGCTGCTCCCCCTGTATAAAAATAACGGGACCCCCACAGGCTGCTCCCCCTGTATAATAATAATGGGACCCCCACAGGCTGCTCCACCTGTATAATAATAATAATAACAGGACCCCCACAGACTGCTCCCCCTGTATATAATGGGACCCCCACAGGCTGCTCCCCCCTGTGTAATAATAACAGGACCCCCCACAGGCTGCTCCCCCTGTATATAACGGGACCCCACAGGCTGCTCCCCCCTGTGTAATAATAACAGGACAACCACAGGCTGCTCCCCCTATATAATAAAAATGCATCACAGGCTGCTCCCCCTTTATAATAACAGGACACAACAGGCTGCTCCCCCTGTATAACAGGACCCCCACAGGCTGCTCCCCTTGTATAATAATAATGGGACCCCCCACAGGCTGCTCCCCCTGTATAATAATAATAACTGGACCCCCACAGGCTGCTCCCCCTGTATAATTACTGAACCTTACAGGCTGCTCAGCCTGTACAGTCCCTCTCCCTCTTACCTTGATGCCAGATAAGTGAGGCAGGCTGCAGCATAGGGAAGAAAGTGTAACGCACAGGAAGGAAGTAGGTGGAACATACAGATTCTCTGTAGTGGCCTCCTGCACTAAACATGTCCCCAGTGCAGGAGGCCGGCGGCCATGTTTATGGAGACCACTCGGAAACTGGTCAGTCTGCAACAGCAGCCTCAGAACAATGGCGACCCGCACGCAAAACGATTCAGCGGCCCGGGGGGCACATGGCACCCTGCCCCCCAGCCCAGCCCGCCCCTGACTCTTAAACCAAATCAAAAAATCGTCAGATCAGGGGCAGGTACTAACTATGGGGGATTTTAACTTTCCAGCTATTGATTGGATAAATGAGACATGTAAGTCAACAAAAAGCAGTGGGTTCCTAAACTTACTCAATGATCAGTTTATTACACAAATGGTAGAAGCTCCAACTTGTAACGAGGCATTATTGGATTTAGTATTAACTAATAACATAGATTTAGTTTCAAATACCAAAGTAGTAGAACAGTGACCATAACATGGTTTCACTGGAAATCAACTTCTGTAAACTACAACATACAGGACCAGCTAAAATATTAGATTTCAAAAAAGCTAACTTCGAATTATTCAGGGAATCTTTAAAAGAAATTGAGTGGGAAGCGGTATTTGAGGGGAAGAATGCAGAGGAAATGTGGAAAATACCAAAAAATGTGCTAGAATCATTAACTAATAAATATATACTATCAGTCAATAAGGCTAAATTCAATAAAAAAAGTGAGGACAGCAATCAACAATAAAACAAGAGCATTTGGTACATGTGAGTTATCCGGGCTGCCGATTTGGTCCTTAAGTTTGGTTAACTTAAGGACACCCGACCGACGCGATGCCCACGATTTAGCTCCAAATCGGGGGCATCGCGTCGGTCGTGGCCGTTATAAGGGGCCGCGACGCGATGCCCACGATTTCCCATAGACAGTAATGTTAAAAGACGCGATGGACCCGATTTCCCATAGACAGCAATGTTAAAATAAAATTACAATGTGAAATTGGCCAATATGTTTTTAAAATAAATGTTTCATGGCCCCCCACCACCGTTAACGCCACCCCGCTATTGACGCCAACCCGAAGCGTGGCGAGCGCAGCGAGCCCGCGAGGGGCGGCGGTACGTGTCCTCCGACCTTTTCATGCCCTACTATCCACTAGGGCGTGGAGTGAGAATAGAATAGTGTGGCGAGCGCAGCGAGCCACCGAGCCCGAAGCGTGGCGAGCGCAGCGAGCCCCGCGAGGGGACGCGGACACCTGTGAAGCCCGCAAGGGCACGCGGATACCTGTGAAGGTGTCCGCGTCCCCTCGCTGCGCTCGCCACGCTTCGGGCTCGGTGGCTCGCTGCGCTCGCCACACTATTCTATTCTCGCTCCACGCCCTAGTGGATAGTAGGGCATGAAAAGGTCGGAGGATGCGTACCGCCGCCGCTCGCCACGCTTCGGGTTGGCGTCAATAGCGGGGTGGCGTTAACGGTGGTGGGGGGCCATGAAACATTTATTTTAAAAACATATTGGCCAATTTCACATTGTACTTTTATTTTAACATTGCTGTCTATGAGAAATCGGGTACATCGCGTCTTTTAACATTACTGTCTATGGGAAATCGTGTCGGAAATCGGGTCCATCGCGTCTTTTAACATTACTGTCTATGGGAAATCGTGGGCATCGCGTCGCGGCTCCTTATAACGGCCACGACCGACGCGATGCCCCCGATTTCGGGCGCGATGAAAAAATCGGCAGCCCGGATAACTCACAAGTACCGAGCATTTAAAGTTTATAAGGAAAACATGAATGAGGAGGCGTACAGCAATTACAACGAATTAAACAAAATTTGTAAAGGGGTAATCAAAGTAGCTAAAAGGGAAAATGAAGAGCACATATCCACTGAGAGCAAAACCAATCCCAAGAAGTTTTTCATATACATCAATAGTAAACGAATAAATAAAGAGAACATAGGCCCATTAACCAATATCAATTGGAAAAGCTTTACAAAGGATACAGGAAAAGCAGAACTTTTAAATGAGTTCTTATCAGTGTTTACTAGGGGAGAGCAGATAGTGGAATGTACAGGTACCACAAATGGGACGAACAAGCTAGATCTTAATATTGCTTTCACAACTGATGAGATAATATCACAGCTCAGCAAAATTAAAACAAACAAATCACCAGGCCCAGATGGGATTCATCCTATGGTACTAATGGAATTAAGGGAGGAATTAGAGACCCCTCTGCATTACGTTTTTGATAACTGAATTTCATCAGATAAGGTTCCAAAAAGACTGGAGAATATCACATGTAGTGCCAATATTCAAAAAAAAGAAAAAGGGATGAGCCCGCTAATTACAGACCTGTGAGCTTGAAGGAGTTGCAAGACAAAAGGGAAATGGGGGGGGGGGGGGGAGGGATATTTCACTGCTTTCTTACCAATTGTAAATAATTGTTGTTATTGTCACGTTTGTCCAGCTGCATGTTCTATGTTTATTGTAATATATTCCTCACTTATTTGAGGGATTTCTTAACACATACCTATTAAAAGTTAAATTTTAAATCAAATGCTTGTGCCCCACACAGGGAGACTTCTATATGTCCTCTCTTGGACATATTTCTTTCCATTTGTACTTACCCTCCTCCCAGGGAGCACCTCCTCAACCATACTATATATAAATTTGTTGTTTGGAGTTAGCCTTTTTCTCACTGAGGTCAGACTGTCCAGTACCCTAGAACCTATCCCTACCCCCCCCATTTCCCTTTTGTCTTGCAGACCTGTGAGCTTAACATCGATAGTGGGTAAATTATTTGAAGGACTTTTAAGGGAGGGTATCCAGAAATATTTAGATCTTCATAGTTTACTTAGTAGTAAACAGCATGGGTTTGTGAAAAATCGATTGTGCCAAACAAATTTACAAGGCTTCTATGAGGATGTCAGCAAAAACCTTGATTATGGAATCGCCTCAGACATGGTCTTCCTAGATTTTGCTAAAGCTTTCGATACAGTGCCACACAAGAGGTTGATAAATAAAATGGAGGAACTGGGATTAGGGGTAAGAATTAGAGTATGCTGGGGAGGGTTGGGGTGAGGGAGGAGGGTTTAGGTAGTACGGGTGGGCTAAAGGTAAGGCTGTAGCGGGTGGGGGAGGGGAAGGCTAGGGTTAGGTTAGGGCTAGGCACTGTGGTGTTGTGGGACCGATACTGTACAGGGCCTTCTAGGGGCACACTGACATACACACACTCACACATATACTGTACGGGGCCCACAGCAACCGAGAGGAATGCCGGGCCCCGGTCAAATTTTTGGGGTGTGGCTTAAGTGTGGGAGGTGTTGCCACCTCCCACACTTAGGCCATGCCCCCATAATGTTTAGAGCAGGGTGAAAGAAAACTCTAAAAACTCTAAACACAGCAGCACACACCTACAGTATTTGCTGTGCTGACAGCAGGCTGTCAGTGAGATGGTCATGTTGAGCCTGCTGGCAGCACATCACATGCTGTAGAAGTGTGTGCTGCTGTTGCCACCCGGGACGGACGAAGGGGGAAGAGAGGGGTCAGACCATGGCCCCTCCAGCAAGCCCAGGCCTGGGTAATTAGTATCTGCCCCCCCCACCCCCACACACTCTTGGCTGCCCTCACAGGGCCTAGGGCCCACTGGCATACATACACATACTGTAAAGGGTATAGGGACACACTGACACACACACACATGGCTTATGTAAATGAGGGCACGGCAAATGCAAACGAGGGTGGCGGCCCCGTTTTTGGTCATTGCGCCTCTGAATACATGCTGTGCACATTTTGTCAGATTGGGGGGACTCCCAACTGCCCCCCCCCCCGCAGCGGAACACTGCCGGCCATGGGAGGGACGTGGGAACATCCCCAAAAACCAGGACGTTCCCGCGTTTAGCGGGACAGTTGGAAGTTATGGCTTCACTATGATGATCAACAAGTCACAGGGGGTAACGTTCAGGGCTGCAGACATAAATCTCAGGATCGGCTGCTTTTACCATGGATAGCTTCAAGTGGCTTATGCATAAGTTGGTAGCCCCGAGAATCTCTTTGTTTTTATCACTGATGGAAAAACTACAAATATTGTTTACAAAGAAATTTTGATAATTGTGTACAATATTAGATGGCACTGGTATTTGTGAAATTAGTTCCGCTGAGCAATAACATAGCTGCACGAATGAAGTGGCGGGTAAACACTAGTAGGAAAATATGTTCATAAGCACATGTAAAATGAAGATACAATGCAAATTATTTGTGAATGTAACATAGGTTTAAGTATATGGATGGAATACACTGCATTCCTTCTGCACAGGGAAAGAGATGTTGGCTTTTTCCCAGCCTCATCATAGAAATATCAGTACAGAAATTACAGTATTATTTATTATCTTTTACATGGTGCCACAAAGGTTCCCTAGGACCTAGTAATGCACATAAACAGTGGCGTAAAAAATAAATTATGCCCCCCCCCCCCCCTTTAAGACCCCCTGCCCTGCCTTACCCCTCCTTGATGGTCTGTGGCTGGGACGCTGGGCTGCTGCTGCATATGCTGTAGCTGGGAGTCTGGACCTGCAGATTTAATAGCCTTTGTCCCGGCACTCATCCTGGCTCAGCCTACTTATGAAAAATGTCCCTCACAAAATGGCCACCCCCAACAGCAGATAATTTTTAAGGATGCTAGAAGAGGCCGCTGCGGGGTCTGCAGAGCTATGGTTACGCCACTGCACATAAACAAATGAGCAAGACAAGAACACTATGTTGAGGAGTATAAAAGCTAGAACCTCTCGTCTGAAAAATAGCTTCTTTCCTACCGCAGTGTGTGATTTTAACCTAAACTGTTAACACTGTTGTCTTCTGTTGTATCTCCTCTGGGACTAAGATTGAAATTTCGTTGTGTTGGCAACTATGTTGGTTGTTTTTTTACAATGACAATAAATTATCTTATCTTATCTTAAAGAATTCTGGACAAAAAAGCAAATGGGTATTGTGGACAGTCTATTGAGAACTTTTATACCTACTGTCAGAACCCATAAATGGGACCAAATTGTCCAATTATTTGATTTGTTGGTAACAGGGGACAGAATACTGCCTTATAAGCACTCTGTACACAATATAAGCATTCACTAGCTCTGATGTGCAGACAACCATGCAAATAGCAACAGTCATTGCTACAATGTCAATATGGAACATAAGCATTTTTGTGCCATGTTATTATAATACTGGGTGTATCATTAAAAGCTCACTATAAGATGCTCAAATAAAGCAGATGTTTACATTGTTTAATTAGAATTTCATAGCTAGAAACTTAAATTTCCCTTTTCCCACACCAAGGACTAATAAGCAAGACACTTAAAGAATACATTCTACATATAAATCTAAATAAGATTAGTAGTGTTTCAGAAATGAAGATAAATATTAAAATCATAATACCTTTTCTGTGTAATAGCTTGAGCGCACATGGAAGTTTCCAAGCTCCTGGTGATTATCATCTTGAATGTATAGATCCTTTAGGGTTTCGGACTCTTGGTGTTTGCAGAACTGTCAAAACAGATACTGTATTAAATAATACTGTTTAGAGTTTGAATCAATCTTTGCCGATATTTACATCTGGTGAAGATAGTGGTTGTCAGTATTCCATTCCACCGAACACAGAAGGGATTCGCTTATGCAGATTCTACTTTATTGAAAGTCGGAACTGCATTGTCGTAAGCGTCCGCTGCATTGTCAAATCTGCAGTGACGCAGAGTTTCTGACTGACATTGAAAAATTTAAAGTGCGATGCTAGTCGCATATGTTAGTAAATATGCGCTGGCATCGCTGCGGTGGCACTGTGAGGGGCGGCGATGTATTTGAATACATGCTGCCCTGGGTGCTGTGTGTAGGGGATAGTGTGTGACTGCTGTGTGTGTGAGAGTGTCAGTGACTGGGAGCTGTGTGGGTGACTGCCTTGTGTATTTCAGGGACTGGGTGCTGGAGCAGGAGGATCGGGAGCAAAGGGAGGAATTGCTGCTCTTCACCGTGGCATCTTGGCATCTCTGCAACTGGCATTCTTTTTCCACCAGATGGACACTCGCCCCGGTGGAAGTGCCTGGAGTGGATGTCGGCACATAGGTCGACTATCCGCAAAGCATTGTTGAAGGGATCCAGCGACCAACCGTTCCCTAGACATTTTATACAGGCAAAGCATAATTTGTCATCGCTTAAATATAGGATGATTGACCACATCAGCATCGATTCGGGGAGGTAATCGTGGTCTCCAATTACTTTAATGTGAAGCCAGATGGATTGCCAAGTTAGGCACTCTAGCACCTAATGGGCTCAATGAGCACTCAGGCATCAATGTCCTACTTTAGATATATGAGAATTATGGCACTAATATAATCCTGTAACTGTTAACATTATCCACTCTGTAGCATGTATTCAATGCTCCTATGTCGCCGTAAATAACGGTGAGTGTGCATGTTTTTTGGAGAGTAGTGAACTTTCCTCTCATATTTTGTGCTTCCCTGTATTCAACTCTGTTGCTTCATGCGAATAAGAGGCGGCACTCAAATGGATTGTTTAGCGGTGTATTAATAAATGCATAAAAGCTTAAGGTGATCCTTTAGACTGACAACGTTTCAAGACCTGTGCGGTCTTTTCATCAGGTCAGGTATCAAATACATAGCATGTGAGCTGTGCAAAAGCATTGAACAAACAGTTTCTTACCTCTCTAGTGAGACAATAAATAGACAGTTTTACAGCGTGCAGGAGCGATGTCGTGCCTCTGAGACTTCCGGGAGGCCGGTCTCCCAGGGCCGCCCCGTGGGAGTTACCTTAGTGACGTCATGGTAGACAGGGCATCACGCTGCAGTGTACAGAGAACATTATTAGTGCAAAAAACAGTGTGACACTGCAAATCAACTTGAACTGTGCTTGGATAGTGAATAACATTGTACACATTATGTAGAGTGACATAACGCTGTGAAAAAAAGTAAAACATTTTTAAAACGCTAACGGCAGAGTATAGAGTATATATCACATACCAGGCTTATTCATAACTTTTAGGAGAGACCACACTCCAAAGGGGGTCAGGGTCATTGTCCGATCTTAGTGTAGTATGTGTCATATATGATCACTACTTGTTGGTTACGGACGCCGGGGTCCGCAGTTCTCACATACGATCCCGTTGTCTGTGATTGACGGCCTGATCGTGGCTCGATTGTATGCTGATCCAGTCTATGCTTAAGACATGACCCTGGTCCTTTATTACTAGGTCTGAATTCGCAAGAGCTTGGCGGTATTTATTTCCCTATGGTAGGGGGCTAATGTTATTATAGAAAAATGTTCCAGTGAACTTTTCATTCATCCCATGTGGTACCAGTGTGTTCAACGTATGGATCCACTTAGACTCGCATTGGGACAATTTTCTTTGGCGATCACCCCCTCTTGGAGTTTGAGGTACGTGATCTATGATCTTGCAGCGCAAGCTAGCAAGTGAATGTCCCATGTTTTTAAAGTGTTTTGCAATGGGTTGTTCCATTGCTTTAGAATCTTTTCCCTCCAATGTAGCTCGAATTGATGAGCGATGCTGCGCCATCCTGGTCCTGAGATCCCTGGTGGTTTGTCCCACGTATATCAGGCCGCACGGACATATAATGATTTATATCATAGTACAAGTTAATGTTTGTCTTATTTTGTGCTTCATTCCCGAATGCGGATTTTTGACGTAGGTCCCGGGTTCCATATAGCTGCAGGTAGTGCACGATGGACATCTCACACTTCCACGAGTTCGCATGGGGAGAAACATCTCTTTGGCCAGTGGAGTTAAATTTGTTTTAACCAGAATATCTCTTATGCTTCTACCCCGACGGTATCAGGGCATCAGTTCTTTATTCTTTAAGCACGGTAGATCCTTGTCGCTTGTGACGATAGGCCACAATTTTTTTGTTGTCTGAGGGAGAACTTCACATATTATGGTATATTTAGTGACAAACGGGATTTTGTTCTTTATTTGTTTCTCCGGGACTTTTTGCAATAATTCATTGTGCGATATCTTCATCACTTGTTCTTTGTGTTTTAATAATTCTCTGTATGAATATCCCCATGTTGTAAATTTGTTGATCATATCGTCCAATGTGTGCGACAAGGTGGTTTTATTGCTGGAAATATGTGCTGCGCGCAGCATTTGAGACCGTGGGAGGCCACGGGTTAATGCCGGTGGATGACAGCTTGATTTCAATAGGAACGTATTCCTATCTGTTGGTTTACTGTATACAGATGTATGTAGCTGGTTATTCTCAATTTGAATTGCAACGTCCAGATAACTGATGGATTTCATATCTAATTTATATGTGAATTTAATTGGTGTATTTTGGGCATTAATTGAGGTGATCACCGCTAACAATGCTTTCTCAGTTCCGATCCAAAATAGTATCAGATCGTCTATATACCGTGTATACATATAAATCATGTTTGCTATTGCTGTATCTTGAAAAAAGAAGTCATGTTCCTGCTCGAACATGTAGATATTTGCGAGGGCAGGTGCCACCGGGGAACCCATCGCACAATCCGGTCACTTGTATGAAGAACTGGAAATTGTGCATAAAATAGTTGTGTTTTAATGTATATTGGAGTAATGCGATAAACAAAGGGATCGGGATTGCATCAAACTTTTTCCGGTATAGGAATGTTTCTACCACTGCTAGTGCACTGGAGTGGGGTATGACAGAGTACAAGTTTTTTACATCCAATGTGCACATAATCATTCCCGATGGGACATCCGGTATTTCCCTCAATTTATTCAGCAATTGAGTCGTGCCTTTTAAGAACGTGCGTTCCTGCATTATTAATGGTTGTAGAAATGTATCTAGCCATTGGGCTACTGGATGAGCAATTGAGGCAATGGCCGATATGATCGGTCTTGGGGGCGGATTCCTCTCGTCCTTGTGCATTTTCGGAATCGAGTATATCACAGGTATTTTAGGAAATTTGTTGATAGTTTTAGCATCTATCTGTTGGGTTTTTACTGCTTGCTCCAAAATGTCATACAAGAATGTTTTGTACTGTTCCGTTGGGTTAGAGGATAATCGCTTGTATGTTGTTGTGTCCTTTAGTAAGTCATCCAACTGGGCTACATAATTTTGACAGTCTTGGAGCACAATTCCCCCACCCTTATCGGCGGGGCAAATGATGATGGATTGGTCCTCGGCTAGATGTTTGAGGGCCACACGCTCAACCTTAGATAGATTATTGTGATGTACAGTCTTTTCCGAATGATGCTTAGTGATCGATTGATCCAGTAGCCGATTAAACGTTTTTAGCGAAGCATTTGCTGATGGTGGATCAAATGTGGTTGGATGTAATTTTTTAGGGATTGTTTGCGGTTGTGCAACTATGTGCGATTTTCGTTGGAAGAATTCCTTCGTTTTTAATGTGCGATGAAGGCCGTATAAGTCTATTTTTCACTGGTGTTAATGTGTCGTTGTAGGAACAAAAGATAAACCCTTGTTGAGGACAGACATTTCTGGCTCTGTTAATATACGTGAAGAGAGGTTGAAGACTAATTTTTCATGCCCTTTGTGGGAGGCTTTGTAGATTCTTTGGTTTTGGCCCCCTCTGCGCGACCATCAACGGCTTTGGCTCTTGTTATTGCGCCTAAAGGGCCACTTACTGCAATAGAAGGGTCATCTGACTCATGGGCACGGAAGTCACTATCACTGTTTGATGCTGAATCTTTTGTTCCTACGACACATCAAGACCTTCAGTGGAAAATAGACTTATACGGCCTTCATCGCACATTAAAAACGAAGAATTCTTCCAACAAAAATCGCACATAGTTGCACAACCGCAAACAATCCCTAAAAAATTACATCCAACCACATTTGATCCACCATCAGCAAATGCTTCGATGAAAATGTTTAATCGGCTACTGGATCAATTGATCACTAAGCATCATTCGGAAAAGACTGTACATCACAATAATCTATCTAAGGTTGAGCGTGTGGCCCCCTCAAACTTCTAGCCGAGGACCAAACCATCATCATTCACCCCGAAGATAAGGGTGGGGGAATTGTGCTCCAAGACCGTCAAAATTATGTAGCCCAGTTGGATGACTTACTAAAGGACACAACAACATACAAGCAATTATCCTCTAACCCAATGGAACAGTACAAAAAATTCTTGTATGACATTTTGGAGCAAGCAATAAAAACCCAACAGATAGGTGCTAAAACTATGCGAAACTTAATCAACAAATTTCCTAAAATACCTGTGATATACTCTATTCCGAAAATGCACAAGGACGAGAGGAATCCGCCCCCAAGACCGATCATATTGGCCATTGACTCAATTGCTCATCCAGTAGCCCAATGGCTAGATACATTTCTACAACCATTAATAATGCAGGAGCGCACGTTCTTAAAAGACACTACCCAATTGCTGAATAAATTGAGGGAAATACTGCATGTCCCATCGGGAATGTTTATGTGCACATTGGATGTAAAAAACTTGTACTCTGTCATACCCCACTCCAGTGCACTAGCAGCGGTAGAAACATTCCTATACCGGAAAAAGTTTGATGCAATCCCGATCCCTTTGTTCATCGCATTACTCCAATATACATTAAAACACAACTATTTTATGCACAATGGCCAGTTCTTCATACAAGTGACCGGATGTGCGATGGGTTCCCCGGTGGCACCTGCCCTCACAAATATCTACATGTTCGAGCAGGAACATGACTTCTTTTTTCAAGATACAGCAATAGCAAACATGATTTATATGTATACACGGTATATAGACGATCTGATACTATTTTGGATCGGAACTGAGAAAGCATTGTTAGCGGTGATCACCTCAATTAATGCCCAAAATACACCAATTAAATGCACATATCAATTAGATATGAAATCCATCAGTTATCTGGACGTTGCAATTCAAGTTGAGAATAACCAGCTACATACATCTGTATACAGTAAACCAACAGATAGGAATACGTTCCTATTGAAATCAAGCTGTCATCCACCGGCATTAACCCGTGGCCTCCCACGGTCTCAAATGCTGCGCGCAGCACGTATTTCCAGCAATAAAACCATCTTGTCGCACACATTGGACGATATGATCAACAAATTTACAACACGGGGATATTCATACAGAGAATTATTAAAACACAAAGAACAAGTGATGAAGATATCGCGCAATGAATTATTGCAAAAAGTCCCGGAGAAACAAATGAAGAACAAAATCCCGTTTGTCACTAAATATACCCCAATATGTGAAGTTCTCCCCAGACAACAAAAAAATTGTGGCCTATCATCACAAGTGACAAGGATCTACCGTGCTTAAAGAATAAAGAACTGATGCCCTCATACCGTCGGGGTAGAAGCATAAGAGATATTCTGGTTTAAACAAATTTAACTCCACTGGCCAAAGAGACGTTTCTCCCCATGCGAAATCGTGGAAGTGTGAGATGTCCATCGCGCACTACCTGCAGCTATATGGAATCTGGGACCTACGTCAAAAATCCGCAATCGGGAATGAAGCACAAAATAAGACAAACATTAACTTGTATTATGACATATATCATATATATCATTATATGTCCGTGCGGCCTGATATACGTGGGACAAACCACCAGGGATCTCAGGACCAGGATGGCGCAGCATCGCTCATCAATTCGAGCTACATTGGAGGGAAAAGATTCTAAAGCAATGGAACAACCCGTTGCAAAACACTTTAAAAACATGGGACATTCACTTGCTAGCTTGCGCTGCAAGATTATAGATCACGTACCTCAAAATCCAAGAGGGGGTGATCGCCAAAAAAATTGTCCCAATGCGAGTCTAAGTGGATCCATACGTTGAACACACTGGTACCACATGGGATGAATGAAAAGTTCACTTGGAACATTTTTCTATAATAACATTAGCCCCCTACCATAGGGAAATAAATACCGCCAAGCTCTTGCAAATTCAGACCCAGTGATAAAGGACCAGGGTCATGTCTTAAGCATAGACTGGATCAGCATACAATCGAGCCACGATCGGGCCGTCAATTACAGACAACGGGATCGTATGTGAGAACTGCGGACCCCGGCGTCCATAACCAACAAGTAGTGATCATATATGACACATACTACACTAAGATCGGACAATGACCCTGACCCCCTTTGTGGTCTCTCCTAAAAGTTATGAATAAGCCTAATATGTGATATATACTCTATACCCTGCCGTTAGCGTTTTAAATTTTTTTTACTTTTTTTCACAGCATTATGTCACTCTACATAATGTGTACAATGTTATTCACTATCCAAGCACAGTTCAAGTTGATTTGCAGTGTCACAATGTTTTTTTGCACTAATAATGTCCCAGGAAGTCTCAGAGGCACGGCATCGCTCCTGCACGCTGTAAGACTGTATATTTATTGTCTCACTAGAGAGGTAAGAAACTGTTTGTTCAATGCTTTTGCACAGCTCACATGCTATGTATTTGATACCTGACCTGATGAAAAGACCACACAGGTCTTGAAACGTCGTCTGTCTAATGGATCACCTTAAGCTTTTATGCATTTATTAATACACCGCTAAACAATCCATTTGAGTGCCGCCTCTTATTCGCATGTTTCTCCGGAATTGGATGTACATGGGAGTCTACAGATATTTATAATTACGTGGAAGGCACCTTGGTTCTAATCAAATTGTCCAGAGTGCAAAACAATACTCGCATCTATATATATAATATATTATATGTAGTACTGTACTATACTATCCCTTTAAACTGGGCCACTTGTGAATCACACATGTTCTGTGTCTGATTAAATCAGGTGAAATGTAGGCTGGAATGTAGGCTTGAAGTCAGGCAGCCACAGAACCTGTGTAATTTATAAATGTTCTGGTTTAAAGGGAGAGTAATGTAGCCTAATTATAAATAATGTTTAACAAAATAAAACCTGTTAAGCTTCATACACACTAGGCAATATTGTTCACAATATCACTCAGAAACGTGTTTTTTTTTAGCAATATTGATGGCAATATTGCCTAGTGTGTGCGATCCCTGTTAACGTTGTGCACTCCTGCACGGTCATAAAGAAAAAAATAAATTGAAAAAAAAAATGTAATGATTTTCAATAGACAAAAAACCTTATGGTTTCACATGTCCCATTAAGGCTTCTTACACATGACCTGGCATTTCAGAAACCTGTTGTAACTCTTCCACTCAAATGTCAAAAAGCAATGAAATTCCTATAATTAAGGCTGACACCTTAATGGACATGTTCCTTGCACAATACTGATATGGTACGCGATCACAGCCTGTAGGTAAGTGCAGATTCAGCACTCTCACAGAGTGAGGTTGCTGTCACTCACACAATGGTGGAGGTTCTAATTCACAGATATTTGTGCTCATTGGAATACACACATGCAGTCTATGCAACTGAAGGTCTGAAGACAGAGCTGTAACAACAAAGAAGCAGCGCGGTGTTACAATGAATAAACAATATTTTGAATCAATATTTCTTTATATAAGATCACTGTATTAAGAAAACATACATACATACAACATTACATAATGTATAATAATAAAGATAAAATTCTCACTGGTGGGATGGGTCATAAAACCACTGGCCTTAACTTTTGAGATCTCAGTCCAACTGGTAAGTGCACTTGACCACAATTATGTATCGGATGCCTCTGCTTAAGGGGGGAGGGGGGGAGGATGGGTGGTGGGATGATTGAAAAGGGAAAATTCGCAGGTCCTCTCTATTTTTACGGTATCCTATTTGGTGCCGCTGGAGGATTCAGTGAAGATTCAATCTGGTTAAGCCCCAGTTGTTTGGGCTATATCTGGGGACCTCAAGATGGTCGATGGAGGTAATTGAAGCCCTCCTAGATGTGACACATAGATCGAATGTCACTTGATGGATGTGCTCCACACTTTATGGTAACCGCAGGTGTTTCTACTGTGGGGAGGGAGAGGGGAGGAGACACAAAACTCAACAGGTGGCTAGTGTTGGATATAGCTCACCTGGAGAAGGGTGTCAGCTGGTACCCCGGACTCCTGATGTCAATTGGAGATCAACTTCGGACCTGAATTGGTTGATTTGGAGGAAGCACAATCTCAACAGGTGGCTAAAGATTACAGGACTCACCTGGAGTTTTTTTTATATAGTAGGTCCCACACTGATTATGTGGGTGCTTTGGTCCCCAAAAGCAAAGAGGCAATAAAAAAAATGTTTTGTAGGTGGTCCAATCCTGTAGGTGAGAGGGTAAACACCTGACAGAGCTGAGCAGATGGGGTAAGAGTGGTGTTTATTGGAGAGAGGAGGCCGAGAAGTGTGGATTGGGAATGGGGGGGCGGTGCAGAAATGTGTGGACTAAGCAGCACTGATGGAGGGGCAATGCAACAAAAAGGTGGTAAACAGTTTTGCAGATGTGTGGAGGTAAGACTGAGTAATGCAGTTGGGGGTAGACAGAGTGCAACAGATGGTGATGGAGAGTGGTACAGTTGGAGGACAGACAAAGTGCAGAAGGGGGAAAGACAATGGCACAGACGGTAGGGGGACAGAGCAACGTGGATGTTGGGAAGACAATCCCAACATTGGAGGGGGCAAGTATTTTTACCTACCCTTGGGGGGTGGCAGCTAGGCCTAATCCTCGGGTGGTGGCTAGGGATAAGCCCCTCCCCCAGGCTATAACCCTAACAGTGACCCTGATACTTACCTTCAGGATGTCAGCGATGCCAGCTACAATATGCTAGAATAGGGTAAGAGTGGTGTGGAGGGGAGATATTAAACAGCATGGATGAGAAGGGAGACAGAGAGGTGTGGATGGGGGGGGGGGGGGACGGGACAATGCAGATGGGTTGAAAACACTGGCACAGATGGGTAGAAAATTGGTGCAGATGGGAGAGGATAGGGTGGCATGTATTGGTGGAGGCAGAGTGACATTGAAGAAGGTAACACTGAGCAGTGCAGAGAGGAGGAGATGGTGGTATGGACAAGGCACAGATGGGGAAAGACAGATGGTGCAGATAAGTGAATACAGACTAGCACAGATGGAAGAACACATCAGTAGGGATTGGGAAAGACAGAGCAGCATGGAGACATATAGGGGAACCAAGTATATACCGTAGATGGGTTATTAGTTTTAACAATTAACAAACATGTTTGAGGGAGCTCAATGTGCATATTAAATGAGAAGGATGTACAGAATGAGGATGTTGGAGCAATATGGGATTCTTGTGGTGACCGAATGGGATGGGTGCACCACGTAACTACTCAGACCTTCAGTTGCGTAGACTGCATGTGTGTATTCTAATGAGCACACAAATCTGTGAATTAGCTTTGATGGCATACCATATCTGTATTGCGCAAGGAACACTTCCATTAAGGCATCAGCCTTAATGATAGGAATTTTATTGCTTTTTGACATTTGAGTGGAAGAGTTACAACAGGTTTCTGAAATGCCAGGTCATGTATAAGAAGCCTTAATGGGACATGTGAAACCGTAAGGTTTTTTTTGTCTATTGAATATACTTCTACTTAGGAAAACAGATATCTGAGAAATGCTCATTTCATACATACACTCAGAGGCTGTTATTACAACTACTCATTAATGTAAATCACTGCTGATCCGGACAGCCATGCAGACAACAGTAGCCACTGGGGTAATGTTAGAAAGCAGACCTTTACCTTTCTCACAGAGGTTACAGAGAGAAGCAAATGGGGAAAAAGAGGTCACAATGTTTCGGCCATTGATGGTTGCAATTTTCTAGTTATCAATTTTTTTGTATCCAATGTTTGAGTTTTGTTTTCCTTTATATAACAAAATGTATTGGATATATTTTAAATAAGTGTTCTTAACCTAATTTAAACAACAGTTTGTGTAGAAAAAAAAATATTAGCCAGACTGCTATTTTGGATGACTTCATACAATGTTAAGATACCTGTAAAAATGGGGACACTTACAACTGTATTCGGAGGCAAGGGATGGTTGGGTTTACCATTCCAATGGACTACTACCCATTTCACATATTTAGAACTCTAACCGTATACATATGCAGTGGTTAAAGTGTGTGTGCAATCACATCCCACAGGTCCTGTTGACTCTATAGTTTTCCTCCACCTGCAGCCCACTCCTCCTGATGCTCACGTGAGTTCCACCACGCTCTCTTGGCAGGGGCGAATTGAGGGGTCAGGCCACCCCTAGGCACAACATTTTTTGACACGCCCCCCCCCCATTTTAACATATTCATTATTAAGATATATATAAATAGATATATATATATACACATCATACATCTGCAGAAGTGCCCAGGAGAGCAGTTACCTGGGAGGTATCCTAGAGGAGGCTCAAGTTATTTTTTCCACAAACACAGGGGTTATCTCTCAGACTGCAGCAGTAAGTAAGGGGGGGTTGACTGCGCCCGGACGCCAGAACGTCATGGACGCCACCGCTCACCAGCACCAGGGTCCCTTGCTTTAGCGAGTCGCCTGCCCTGGCGCGGCTGTCATTTCCTTGCCATCCTCTTCCTCTGGGTTCATGGAGGATGCATCCCCGGCCTCGCCGCCAGGCTTTGAGGGACTGGACTGGGAGTCCAAGAGTTAGTGGCAATGCTTTCAAAGAGGCATGGATAATTTGTTGCAAAGATGAAAGAGATACAATTAGTGCAGAAGTCGTTGTGTATATCTAGACCGCTACCCCGCTGCTGGCTGCAGTGAGGGAGCGCCTGTCTGACCTGTTGCCGCTGCCTACGTTAGCGGCTGACGTGGAACGATCGGTAGTCCCGTTGTTGGCTGACCGCACAGCTGATTTCACATGCGGAGAAGTGACCCGCTGGATGCTGTGTGACGGAGCCGGAGGTGAGGACTTCGTGACGTTGGATTCGCTGCTTGGCTGAGCCGGAGCTCGCTGGTGAGCGTGTGGGTAGCGGTGTGTAGGAGCCGTGGGCTGCCGCTGATTGCTTGCTTGATGGCCGGAGGAGTGGGAGGCTGGAACTTACAACTGAACACGTGTTTCGCCTATCGGGCTTCTTCCTGCAGTGCCATGGTGCAATTATCGCATGTGACCATATCTTTAAAATTCTGCCACCAGCAAACAGCCAACTGCTACATTTTTGTGATCATACTGTGCTCTCAGCCAAAACATACTCTACCTAATTAATGTACCTATAGGAATATTAGAGTTAGTTTTATGATCATACTGACCAACTTTTGTCTAATTGCCTAAATTATCCAGGGACATTTCAATCCCAAAACCGATATATATCTGTATATTTTTCTTAAACCAAGCATTTATTTGGATTCACCTGTTGCGCCTGGTGAAGTGATCCCCTCTTGCAGCCCTACAGTCCACATTTGATGGGACACTAAACCCCAAGATATTGCCACCATACCCCACTGGTCTGCCCAAACCCTCTCCGAACTTGGAAGCCAAGCAGTGGAGGGCCAGGACAGTACCCAGGTGGGAGACCCCCGGGGAAGCCCAGGTGTGGCAACATCAAAACTAGGGGTAGGAGCCGCCGTATCAAATAAATACCTGCAACAATGACTGCCAGAGTTAGTGTTTATTAAAAAATAATAATTATATACCGAGGTTGTGTAACTTTTTTTCTCCTCATATTACCAATTCAGGTATATTACTTAGACAAGAAAAAAAGGAAATATGGAGCAGCGCTGTACTGAATAATAGAAAATTATTTTATTTTAAAATATAAAATATAACAATAATGTGGCCAACATTAGACAAACAGGACTCACAACATATAAATAGTTAGTCCATTCCCATCCCTTAGGACTGGTTAGTAGTTAATAGCATGCATGAAAGGTAGTTAGTGGCAATTGTAGCAGAGATACTGAAGTACCAGTCCCAACACTTGCTGTGCACATACAAGGTTTTAAGGCTTTATACTTATGATTTTCAGGCTTGTGAGCAGTGATGGGGTATAGCAGGCTGTAGATACCGCGATGTTCTCCGACCGATGTTTCTCTCGATTAGACGGTCATATCTGAGAATTGATCGTTGGTGCTGTCTAGTGGTAGCCACATAAGTCCCCCTTCGTTCCTCTACGCGTTTCTCCGCCTCACGATGCTTGTCAGTGGCTTCCTCAGGAGTGGTTTAAACCCAGTTGATCACTTCCGCCTTTTATTGTGGTTTTGGGCCGACTGCGCATGCTCCCGCTATGCGCGTCAAGCCTCTTTCTCATACCGTCTCTTACGCCGGGGATATTTCCGGCTCAGCGTAGCTGGTCTCGACGGCGCTAGCGTGTCAAGCCTCGCTTTGAGCTGCTTAACGCGTCACGCCTCGGACATAGCGAATGGACATCATTAGAGTCTAGTTGTCTAGGCAGCTTGGATGTTAATAACGCTGATTCTGACAGGTCTCATTCTCTATATGACGGAGGGAAATAAACAGAGTTCATTGTGCTTATTTGTACGGGTTTACCAATGATGGTCGGCTTCCAATGGGGATTTTAACATACAACATTTAACATGTAACGTATAACATAGAATATATACACTTAAAATAGTAATTCGTATTTTTGCATATAATAGAGCGAGATATGTTTTCATATATATAAACATTCTTTATCCATGGGTTGTTTAACCGGGATGCGGTCATTTGGTCTACTGCATTATGGTCGACAGTCATTAGGTCGAATCCATTAGGTCGACATGCTAAAAGGTCGACATGACTCTAGGTCGACATGGGAAAAGGTCGACATGATTCTAGTTCGAAAGGTCATTAGTTCGACAGGTCATTAGTTCGACAAGGTCATTAGTTCGACATTGTCTATCTCGACATTCACAAGGTCGACATGGAGTTTTTCACTGTTTTTTGAGCCAACATGTGCCGACAGGCGGTATTTCATGACCTACCATCCACTAGGGCGTGGTGGGAGAATAAAATAGTGTGCCGAGCGTAGCGAGGCACCGTGCCCGACGCATAGCGAGCGCAGCGAGCGATGCGAGGGGATGCAGTGCACTTTAAACTGTGTCCATGTCGACTGTGTTGACATTCAGGTAAAAAAACAGTGAAAAACCCCATGTCGACCTTGTGAATGTCGACATAGACAATGTCGAACTAATAACCTTGTCGAACTAATGACCTGTCGAACTAATGACCTTTCGACCTAGAATCATGTCGACCGTTTCCCATGTCGACCTAGAATCATTTCGACCTTTTAGCATGTCGACCTAATGGATTCGACCTAATGACTTTCTACCATAATGCAATAGACCAAATGATCCCAACCCGTTTAACCATATATAACACTGAATATGTATATTCTTCTCATTTAAAACAAAGAAAAAAAATATAAATATATATAAAATAATAATAAATGAAAAAGGAATTAATTGTAATAAAGTCAAAAAACAAACAAAAAACATATAAATATACATAAAATATATATATAAAAAGGAGAAATTTCATTTTTCAGGTTGGAGAGAAATTTTCAGTATAGTTCATAGTTGCTATATTGCACAAAAATTCATATTTATCATATACTTAAAGGGACCAAAAGGTATATAGTTAGCCCTGTGGGGTGATGTCATTTATAACAGTACTATCAATACAATCCAAGGGATAATTCTTATAAATGTACATAAACAGGGACCTCTTTTTCATTTTATCCTTTCCAAGAAGAAAGGGGGGAACAGAAATATGCCCATATCAATTTGATGCATTAACAAATAAAAAACCTACTAACCACCCTCCCCCACCTATCCCCCTTCCCTCTGGCAAACAATAGCCCCCACCCCCCTCCCCCAAAACCCAATGACAAGAAGGACAGCAGAGTATGTAGCAGACAACTGGCAACAATACTTTAAGTAATGTAATTGACACCTAAATGTTGTTCAGTTCGATAGTGTCGTTTAATCCCTTAGGCACCATTGTCCCCAGGCGGAAGATCCAATAGGCCTCTCTGCCACAGAGTCTATTGAACCTATCACCGCCCCTACTGGTGCTTAAAACCTGTTCAATGGCTTTTACTTCTACGTTCTTCAATGAAGCACCTTGGCAGCTAAATACATGTTTCGAGAGGGGATGGTTCATTTTTCCTCCTAAGATATTCCATCTATGTTCTAAAAATATGGTGTGTAGACAACGAGTGGTGCGACCCACATATTGTAGGCCGCAACCGCATTCGATGATGTAAATGACGAACGCGGTTTTACAATTTAGGAAACTTTTTACATGAAATGTTTCACCTGTTGAAAGTCCAAGATTTTTCTTTGTTTTAAGTTTGCGCATGTCAAACACTTATAATTTCCGCATTTATGAAAACCTAGTGGTTTTTCTGGCAACCAATTTGTGGGATTCACATTTTTAGGGGGTTCTTGTTGTTTATTTTCAAAGTGACTATGCACTAATTGTTTTTTTTAATTATTTCCTTTCCTAAATATGATTCCCCCATTAGGTTCTACTATGTCTTGTAGAAATTCATCCTGTAGCAACAAAGTGGTGTTTCTTTTAATTATATTTTTGATCTCGTTGGAACACTCGTTGAATTGTGTGACAAATTGGGTGGTCCTGTCTTTAAGGCCTAAAGTTTTAATATTATTTTTTTTATTATAATTTGATTTTTTGTCTTTACTCGATTTTGTGGCGTCCAATAAATTCGCTCTCTCCATCTGTTCCACTTTTTTCACGGCCTTTTGGATTATTTCGGAAGGATATTTTTGATCTTTAAATGAGGAGATAATACCTTCGGCTTGTTTCTGATAGGACTCAGTTGTTGAGCAATTCCTCTTTATACAAATTAATTGCCCTTTTGGAATGTTATCCTTCCAAACTTTATTATGGGCACTCTCATAGTCTAAATATCTATTTAGCACTCACAGTTTTTCACAACTTAATTTTTTGGATGTGGCACTATCTGTAAAAAATGGAAAACTTGAGACAGAGACATACCAAAAACCAGTAGACCAAAATAGATATTTAGACTATGAGAGTGCCCATAATAAAGTTTGGAAGGACAACATTCCAAAAGGGCAATTAATTTGTATAAAGAGGAATTGCTCAACAACTGAGTCCTATCAGAAACAAGCCGAAGGTATTATCTCCTCATTTAAAGATCAAAAATATCCTTCCAAAATAATCCAAAAGGCAGTGAAAGAAGTGGAACAGATGGAGAGAGCGAATTTATTGGACTCCACAAAATCGAGTAAAGACAAAAAATCAAATTATAATAAAAAAAATAATATTAAAACTTTAGGCCTTAAAGACAGGACCACCCAATTTGTCACACAATTCAACGAGTGTTCCAACGAGATCAAAAATATAATTAAAAGAAACACCACTTTGTTGCTACAGGATGCATTTCTACAAGACATAGTAGAACCTAATGGGGGAATCATATTTAGGAAAGGAAATAATTTAAAAAACCAATTAGTGCATAGTCACTTTGAAAATAAACAACAAGAACCCCCTAAAAATGTGAATCCCACAAATTGGTTGCCAGAAAAACCACTAGGTTTTCATAAATGTGGAAATTATAAGTGTTTGACATGCGCAAACTTAAAACAAAGAAAAATCTTGGACTTTAAGTCCTTTTCAACAGGTGAAACATTTCATGTAAAAAGTTTCCTAAATTGTAAAACCGCGTTCGTCATTTACATCATCGAATGCGGTTGCGGCCTACAATATGTGGGTCGCACCACTCGTTGTCTACACACCATATTTTTAGAACATAGACGGAATATCTTAGGAGGAAAAATGAACCATCCCCTCTCGAAACATGTATTTAGCTGCCAAGGTGCTTCATTGAAGAACGTAGAAGTAAAAGCCATTGAACAGGTTTTGAGCACCAGTAGGGGCGGTGATAGGTTCAATAGACTCTGTGGCAGAGAGGCCTATTGGATCTTCCGCCTGGGGACAATGGTGCCTAAGGGATTAAACGACACTATCGAACTGAACAACATTTAGGTGTCAATTACATTACTTAAAGTATCGTTGCCAGTTGTCTGCTACATACTCTGCTGTCCTTCTTGTCATTGGGTTTTGGGGGAGGGGGGTGGGGGCTATTGTTTGCCAGAGGGAAGGGGGATAGGTGGGGGAGGGTGGTTAGTAGGTTTTTTATTTGTTAATGCATCAAATTGATATGGGCATATTTCTGTTCCCCCCTTTCTTCTTGGAAAGGATAAAATGAAAAAGAGGTCCCTGTTTATGTACATTTATAAGAATTATCCCTTGGATTGTATTGATAGTACTGTTATAAATGACATCACCCCGCAGGGCTAACTATATACCTTTTGGTCCCTTTAAGTATATGATAAATATGAATTTTTGTGCAATATAGCAACTATGAACTATACTGAAAATTTCTCTCCAACCTGAAAAATGAAATTTCTCCTTTTTATATATATATTTTATGTATATTTATATGTTTTTTTTTTTTTTTGACTTTATTACAATTTATTCCTTTTTCATTTATTATTATTTTATATATATTTATATTTTTTTTTCTTTGTTTTAAATGAGAAGAATATACATATTCAGTGTTATATATGGTTAAACAACCCATGGATAAAGAATGTTTATATATATGAAAACATATCTCGCTCTATTATATGCAAAAATACGAATTACTATTTTAAATGTGTATATATTCTATGTTATATGTTACATGTTAAATGTTGTATGTTAAAATCCCCATTGGAAGCCGACCATCATTGGTAAACCCGTACAAATAAGCACAATGAACTCTGTTTATTTCCCTCCGTCATATAGAGAATGAGACCTGTCAGAATCAGCGTTATTAACATCCAAGCTGCCTAGACAACTAGACTCTAATGATGTCCATTCGCTATGTCCGAGGCGTGACGCGTTAAGCAGCTCAAAGCGAGGCTTGACACGCTAGCGCCGTCGAGACCAGCTACGCTGAGCCGGAAATATCCCCGGCGTAAGAGACGGTATGAGAAAGAGGCTTGACGCGCATAGCGGGAGCATGCGCAGTCGGCCCAAAACCACAATAAAAGGCGGAAGTGATCAACTGGGTTTAAACCACTCCTGAGGAAGCCGCTGACAAGCATCGTGAGGCGGAGAAACGCGTAGAGGAACGAAGGGGGACTTATGTGGCTACCACTAGACAGCACCAACGATCAATTCTCAGATATGACCGTCTAATCGAGAGAAACATCGGTCGGAGAACATCGCGGTATCTACAGCCTGCTATACCCCATCACTGCTCACAAGCCTGAAAATCATAAGTATAAAGCCTTAAAACCTTGTATGTGCACAGCAAGTGTTGGGACTGGTACTTCAGTATCTCTGCTACAATTGCCACTAACTACCTTTCATGCATGCTATTAACTACTAACCAGTCCTAAGGGATGGGAATGGACTAACTATTTATATGTTGTGAGTCCTGTTTGTCTAATGTTGGCCACATTATTGTTATATTTTATATTTTAAAATAAAATAATTTTCTATTATTCAGTACAGCGCTGCTCCATATTTCCTTTTTTTCTTGTCTATTTGATCTTATCAAAGGGATTTAGGTAATCCCCCTTTTTGGTGCAGCTGCAGTACAGAATAAATTTAATCAGCGCTCAATATCACTCTGGTTTGCAAGGTATATTACTTGACGCTATTAAGCATTAATTGTTGTGTATTTGAGGGGAACTGAATCATTTTCACTGCCTACTATCACTGGTAATTGTACCTCTGATAAAAACAGTGCTTAAATGACATATTAAAGGTGTGACCAATCTGCGAATATTCCTTGAACTAAACCAGTACAAGGATCACACTACATTTTAATATCTATAATTTAAATTAATTCTTTGTGCCACCTTATTTTAAATTAAGTCTAAAATAAAAGTTATGTATTAATTATCTAATTTAATCATTTACAAAAGAGTGCGCCCAAAAAGCGTTTTTTCTTTCTTTTTTTGTCAGTCTCTTTTTCCTGACAAATAAACCCCCAGTGTCTATACATATTAAAATGTCAGGGAATAGATTTAGAATTACCTTTATACGGTTACCATAGATTACAATTCCCTGACCTGGATCTTACTTGCTTCTAAGAATGGTTGTTAACAGAGTATGCCATCTTTCACTCTTACCCTGCTCTCCTTTAACTGTACTGTGTTTAGTTTCTATTGTGTTATTAAGTTTTATATTTAACTGGCTAATGTTTTCTTTTGTCAGAATATTTTTATTGAGAAATAACACAGAGGTATAAGGAACAAGCGTATCAATCAGTACAAAATAATTAACAACTTGAGAACACAACAGTAACAATATAACAAGTGGCAAATAAAAGGTCTATGCACAGGATTATAACATCTCAAGTTATCATTATTCTCGGAGAAAACAAAATTCCCACATGGTGTACATGAAATATATAAATATTAGTATTAAGACTTGGTTGTGACACCAAACTTGGTCTAAAATGGGAGTGATCCTCTGCTATGTAGCTTCATATTGTACAAGGAAGTTAATTGTGTCACAAAGTGCGGTGCGCAGCCCCGTTGGCTACCACGGCCTCCAACCTTCACGCTGGTCCGCCCTGCGCTGCAGGTCCAATGCTTGTGCCGCCTCAGGTGGTGGATCGTGGTGTAATGTCCCTTGTGCTCCCGTGGGCAGTTGGCGATGCCCTTTGCCAGTTTCACACTGGGCCCATGCAGTATGGGCGCCGCCATGACACCTGTGGTCAGCTGACTGTGTAGGCCAATCACACTGCCCGCTGGCCTGAACTGTGACCTGTACACCTGTAGCAGAATCAAGGTGTACACTGACACTTCCTGGTTCTTATTGATGCTGCGGCTTGCAGCCAATCATGAGCAGGCAAGGGGGATATAGTTCAGGCGTTGGGCAATTGCTCTTATCTGTTCCCTGAGTAAACTCCTGTGTCAGAGAAGTTCCCAAGGCTCCTGGCTATCCAGTCTTACCAGCGATACCATCTCCACTTGCCATGCTGCTGCTGCTACTTACCTGGATCTGTACATCTTCCAGAGACTCCTGCTAATTCCACTCGAGTGAGCAAGTTATCCCCAGCAATGGACACCGCTGGCACTGGCTAACAATCCCTCGCTAGCTTCCAGGCGAGACTCTAGTGGCTCCCAGGCCACATTGCCATCAGTGACTTTCTCAATCTCAGTCCTGATCTGTCGACAGGCACTGTCAACATCCAGGTCGACTCTCAGCTACTGCCGTCTCCTAGTGACCAATACCACCTGTGTCCTCTCCGACGACCATCAGTTGCTGTGCCACAGTATTTGTCGCATCCCATCCATACTGCCGACATCCCTGGTCGACTCTGCACTGACGTGCTCCCAGAGACTTTACCAAAATTCCCTCTGGATACCAACATCTACACCTCCGGCTCCCAGGCCATCGCCTAACGACTTCCAGGTTGTCAACTCCCACAGCTCCCAGGCTGCTCACTGTCATGCCCGACTCCCAGGCCGCCCGCAGCTCCCAGGCTGCCCACTGTCATCCCCGGCTCCCAGACCATCTCGCAGCTCTCAGGCTGTTCACTGTCATCCCCGGCTCCAGGCCGTCTCAAGACATAACCTCAAGTCTCCAGTGTCCTCAGTCCCAGCCTGCGTCCAGAGGACCAGGGCAGGAGGCCGCGACCTGCTTGTCAGATGCAGCTAGATCCATAGTTCCTTGCGGGGCTCCCTGGTGAATACCACTGGCAAGTTAGACTCCGCGCCCCTGCTTCTGGTTTCCGCCAACCCTCTGGTTCGCTGTGCCCTGGTTACCTGTGCATGTCATACATCAAGCCTCCTGCTTTCTGCTTTCCAGCGCCCTCCACTGGTCCACCACGGTCACAGCCGTGAACACAAGAAACCCCGGTGCTGACAAATTGTATACTATTCCATTCATTATTCTTGACCGTAGTAGACAGGGTGACTAAATAAGGTATCCAGATGATGAAAAAGTGTTTGGCTCTGGATTCTGTATGTAACAAGCATTGTATCCAGTCCATCTGGTTCAAATATACTAAACGAGGCAGCATGAGTGCTACCAGTATCGTATCTGAATAAATACTTTGTGACCCAACAATGACACCTTTAGGGATTAAGATTTTTATCTAGAATTCTGTCTATTAATTTTTCTAGTCTCATATGATTGGGTATTTGTGCGTGTTGCTTTATAGTTTGAAGTAAGATCAGACTGGGCCATAAGCAGCGATTTGGTCATTTCCCATCTACATTTGGTAATAGTATTAATAGCTATATAGTAGCTTAAGCAGCATATTCCTTATTTTAAATAAATAAATAAAATCATGCATAGGACACATTAAGTTAAACAAATGTATAAAATGTAATCTCACCTGTCGATATAAACTGAGAGCGATGGGGTGGTTCTGTAAAGTCATGAAGAAATCTCTCCGATTAAACTCATGCTTCATATATGAAACAACAGTGTAAACTAAGGGAAAAAAATGTTAAATCAGTGTTAAATGAATGGTTCCACAATTACAAAGAAATCTTAATGTAGACTTCTGTAATCTAACATCAAAAGCAGTATTTTTCATACCACAAAACTTTTGCCTACCAAAAAACATGCTGATGGCAGGCCGACCCAAAAAGCAGGTGGAGATATGTGTCAGGTAGGCGAGGTCCTGGGCTAAGGTGGAAAAGCCTACAGCCCAGAGGCGTAGGGAGGGCGGAGCCACCGGAGCTCATGCTCCGGGCGCCGATTGGCGCTGCCGGCCCGCCCGCCCTCCACAAATGATAATTACCTGCACAAGTTCAAGTATGCCGGGTAGGGCAGCGTGCGCCGGCGGCTTTCTCCGTCCTGCCCTGCTCGCCCGGTCCCTGCCGCCAAGCGTCACGGACGGTGAGGCCGGGTGGCGGGCTGACAATCCTCTGTCTTTTCTAAATTGCTGCTGCTGCTCGGTCCGGCTTCCGGGCAGCGCAGCGTAGCGTAGCTCAGCCATAGACTTAGAAGCAGGCAGCTGCGCCCAGTACCAACAGCGCCCACCCGCATGGGGGACATGCCCTTGGCCACATACAGCCACCGCACGCTGTTTGGGCAGCTCAGCCTCAGCTGCGCCCGACACCAACAGCACCCGCTCCGCACGCGGTGGCCTCTCCCCCCTCACCCCCTGCCTCGCACAGCCACCGCACACCGAGAAGTTAACGACAGGCATCCACCCCCCCCCCTGGAGCGCCACCACACACAGGGATTTGGGGAAGAGTCAGACTTCACACGGAGTAGCAGTGCACTGAACTCTCTTCACATGCTACAACCACTGACTGCACCCCCAAGCATAATGTTCTCTCCAGGACTGCTGGAGTGACTGATCCTCCCTCCTCTGCAGCGCTGCTGCCTATGGATGGCTTCTATTAGGTATGAAAAAAGAAGTTATATATTCTCATAAATATATTATATATCTGTGTCTGTTCTCCCAATACCCCCATCATGGCCTTCCCACCCTACCTAAGTCAATTCCTGGCCTTACTTACCTCTGTCATTCCTCCATTCTGAGATATATATATATATATATACACTGGAAATATAAGCGACAATCCACCGTTAGAAAAAAGAGCCCAGACACGGGTCGCTTAGTTCAACGTTTCAGTTGCAAACATACCATTTTCATCAGGAACTAAGCAACCTGTGTCTGGGCTCTTATTTTTATCTATCTGTCGCTTATATTGCCAGTATCTTTGGGGTCTGTACCTGTATCATTTCCATGAGGGCACCCAGATGAATATATTTTTGGGTTTGTGGAGAACCAGTCTGTGTGCTTTTATATATAATATATATTCAGGGGAAAATCTTTGGCTTCTGCTGTCGCCCCGGCCCTGCTGTGTGCTGTATATATCTTTATTCTTTATCTGTATATATATTTATTTACAGCTGTCAGAATCTTATATAGCGCAGCAGATTCTGTTACAGTGTCTTAGATAGCGCAGCAGATTCCGTTACAGTGTCTTATATAGCGCAGCAGATTCCGTTACAGTGTCTTATATAGCGCAGCAGATTCCGTTACAGTGTCTTATAGCGCAGCAGATTCCGTTACAGCGTCTTATATAGCGCAACGGATTCCATTAAGTGTCTTATATAGCGCAGCAGATTCCGTTACAGTGTCTTATATAGCGCAGCGGATTCCATTACAGTGTCTTATATAGCGCAGCAGATTCCGTTACAGTGTCTTATAGCGCAGCAGATTCCATTACAGCATCTTATATAGCGCAGCAGATTCCGTCACAGTGTCTTATATATAGTATCTTTTTTTTTAAAGTTTTTTTCTTTTCAAATGTAACATGCCAACACATGCTAGCCATGCCCCCAATTCATTACCGGGGGGGGGGGGGGTGCACGCAATATGCCCTTGCTCCGGGCACCATGGCAGCTAGCTACACCGCTGCTACAGCCACAACCCCCATTTTTGAGACTTTGGTATCACGCCGCGTATCCCTCCCTGCAATAAGATGCACCTTGTCTCTTCAGCGATTACCGGCTGCAGAGCAGTAGTGATCTCTGGTTCCCCCCAACTGCCCCCCTCCAATCGTGGGACATTGCCACCCGTGGGAGGGACAGCAAGACAGTTTCTCCAATTAGAGGGTCTGTCCCACGTTATGTAATAATTTGCTTGTTCGGATAAGATAAATAAATACAATGCAACCAAGGGTCTTATGGTATGTACACACGGGTACAATCAGCATAAGATTTTGACTAAATAGTCAAAATCGCATCGGGATCGCATGCAGACTGCACAGGTTTTTTACCTTGCGATCCCGATACACGCTCCCGTGGCAGCACAAATCGAAGTCCAGATAGACATGGCTGCACTGACTACGTATATAGTGCAAATCGAATGTAGATAGCATGAATTGTATGTAAATAGTACAGAGTTAGCAAATATGCATAGAACTTGAATAACAAGGGAATCTCACTGTGTGTACACAGCATTAGTTCATGAACAGTCAACAGAAATGCAGATACACACTAAATGATGTGTATCTGCAATGAGGCCTATCTGTGGAGCTGGTATAGGGCCATTGCCAGACTAATGAGACCAGTATGTCAGCAAAAAGCAGTGGGTTCCTAAACATACTCAATGATCAGTTTATCACACAATCGGTTGAAGCACCAACTCGTAATGGGGCATTATTGGATTTAGTATTAACAGATACAGTTATGCCCAAGTACATCGTGGCTGCGTTGCGCATAAAGTGCGCCATGCAAATTGCGCATGGATCGCGCCTGCTCCTTGCGCTATAGTCCCGTTATAGATCGCGTTATAACGTAATGTAATCTTGTAAATGTAACCTGCACTTACACTCATTGACCACCAGATGTCACTTTTCCCAAACAGTACAGCGCATGTGTAAAAATCTCTTCTACAAAACAGTGGCCGCCACGACTTTTCACTACGGATTTTGTCCTTACTTTACGGACAGAGTGTTTGTATTTATTCGCAGAAGCAGCTACGTACGGTCATTTATGTAATTGGTACAGAAGCCATGCTAACCTTTGCTATTGCTGGATGACTACTTAAAACATTATTTGAGGACCTACAGTATCATACTTTACACTACGGATTTTGTCCTTACTTTACGGACAGAGTTATTTTATTTTATTCGCAGCCGCAGTGACGTACTGTATGGTCATGAACTGTATGTGATTGGTGCAGGAGCCATGCTAACCATCTGCTTGTACTATAATCACAGGTGGCCTAACGGGTAGAGGCACAGCTGCACTATGTCAGTATCAGTAGTTCGATCCTCAGTTGGTTACAATATATTTTCATTTTTTAAACATACTTTTTTTTTTTTTAAACCAATACAGGTACTGTAGTTACAGTAGTTGGTGCTTATCAAATTCTTTCGGACTTTTCCGCAAACAAAAATTCACAATGGCAGGCCTCCATGTACACGATAGCTAATACCCATACATACTGCGCTACAGAGAACGGTTTTTTTCGCAAAATAGATTTAGCTTTTCAGGTGAAATTCCTTGCTTTGAGGACCGTGTTTCGGGATTAAATTCGCTAATCTTTGCTAAACAGCCACTTTTCACTACGGATCTTGTCCTTACTTTATGGACAGAGTGTTTGTATTTATTCGCAGAAGAAGCTACGTACGGTCATTTATGTAATTGGTACAGAAGCCATGCTAACCTTTGCTATTGCTAGATGACTACTTAAAACATTATTTGAGGACCTACAGTATCATACTTTACACTACGGATTTTGTCCTTACTTTACGGGCAGAGTTTTAGTATTTTATTCGCAGCCGCAGTGACGTACTGTATGGTCATGAACTGTATGTGATTGGTGCAGAAGCCATGCTAACCATCTGCCAGCAGTAAAATCACAGGCAATAGTGGCCTAGCGGGTAGAGGCACGGCTTCACTATCTCAGTATCAGTAGTTCGATCCTAGTATTTACGGACAATACCCATAGCGGCAGCCTGCAGTATCTGAATACAGTATACACAGCAGGCGATTGTATACAGTATTCTGCACCGGGTGCATTTGAACAGTAGGGAAAGAAGGGAAACAGCTTCATTCAGGGAAGGGTGGGAACCGAGCGCTTCCGCGCAGGGACCGTTTTGTAGTGCTGCTTACTGTATACTGTAATGCAGCAGTGAGAGCGCAGCTGTGTCCTTGGTGGTGGAGCAGCTCAGACTGGAGTGGACGCATCAGAGCGGGTAAGTGGCAAACTCTCTGCCTGTGTGTGTGTGTGCACTGGCACATTGCAGCCCATCATTTATTGCTGTGTCCCATGATAAGCAGGACATATGCCCTAAGACTGAGTGCTGCCCCCCCTGTGCAGGCAGCGTGTGCCCTAATGCACTGCAGTTCACAGCAATAGCAGGAGGGAAATGCTACTGCTGAGTATACAATAATTGAATGCAGTGACAATAATTTATGATAATAAAGAGTGGACACATAGTCCTACAGATACAACCGGCCCTTTGAGGGTGACCAAACTGCTGATGCGGCCCCCGATGAATTTGAGTTTGACACCCCTGTTCTAGATGAACAAAATCTTTTTTCTTCTAATCTAAACTCGTGCCCTCTTGTACTAGATTCCTGTCTAGAAGAAAAAAGGGTGCTTGACAGTTCCTTATATTGGCCCCTGATATATTTGTACATGTTGAGCATGTCCCCCCTTAAACGTCTCTTCTCTAGTGTAAATAGTCCCAGCTTACTTAATCTCTCCTCGTAGCTTAAAGTCTCCATTCCCCTAATAAGCTTAGTTGCTCTTCTTTGGATTTTTTCTAATTCTATGATGTCCTTTTTATAGTGTGGAGTCCAGAATTACATAATTACTTTTGAATCCCTAGTTTCCATGCCCCTTTTAAAACAGGCTAGAGTTTTATTGGCCTTTTTAGTTGCTATATTACATTGAGCACTACACCCTAGTTTGTTGTCTATTTGGACTCCTAGATCCGTTTCAAGTACTGAATTACCCAATTCATCCCCGCTTAGGTTATAACTAGGACACTGTTATGTCTAGGGAAAGAAACAGAAAAGGATTGTCTTTTTGGCTGGCGCACTGAAGAGAAGAATGAATTTAATTCAAATTAAAAATTAACTTTTAATGAGTTCAATAAAATAAAGGCCATTAGAGTGAAATATAAGCTACATACATGACTGACAAAAACATTGAACAATTATTAGAAATGCACGTGCTATGTGTGTATATGATGTTGATGTGTTAATAATGTAAGATTAACCCTTATTACTACAACAATTCGTGAATTGTATTGGTTTTTGCTATTAATATTGCGTTCAAATACTTTTCAGGGGCAATTGGATGGGTGATCTGGTCATATGTATATGCTCAGAGCCTCTATTGTGTTCCAATTGATATGGTTCAAGTGTGTTCTCAAGTAAAGGATTGGATGGGTAATCTGGTCATGAGTGCGGCCAGACACCTCTATTGGATTCCAATTTATACTGGATCGTGTATCCTCAGAGTTGTTGTGCACTGGTGCAGAGGGTAGATGTATGCGTAACACTCTGTTGCACTATAGAAACACCTGTGTAAGCGGACACAATTATTGTGGTGTGTCAATTGTATGCTGTACACAAATAATTACAGGGAGGATTGCATGGGTGATCTGATGATATTGGTAATCAGATCCCTCTATTCAAAGTTGCGTGGGTGATCTGGCGGTGTGTACAGCCAGGTCCCTCTATTTATTAAGCAATTCGTCCTTTCCTGGGGCCGGAGCTGTTTTGGTGTGTGCTCCAATGGGGTGTTTTTATAGAGAAGGTGGAATGGGTAACCTGATCGTATGTACGATCTGGCACCTCTATTTGATTCTAGATCTTATGTCCTCAAAGTGTTTTATTATTGGGCATTGTTTCAAAAGATAAAGGTAGTGTGCATACAACGCTCTGTTATGATGGGGGAACACATAGTTTTAATAGATAACGCAATAATTAATGCAATTAGTTGATATACAATTGTTGTAGTTTGTGTGTGAATGTCACACTGTTGGTTACAAGTATGTACCTTGCGAGTTTTATTTATAAACTTGTTTGCATTGCACTCATTCGTTTGTTAAGGGTACATGTAAAGAGGTCTCAGGAGAAATTCTTCTGTTAAATTACAGATTTTGGTTGCGGAGGCAGACTTATATTGTGCAATTCCTATATCCGTTACTCAGTATCCATTCATCCAGTGCTCTGTTTGGCAGAGCATGTGTCCCAATCGGCTGGATAAAGACGGGGAGATTTAAATATTATCTCTGCTTGCTATACCAAATGGTCTGCTCACTTTTAGATCTCATTCCCTGTTAATAGCAGGTAAATGGGCACAGTGTGTAGTACAGTACGCTTCTGGCTTCAGCATGCACTTTATTTGTGTGTCAGAAATTATCAACATAAACGATATATTGGTACACTTATCAGGAATCATCAGCATAGGCGATATATTGTAAGATCGCAAGATATGTAATTATTGGATCCCACTAAGCAATATGGTTGCTATGTGGGGTAGTGATGCTAATTATAACTTGTACAGTACGTGTCTAGGGTAGGCAATTATTAGACCCCGCAAGTAGTATGTCTGCGCTGTATGGGTAATTCTACCACTAGTGCAGGTACATATCTTAGATTTAATTATTGGGGCTCCGTTGGAGCGATATATCGCTATGCACAGTGATTATACTGATAGTGGCTCCCCTGTATAGGGTTGTGCGAATATTCGCTGAGCGGTATAATCTTCGGAACAGTATTATGCTGGTTGTATTTTATGCGACAGATCGTAAGGTGTATCACTAATTAATCCCGTTGAGCAATGTAGTTGCTTATATGGGGTAGTGATGCTAATTATAGCTAGTGCAGTGCGTATCTAGGGTAGACAATTCTAAGACCCCGCTAAATAAAATGTTTGCACTGTATAGGTGTTTTTACGTATAACGCTGTGCACAATAGTTTTGCTGGTTATAGTTCCCCTATATAGGGTTATGCAGGCAGCCGCTGAGCGGTGTATTGTTCAAAATACAACCCCAACACTGTATAGGTGATTTTACGTATATCGCTATGCACAGTAATTTGGCTAATTATAGTTCCCCTGTATAGGGTTGTGCAGGCAGCCGCTGAGCGGTATATTGTAGCTGCGATATATCACTGTACAAGGGACTGAGCGGTATAACAGTAATGCACATTAATTGTGTTGATTTTAATAGATAATTGCACTGTGTTAATGATTTATAACGGATACAGGTACATATCTAGATATAGTGACCATTGGTACTCCCGCTGAGCGGTGTATTAATTCACATGAAAGTTATGCTGGTTGTGACTTTCTTAAATAAAGCTAGGCGGATCTCCGCTGAGCGATATATTAATACTGTACAGTGATTGATTACAGTTCGTGAGGCTACGCCAGTCGTTTAGCCGATGGTAATGCTAATGATAGCTTGTATGATACGTATCTAGAGCAGACAATTGTAGAGCTCTGCTGTGCGATATATTTGCATTTTATCAAGAGATATTTAGCAAGTTTTAGGTGCAAATCAAAATCCAGTAACCGCTATAGCTCCCGCTGAGCAGTATATTATTGTGCATAAAGGTTATGCTGGTTAGAGCTTTCCTGACTGGGGCTGAGCGGACCTCCACTAACCGGTATATTAATACAGCACAATGGTTGTGCTAGTTTGCAATATCAGCTCCATGAGACTACACAAATCGTTAATTAACACATAATATTAACACACATTGGTTATAGCACGTGCAAAACGGCCAACGCGCGTTTCACATATGGCTTTTTCAAGGCTGAACCCGAGTAACATCATTGGTGGGTATATATCGGATGTTTAGACCAATCAGGTGTTTTGTTGTGGTCATCTGACATTCTGGCGTCATTCATTGTTAATTATACCGGTGTTCTTCATGCCGTGCTGAAGTTGAAGGTATGTCCTGTCATTTTCTAGTATGTTTTTTATGCGCTGATTCTTGCGCTGATATTAGGGTTCATCATGGTGTAATATTCTTTGCTCTGCATATTTTGCCCATGAATACAAATGTGACTCGAAGTTGTTGCAAGATAGCGTGATTTTGACATGTTTCCACATTCAATCGATATATACATTTGTATTGACACTCCATGCGTATTTGTTACTGTGTCATTTATAAGTATGAATATTGGTATTGTACATTAATAATTGTTTTAATGTTTTGGTTGATGTTTTTATTTGTCTTTATTTTTGTTTTTGTTTTTTATTTTGGTTTTTGTTGTTTTTTTCTTTTTCAGGATGGGGTCGTGAGGGAGACACACAGGTGGTGAAGATGTCACTGCAAACTAACGGTAAGTGTTGAGAAAATGTGATCAACGACGGGAAGAGGTGGTGGAAAGAATAAGATATTTGTTACATATATGTTAGTGCCCAAATGGTGATTGGGTTTAGATAAGGGGGTACAAGTCTAGATGGATCAGTTAGATCATAACTGAATGGGTGATATTTAGAGGGGGGAGTGATTATAAACTTTATTGGTTGTGACACGGTGGTGATGAAAAGGGGGTCATAGCGGGACTTGCTGAAATAATGCTGTGCTGGGACGGTGAACATAGAGAGTGAGTCTAATTGTGTTAAAATTGTGAGCATAATTGGTTCAGGGATAGGAAATAGAATATTGAATATTGAATATTAAAGGTTTACTGAAACCGTGACCTTAGTTGTTTTCCATTAGTGAGCATGATTAGTTCTAAGGCAATGAATGAGTATCTGGTGGTATCATGTAGATTGAAATATCGATTGTCTGTGGATTTCTTAAATCTCACAAATAAGGTGAAAAGCTGTTGGTTTCGTTGAGTCCTATGGGCTGCAGACTATTCTCTAAGAATATCATCTTGGTTTCCTGTTGGAGAAGGAGTTTGTCAATGTCTCCCCCCCGTATGTTCATTTGAATATGTTTCATGCCGAAGGCTCTTAGCAGTTTGGGGTCGCTGTTGTGGAATAGTAGGAAGTGGTTGGCTATTGGGGTTAATGTTTTAAACTTGAGTTTGTCCTGTTTGGCGTTTCTGATACTGCCGATATGCTCCAGGATTCTCACTTTGAGTTGTCTTTTTGTTTTGCCTATGTATATTTTGTTACAACTAATCTGCCCATGTAACAAAATATACATAGGCAAAACAAAAAGACAACTCAAAGTGAGAATCCTGGAGCATATCGGCAGTATCAGAAACGCCAAACAGGACAAACTCAAGTTTAAAACATTAACCCCAATAGCCAACCACTTCCTACTATTCCACAACAGCGACCCCAAACTGCTAAGAGCCTTCGGCATGAAACATATTCAAATGAACATACGGGGGGGAGACATTGACAAACTCCTTCTCCAACAGGAAACCAAGATGATATTCTTAGAGAATAGTCTGCAGCCCATAGGACTCAACGAAACCAACAGCTTTTCACCTTATTTGTGAGATTTAAGAAATCCACAGACAATCGATATTTCAATCTACATGATACCACCAGATACTCATTCATTGCCTTAGAACTAATCATGCTCACTAATGGAAAACAACTAAGGTCACGGTTTCAGTAAACCTTTAATATTCAATATTCAATATTCTATTTCCTATCCCTGAACCAATTATGCTCACAATTTTAACACAATTAGACTCACTCTCTATGTTCACCGTCCCAGCACAGCATTATTTCAGCAAGTCCCGCTATGACCCCCTTTTCATCACCACCACGGTGTCACAACCAATAAAGTTTATAATCACTCCCCCCTCTAAATATCACCCATTCAGTTATGATCTAACTGATCCATCTAGACTTGTACCCCCTTATCTAAACCCAATCACCATTTGGGCACTAACATATATGTAACAAATATCTTATTCTTTCCACCACCTCTTCCCGTCGTTGATCACATTTTCTCAACACTTACCGTTAGTTTGCAGTGACATCTTCACCACCTGTGTGTCTCCCTCACGACCCCGTCCTGAAAAAGAAAAAAACAACAAAAACCAAAATAAAAAACAAAAACAAAAATAAAGACAAATAAAAACATCAACCAAAACATTAAAACAATTATTAATGTACAATACCAATATTCATACTTATAAATGACACAGTAACAAATACGCATGGAGTGTCAATACAAATGTATATATCGATTGAATGTGGAAACATGTCAAAATCACGCTATCTTGCAACAACTTCGAGTCACATTTGTATTCATGGGCAAAATATGCAGAGCAAAGAATATTACACCATGATGAACCCTAATATCAGCGCAAGAATCAGCGCATAAAAAACATACTAGAAAATGACAGGACATACCTTCAACTTCAGCACGGCATGAAGAACACCGGTATAATTAACAATGAATGACGCCAGAATGTCAGATGACCACAACAAAACACCTGATTGGTCTAAACATCCGATATATACCCACCAATGATGTTACTCGGGTTCAGCCTTGAAAAAGCCATATGTGAAACGCGCGTTGGCCGTTTTGCACGTGCTATAACCAATGTGTGTTAATATTATGTGTTAATTAACGATTTGTGTAGTCTCATGGAGCTGATATTGCAAACTAGCACAACCATTGTGCTGTATTAATATACCGGTTAGTGGAGGTCCGCTCAGCCCCAGTCAGGAAAGCTCTAACCAGCATAACCTTTATGCACAATAATATACTGCTCAGCGGGAGCTATAGCGGTTACTGGATTTTGATTTGCACCTAAAACTTGCTAAATATCTCTTGATAAAATGCAAATATATCGCACAGCAGAGCTCTACAATTGTCTGCTCTAGATACGTATCATACAAGCTATCATTAGCATTACCATCGGCTAAACGACTGGCGTAGCCTCACGAACTGTAATCAATCACTGTACAGTATTAATATATCGCTCAGCGGAGATCCGCCTAGCTTTATTTAAGAAAGTCACAACCAGCATAACTTTCATGTGAATTAATACACCGCTCAGCGGGAGTACCAATGGTCACTATATCTAGATATGTACCTGTATCCGTTATAAATCATTAACACAGTGCAATTATCTATTAAAATCAACACAATTAATGTGCATTACTGTTATACCGCTCAGTCCCTTGTACAGTGATATATCGCAGCTACAATATACCGCTCAGCGGCTGCCTGCACAACCCTATACAGGGGAACTATAATTAGCCAAATTACTGTGCATAGCGATATACGTAAAATCACCTATACAGTGTTGGGGTTGTATTTTGAACAATACACCGCTCAGCGGCTGCCTGCATAACCCTATATAGGGGAACTATAACCAGCAAAACTATTGTGCACAGCGTTATACGTAAAAACACCTATACAGTGCAAACATTTTATTTAGCGGGGTCTTAGAATTGTCTACCCTAGATACGCACTGCACTAGCTATAATTAGCATCACTACCCCATATAAGCAACTACATTGCTCAACGGGATTAATTAGTGATACACCTTACGATCTGTCGCATAAATTACAACCAGCATAATACTGTTCAGAAGATTATACCGCTCAGCGAATATTCGCACAACCCTATACAGGGGAGCCACTATCAGTATAATCACTGTGCATAGCGATATATCGCTCCAACGGAGCCCCAATAATTAAATCTAAGATATGTACCTGCACTAGTGGTAGAATTACCCATACAGCGCAGACATACTACTTGCGGGGTCTAATAATTGCCTACCCTAGACACGTACTGTACAAGTTATAATTAGCATCACTACCCCACATAGCAACCATATTGCTTAGTGGGATCCAATAATTACATATCTTGCGATCTTACAATATATCGCCTATGCTGATGATTCCTGATAAGTGTACCAATATATCGTTTATGTTGATAATTTCTGACACACAAATAAAGTGCATGCTGAAGCCAGAAGCGTACTGTACTACACACTGTGCCCATTTACCTGCTATTAACAGGGAATGAGATCTAAAAGTGAGCAGACCATTTGGTATAGCAAGCAGAGATAATATTTAAATCTCCCCGTCTATATCCAGCCGATTGGGACACATGCTCTGCCAAACAGAGCACTGGATGAATGGATACTGAGTAACGGATATAGGAATTGCACAATATAAGTCTGCCTACGCAACCAAAATCTGTAATTTAACAGAAGAATTTCTCCTGAGACCTCTTTACATGTACCCTTAACAAACGAATGAGTGCAATGCAAACAAGTTTATAAATAAAACTCGCAAGGTACATACTTGTAACCAACAGTGTGACATTCACACACAAACTACAACAATTGTATATCAACTAATTGCATTAATTATTGCGTTATCTATTAAAACTATGTGTTCCCCCATCATAACAGAGCGTTGTATGCACACTACCTTTATCTTTTGAAACAATGCCCAATAATAAAACACTTTGAGGACATAAGATCTAGAATCAAATAGAGGTGCCAGATCGTACATACGATCAGGTTACCCATTCCACCTTCTCTATAAAAACACCCCATTGGAGCACACACCAAAACAGCTCCGGCCCCAGGAAAGGACGAATTGCTTAATAAATAGAGGGACCTGGCTGTACACACCGCCAGATCACCCACGCAACTTTGAATAGAGGGATCTGATTACCAATATCATCAGATCACCCATGCAATCCTCCCTGTAATTATTTGTGTACAGCATACAATTGACACACCACAATAATTGTGTCCGCTTACACAGGTGTTTCTATAGTGCAACAGAGTGTTACGCATACATCTACCCTCTGCACCAGTGCACAACAACTCTGAGGATACACGATCCAGTATAAATTGGAATCCAATAGAGGTGTCTGGCCGCACTCATGACCAGATTACCCATCCAATCCTTTACTTGAGAACACACTTGAACCATATCAATTGGAACACAATAGAGGCTCTGAGCATATACATATGACCAGATCACCCATCCAATTGCCCCTGAAAAGTATTTGAACGCAATATTAATAGCAAAAACCAATACAATTCACGAATTGTTGTAGTAATAAGGGTTAATCTTACATTATTAACACATCAACATCATATACACACATAGCACGTGCATTTCTAATAATTGTTCAATGTTTTTGTCAGTCATGTATGTAGCTTATATTTCACTCTAATGGCCTTTATTTTATTGAACTCATTAAAAGTTAATTTTTAATTTGAATTAAATTCATTCTTCTCTTCAGTGCGCCAGCCAAAAAGACAATCCTTTTCTGTTTCTTTCCTTGTACCATACCCATTGTCTTTGGCAGCACCCCCACTCATGTATCTATTGCAATTGTAGCATAGCAACATCAAATTGGGGAACCAATCAATATTTAACTAATAATCTTGTGCAGAACTAATTCCCCCTACCCCTGCTCCCCTTTTTGACACACTGTTATGTCTACCAAGGTGCATGACCTTACATTTGTCCACATTGAACCTCATCTTTCACTTTTTTGCCCACTCGTCTAGATTGTCAAGATCATTTTGAAGCGTGGTGACATCTTCTGATGATTTAATAACTCTGCTCAGTTTTGTATCGTCCGCAAAGATGGATACATTGCTGAGTAACCCTATTACAATATCGTTAATAAAAATGTTAAACAAAATGGGCCCTAGAACCGAACCCTGTGGCACTCCACTTAGTACTGGTATCATATTTGAAACTGCACTGTTCAACCACTCTTTGTTCTCTATTACACAGCCAGTTCCCTACCCATCTGCAGATATTTGCCTCTAATCCCAGGTCCTCCATTTTATTTATCAACCTCTTGTGTGGTACGGTGTCGAAGGCTTTAACAAAATCTAGGAAAATCACATCTACAGCATTTCCATTATCAAGGTTTTTGCTAACCTCTTCATATAAACTGTCACAATATGTAGTATTCAGTGTTACCTGCTTGCAAAATCCTGCTGGCTCTGTCTATTGCTGCTGACAGCTCTGTGTGGTTAAACTCTGCATGCTGATTTCAGCTTCTGATCCACTCCATGCTGCAGGAAAGTCTGTGTGATCTGAGCTCTGCTGACTAGTTGCAACACCCGGTAACTCTCTCCTGCAGGAGAGTTCAGTGTGAACTGACCATGCTCAGCCTTCATTGATTAGGGCACCTGTGAGTAATTAGCTCCCTGTGCTTCCTATAAAAAGGCAGTCTCTGGCAGACAGAGGCTGCCAGAGTATAGGCTCACAACCTGCTCCAGCGTCCCTTGTACTTTACTGTGTTCCTGATCACCAGATACTGACATTCGGCTTGTTTCCTGACTATCCTTCGGCTTAATCCCTGTGTACCGTGAATCGTGGGTTACCTGTGTATGACCTCAGCCTGCCTCCTGACCACTCTCCTGCCTGATCCTCATGTACCGTACCCAGTGATTACCAGTGGATGACCTTGGCTTGCCTTCTGACTATTCTCCTGTCTGATCTTTGTGTACTGTGCTCCGTGACTACCAGTGTACGACCCGGCTAACATGACTACGCATAATCCTGAATCCACGCTACCCGTTTCCAAGGGGTTACCAGTGCCACATGGGGAACCTGCTCAGGGGACCGCGACCGGCATGTCCATAGCAGCGAAGCCCAAATCCCACCTATGGCGTGGTGAGACTCCGCACCCCTGTGTCAGGTCTAGCCAATCCCCGGCCTGGTGACCAGCGTAATGTACCTGAGACCGTGACAGAATACTCTGGCCCAAAAAAGGAGCTATGGGAGCAACTGTCTGCTAGGGTCTGTAAGCAAGAGCAGAACCAAGCTCTGATCTTACAAAGCATACAGACTCTGTTACAGCGGATGGACTTCGCTTCATCTCCTCCAATATCCGTGGAACCAGTGTCAGAGGCATTCAAGATTCTTCACCTTTTAATGCAGCAGTTGCAGGAGCTACTGACTAAGGTGTTTTCAGTGATTACCGTCTTACTAGGCAGTCCTTCTAGTGGCACGGTACCTTCCACTCTAGGTTCAGTGCCTGTGAAACCCTCTGATGACATTCCGGGCACTCCAGTGGCATCTACATCTGTGCCCTGCAAGGACAGGTACCTGAGTCATCCTCGTCCCCAGTTGTCTGATGAGGAGCGCCAGCGGCGTAGATCCCTCAGCCTATGCTTTTATTGTGGAGCCCAGGATCATTTCATCGGGGATTGTTCCTTACGTGGGACCCAAAATAGAGCAGTAGATTCCGTTCTAACCCAGAGGGAATCCTATGGTTACAACTGGGGTCCTAGGACCAAAATTTCTTTGAAGAACTGTATAGCCCAGGTCCAGCCTCGGGAAGGTGTTCATGGTCCCAAGCCCCAAGAGGGGGTCCTGTTGGTCCAAGTCCATGAGAGGGTCCAGCCAGCCTCACCCCAAGAGGGGCCCCTGTCAGTCCAAACTCAAGAGGGAGTCCATTCAGTCTCACCCTGAGAGGGGGTCCCATCAGTCCAACCCCAGGTGGGGGTCTTGTCCATCCAGCCCCAGGAGGGGGTTCATGGTTACAAGCCCCAGGAGGGGAGTATCAAACCCAAAGATGGGGTCCTGTCAGTCCAGCCCAAGAAGGGGCTTCCGAGTAATGTGCTCCAGGAGCAGCTTCCTAGTGTCTTGCCCGAAGAGGGGCTTCCTAGTGTTAAGTCCCAGGAAGGGCATCAAAGTGCTGTACTCCAAAAGGAATTCCCCAGTGTTGAGTTCCGAGAGGGGTCTCAGAGTGACGAGCCCCAAGAAGGGTTTCAGAGTCTTTCACCTCAGAAGGGGTCTCGGAGGGTCATACCCCAGGAAGGGCCTCAGACTGTCATTTCCCCGAAGGGTTCTCCGAGTTCCAAGCCTCAGGAAGGGGTTCAGAGTATAGTACCCCAAGAGGGGTCTCTGAAAGTGGTACCCCAAAAAGGTTCTCTGAGTATATTACCAAAAGAGGGATCTCCGAGCATTGCACCCCAGAAAGGTACTCTGGTCGTCACACCCAAGGAGGAGTCTCTGAGTGTGGTTTCCCAAGTGGGGCCACTGAGCACTTCGCCTCAAGAAGGGGCTCTGTACGTCACCCCAAGTGGGGGTTCCGAGTCCGTCACCCCAAGTGGGGGTTCCGAGTCCGTCACCCCTGGTGGGGGTCCCAAGTCCGTCACCCCTGGTGGGGGTCCCAAGTCCGTGACCTCTGGTGGGGGTCCCAAGTCTGTCACTCCAGGAGAGGACCTATCTGCCCTTGCCTCCGGGCATGAGGACCTATCTGCCCTTGCCTCCGGGCATGAGGACCTATCTACCCTTGCCTCCGGGCATGAGGACCTATCTGCCCTTGCCTCCGGGCATGAGGATTTATTGGCCCTTGCCTCTGGGCATGAGGACTTGTGTGCTGTGGCCTCCGGGCCAGTCTCCGTGGCCTCCGGGCCAGTCTCCGTGTCCTCCGGGCCAGTCTCCGTGGCCTCCGGGCCAGTCTCCGTGGCCTCCGGGCCTGTCTCCAGTGCCTCCATGGTCTCTAAGGTTCCAATGCCTGCCATTCAAGAAGATTTGCCTGTCTTGCTGGGAGTCCCTGCTCTACCCAAACTGTCCTCCCAGTCCATTTTCCAGGAGGATCCAGTTCAATTGGATTCATCTAAAGAGCCTCAGTTTGTCCAATTTGATGGAGATCTCACCCATTTCCAAGCCCTAGCAGACTATTATTTAGATGCTATGAACTCTGATCCATCCTCTGGGGTTAATTTGGCAAACATTGTCAAGTACTTAGTGTTGTCATTCAGGGGGGAAGCCATGAAGTGGGTTAAGGCCCATACACACTTGAAGATTTTCATTTCAAAAGACTTTGCCAAAATCTTTGATAGATATATCTGTCACAAAAGTAGTGCGTACACACTGAGCTATTTTCCTTAAAGAGCAAAAGATTTTCAGGAGGCGAAAGACTTTGCTGAAAATCTTTCATTTAAAAGATGATTTACATAATGGGCGGGGTTTGAATTACAAGGGTTGGAACAGAAGCCCTTTTATTCAGTGCATTCCTGTTCTTGGGGCCTGATTCAGAACTGATTGCTGGGCTGCATATATTCAGAGCCCAGCAATCAGGTAAACTCCACCCCGCGCTGCCCTGACCGGGCAAAATCCCACCCATTTTGACGGCAAACATTTCATTTGCAGCTGTGCACGTAGGGAGAAATCCATTCACTTACTCCAGCAATGTATACGTTACACCATAACAAAATATACATTGGGGGGGCAGTTGCGGCATTAACATATACATTTCTGGCCTGCGAAAAATTTAAGGCATGGCTTTGGGGGACAGGGGACTATGCACACTACAATGCCCATTACACATATACCACATACCATAATGCCCATTACACGTTAGGCCACAAACCGTAATGCCCATTACACATATGCCACACCCGGTAATGCCCATTACATATAATGCCACAAAAGTGCTGCTTACCTACATGCTCATTTCATGCACCAATAAATCATTGGTGGGCAGTGGTGCCATTAATATATACATTGCTGGCATGTGCCAGCTATGTAGTTATTCTCCGGCAAATTAATAAATCATTGGTGGGCAGTGGTGCCATTAATATATACATTGCTGGCATGTGCCAGCTATGTATATATTCTCCTGCAAATTAATAAATCATTGGTGGGCAGTGGTGCCATTAATATATACATTGCTGGCATGTGCCAGCTATGTTTATATTAATGGCAAATAAATAAATAATTGGTGGGAGTGGTGCCAGTAATATATACATTGCTGGCATGTGCCAGCAATGTATATATTGCTGGCAAATAAATAAATAATTGGTGGCAGTGGTGCCAGTAATATATACATTGCTGGCATGTGCCAGCTATGTATATATTACAAGCTAATTAACAGCAAATAAGAAATCATTGGTGGCAGTGGTGCCAGTAATATATACATTGCTGGCATGTGCCAGCTATGTATATATTACCAGCAAATAAGAAATCATTGGTGGCAGTGGTGCCATTAATATATACATTGCTGGCATGTGCCAGCAATGTATATATTACCGGAAAATAAAGAAATCATTGGTGGCAGTAGATGCTCCTTGTGTGGAGCACGGCAGAGAGAACACGGAGCAGGGGTCAGTGCGTCCGACAGGCGCAGGGGGGGGGATCAGTGTGACATATGCATCAGTGTGACATATGCGCCAAAGCAGGGAAAGATAGCGGCGGAAGAGCGGCGCAGTTGTCCCGGCGGTGAGTATGTTCCAGCGCCGGGGAGCAGGGGGAGGGAACAGGGGGAGGGAGGGGGCGGTCAGTCGGGCTGAAAGTCTCTGATCTTTCAGCCCGGCTGCCGTACACACCTGGCGATGATGGCTCAAATATGAGCCATCATCGCCAGACGTGCTGGTAAAACCAGCAGATGGCCCACTTTGCTAGCGATGATGCGGGAGCGCGCATCATCGCTAGTCGGGCATCGGTGGCATATACACACTTGCAGACTTTAAGCTGAAACTCGCTCAAAACGTCTGTTTTGAGCGAGTTTCAGCTTAAAGTCGGCAAGTGTGTATGGGCCTTAAGTCCACTCATTGAGACTCATGACCCCCGACTAAAAGACCTAATTTCTTTTTCCAGGGCTGTGGTTGAAAGATTTGGACCCAAGACTCCCGGTGAGAGGTCTATTCTTGATGCACCTGAGGTCAGTCAGAGTGGTGAGTCAGCTAGACTACATTCTAAAACTCCCAGAGCATCTCAAAATTTTTTTTGAGACCCAACTCCTTGGACTTAAGAGATGGAGTTATGTGTGTAGGTTCCTCCAAGATGGTGGATCCTCAAGAAGTCCCTACACGGACCATGGACCAGGATTCAAGTTCAGAGTGCGGCTCAGATCATGATGTCACTCCTTTTCTGGGACGTCCAATATTATCTACTGTCCGTTTTGTAGAGCCAAAGGTCACACATCAGTCAACAAAATCCAAACAGTCTTCCAAAAAGAAGAAGCACCGCAGACTACCTTGAAAATTTCCTTGTGGGGTGTTCGGAGCCCACCCCTAGGGGGGGGGGGTAATGTCACAATATGTAGTATTCAGTGTTACCTGCTTTCAAAATCCTGCCGGCTCTGTCTATTGCTGCTGACAGCTCTGTTTGGTTAAACTCTGCATGCTGATTTCAGCTTCTGATCCACTCCATGCTGCAGGAAAGTCTGTGTGATCTGAGCTCTGCTGATTAGTTGCAACACCCGGTAACTCTCTCCTGCAGGAGAGTTCAGTGTGAACTGACCATGCTCAGCCTTCATTGATTAGGGCACCTGTGAGTAATTAGCTCCCTGTGCTTCCTACAAAAAGGCAGTCTCTGGCAGACAGAGGCTGCCAGAGTATAGGCTCACAACCTGCTCCGGCGTCCCTTGTACTTTACTGTGTTCCTGATCACCAGATACTGACTTCGGCTTGTTTCCTGACTATCCTTCGGCTTAATCCCTGTGTACCGTGAATCGTGGGTTACCTGTGTATGACCTCAGCCTGCCTCCTGACCACTCTCCTGCCTGATCCTCGTGTACCGTACCCAGTGATTACCAGTGGATGACCTCGGCTTGCCTTCTGACTATTCTCCTGTCTGATCCTTGTGTACTGTGCTCCGTGACTACCAGTGTACGACCCGGCTAACATGACTACGCATAATCCTGAATCCACGCTACCCATTTCCATGGGGTTACCAGTGCCACATGGGAAACCTGCTCAGGGGACCGCGACCGGCATGTCCATAGCAGCGAAGCCCAAATCCCAACTGGAGGGGTCACTGGTGAACACCTATGGCGTGGTGAGACTCCGCACCCCTGTGTCAGGTCTAGCCAATCCCCGGCCTGGTGACCAGCGTAATGTACCTGAGACCGTGACAGAAACCAAGTAGATTAGTTTGGCATGAACGATTTTTCACAAACCCATGCTGGTTATAACTGAGTAAACTATGAAGGTCTAAGGTCATACCGCTAATTTATTTCAAAATAAGAGGAGGGAGTACTTATCAATGAAAAGCCTAATCAAGGGGTATGGGAGAGAAAAAAGGTTGGGAACCACTGATCTAGAAGAAAAAAAAATCTTTACAGTCAGAACAGTCAAACTTTGGAACTCTCTTCCTGGAGAATTGGTGTCGGCAGACACTATAAATACGTTTAAAGTAAGGTTGGATAAACATTTATTGGTTAAAAACATCCACGGGTATGAATAAGTAACAATCTGTTTTTAAAATATCAGAACATACTATACAACAAGGGATTAGCTACTATAAACATAGGTTGAACTAGATGGACGCAAGTCTTTATTCAGCTTCACCTACTATGTAACTATGTAACCCCACCTGCCACTAACGTGGTCATTTGTACGAACATGCACCATGACTGCTGGGTCTTTCCCAGACCCTCCCAGTAATCTGTCCACCAGGTCACTGGCCTGCCTCTTCCTCCCCCTACTACCCCTTTTGACTGTGACCCAGCTAGCTGGCTCACCCTCCTCATCTACTGCTAATACCCTTGATCCTCCAAAGTTTCCACCGTGAGGCGGGAGCTTTCTTCTCATTTGTCAATGTCCCTCAGTGTTTCGGCGGACTGCTTTAGATCTGAAATCTGGGCTCCCAAAGCAGCCATCTCTACGCACTTCACACAGATGTATTCTCCCTGGATCTTTTGATCCAAGTGCGCATACATCTGGCAAGATACGCACTGAGTGAAATTACCGACCCCACTCATGGTCATTTTAGAGTGAGAACTACAGCTATGTAGGGGGGTGCTATATCCTATATTATATTACTAAATTAAGTGGATACTATCTGGGAACTATGCTACTGGGGGGAATCTATATGTGCACATATACTGATATCAGAAAATGAATAAATGAATAATGTAGAGTGAAGGAAGAAAAGAGGCAAAAGAATACTGCGTGTAGCAGTTCTGATATACTTATACAGATCCCACAATAGAAAACCCTAAAACAACACAATACATTGCATACGGCTGTGGCCATAGTTTAGTTGTGGCCCTGTATTGAAGTGGGCCGTTAAAGTGGGAAAATGTCATAACTACAGCGTTATACCTGCATTGATTCATCTGACCCCTCCTCTATCCATGTCTCCAACAGGTAAATTCAACTTTATCACGGGCATACGTGCAGACTGTATCTCTCTCTGCTGTAACATCCACATGCTTTTGAACTCTACTGGGTAAATTCGCTACCAAATATCTCCACTGCAGAACATTACATCCCTTGTGTGTGTGTGTGATTGTCTTATAGGTAAAAGCAACCAATTATCTGATCTGTGTAACTCACAACAGTACCTTGCCTGTGTGTAGTGAGGCATTTATTTTTTATTATAAATGAGATATAGTATCCTGAAATGCCAGAACTGTTTGTGTAAGACACTTTTATTGCACTGTATTGCAGGGGGTGGGGACTGAGGGAGTAGATTCCAATTATTGGAATTTGGGAACCATGTATTGTTAGAGTATTTTAGTTCTCATTGCATACAGCTGTGTCCATAGTTTAGCTGTGGCGCTGTACTGAAGTGGGCCTTTTTAAATAAGGGAAAACAGAGTCATAACTACAGCGCTATACCTGCGTTAAACCGAAGGAAAACTGAAGGCAAACTACTACAAACCAACAATAACACACATGGACTTCATTGATACCTCAAGAGTATGTAATTCATCTCCAATATGCTCTCTTCATTTCTGTGTTATGCAAACTCTTGTATGATTTGAAAAGTTCTGATATAATGAATTGATTGTAATTGTTATTACTTGTTTGGGGAAGTTGTTTTGTGAATCATAGTTTAATGTTCCATGCTACCTGGTGTCTACTCAAACACAGTGCAAATGATCTCCTTTGACCATTTGGCCATTAGTGTTCAGGTGTAGCCTGACCTGAACAGACTCACTATATCATTAGAATTAGTGACGTGCAGCTGTATTGTAAAGTGATTTCTGAACAGTAAAAAAGAAAAAAAAAACAGACATTGAAAAACATCATTAAACAGGTCATTTCAACTTTAGACTTGAATTTTGTGCGGTCTGAACATGGCTAGGAATAACAGATGCAAAGGCAAAATTTTTAAAACTATGTGTGCAAACGCTAGAAGCCTAGGAGACAAAATTCCTGATCTAATTGCAATAATGACAAGGGATGACCTAGACATTGTGGCTATTACAGAAACATAGTGTAATGAGAACCATGACTGGGACATAACTATACCAGGATACAGTTTATTTAGGAAGGACAGAATGGGTAGAATCGGAGGAGGGGTAGCAATGTATATAAAGAAAAACATAAATGCTACTTTAATACAAAACATTGAAGAAAAAACTGAGGCCCTTTGGGTGACCATAGAAATGGGGGAGAAGGATATTATTCCTACAGGGGTCATCTATAGGCCACCAGGCCAGGGGCAGGATTTGGACAGGAGCCTATTGCTTGATGTCACTAAAATGGCTTTAAAGGGAGAGGTCATAATCATGAGAGACTTTAATCTATCTGATGTGAATTGGGAGGAGTCTTTTGCAAGATCATCTACAAGTGGCAAATTTCTAAATTCCCTACAGGGAGCATCTCTCAAGCAATTGATGAGGAAGCCTACCCGCAAAGACTCAATATTAGATTTAATACTCACAAATGGTAACAGGATATCGGACATATATGTGGGTGAGAACCTGGGATCCACTGATCATCAAGCAGTATGGTTTAGTATCAAGGCAGGGTCCAACTCCAGTCATACAAAAACTAAGGTGTTGGATTTTAGGAAGGCTAACTTTGCAAAAATGGGGAGATGTTTAAGCGATTTATTAGCGGATTGGAGGAACTTGAAAGGAGTGCAGGAGACGTGGAAGAAATTAAAATGTGCAATACTAAAGGCAACGAACCTTTGTATCAAAAGGGTTAAGAAAAGGAAACCAGGAAAAGGATGCCAGTGTGGTTTACTAAAAGGTATCAACTAGTGTAAAAGCAAAAAAGATGGCCTTTAGGACATGCAAGCAGACTCAAAATAATTAGAGATGTGCGGCGGGCACTTTTTCGGGTTTTGGATCTGGATCTCCCTTCGGGTTTTGGATCTGGATTGGTTTTGGCAAAACCACCCTTGTGGGTTTTGGTTTTGGATCTGGATTTTTTTGGAAAAATGCTAAAAATTGCTAAAATAATAGATTCCAGGCTTGTTTTTGCCCCTAAAGTGTTATTAAGCTCAATAACATTAGTTTCCACTCATTTCTAGTCAATTTTGATCACTTCACAGCTCACAAAATCATTTTAATTGACTGTAGTAGGGCCAAAAGGTTATCCTGAGGTAGCTGGATGACTAAGCTAGGCGACAGCAGTGGGCATCACATACATGTGGACCTTACACTTCCAACCTGGCACATGTTGGAAGCAGAGCAGCACTACAGGGGCAGACAGGGTGGCAGTTTAATAACACCCCCCCCCCAAAAAAAGAGCAAAGAATACAAAGATGTGCAAGTTGAAATTGTCCTTGTAGCTGCGCTCCTCAGTTAGAACCTCCACACAAGTACCAAGAGCCCAATGTGGATTGATTTTGCAGTTTGGCATGTGCAGCCAAGGAGCAGTGGGCGTTTGGTGCAGCATTGACTGTGTCTGCAAGGTAGTATCTGTTTGGATCAGTTTAATATCCAACAAGACCACTATCTGGCGTGAGGTCACGTGGTTTCTGAACGCTGGGAGCATTACCAGTTGCCTCCTCATCCATCACCTAATGGGTGGAGGGGGGGGGTGGGTAATTGGTGGCAGGGGGTGGGGTAATGGGTGGCCTCCACCTCTCTAGGACCCCAGGTTTGGAGATCCCTATATAGTCTACCCTTATAGACCGCTATCTAGGTAGTAGGGTCAATTTGTCTGCGACATCTGTCACCCAATTCACCGTTAAGGTTAATTTGTTTCAGCTGGCTGACTAGGTGTGTTTACCCTTACCTCCCTCACCACTTCACCAAATCACGTGTGTTCCTCCCGAAGCCACGCACTCGGTATAGGAATGAATAAGACCATGGATGTCCCTGAGGACATGTTTTCATCCATTATGGATGGGGTGGAGAGCGAATCACCCATCTCCCCACCATTCATCCATCAGATGCCCAAACAGTTTTCTTTTTTAAGACGCAAAAAAATGAAGAAGAAAAAGATAGGCCAAGGCCCTCCCAGCCGAGCCATCCATCCTTTACATCCCCTCCCAACAATAATAATGATAGGAAGGAATGGATGAGACCATGGATGTCTCTGAGGACATTTTTTCATCTATTATAGATGAGGTGGAGAGCGAATCACCCATCTCCCCACCATTCATCCATCAGATGGCCAAATAGTCTTTTTTTAAAAGACGCAAAAACATGAGGAAGAAAAAGATTGGCCGAGGCCCTCCCAGCCAGCACTCCATCCGGGACATCCTATCCAAAAAATCTTTATAGGAAGGAATGGCTAAGACCATGGATGTGTCTGAGGACATTTTTTCATCTATTATAGATGATGTGGAGAGCGAATCACCCATCTCCCCACCATTCATCCATCAGATGGGTTAAATAATTTATGACGCTACAACAGCCAAAAAAACGACGCAGAAAGAGTTGCAAGATGACATTGTCCTTGGGATCTCCCACCCACCCATATGCTGTATCCAGGACATGCACAGTTTAACAAACCAATCATTTCAGCGACAGGGACTTCAGCGGCAGGGACTGTCAACTGTGGCTGAAATGATTGGTTTGTTTGGGCCCCCACGAAAAATAAATGGCAATGGGCATTGCACAAACTGGCTTTACAAGATGTCATCCTTAGCATCAGATTCCTCAGCCTCATCCTCTTCTTCACACACAATTAATTTGTCTTCGCTGGAATCAACCAATACAGGAGAACTGTGTGTATTAGGACGACGTAAGTGCTGGTGAAGGAGGTACAGTTCGTGGAATTTGAAATTCATTTTTATGAACATCATCTTCTCCACGTTTTGTGGAAGTAACCTCCTACGCCGATCGCTAACAAGGTTCCCAGCTGCGCTGAAGACTCTCTCAGAATATACACTGGAGGGTGGACAACTTAAGTAAAGCAAAGCCAGTTTGTGCAAAGGACGCCACATTGCCTTTTTTTTCTTGCCAATAATGGAATGGACAATCTGACATACCTATATCGATGCTATCGGCAAAGTAGTCATCCACCATTCTTTCAATTGTGATAGCATCATAGTCAGTAGCAGTCGACATGTCCATTATGCTAGGAAGCTCCTTCAGTCCGGACCAGATGTCAAATATATTTCCAGCTTACCTGGAGATACCCCTGGCTTCTCCAATGGCACTCAGGTGTGCAATTGGGATACAAACTGTTTTTTTTTTTCCTAACCAGATTTACCCCTCCCTGTTGGCACCTGAATGACAATACCTCTGATTGAGCAGCTTGCCAATAAAAATGTTTTGCAGTTGAGAGAGGCATAGATGGGTCAGCATTAGGAGGGATTGCTGACACCTGAGTGCCATTGAGTGTCTTTGTTGGTATGGCTGGTCTGCTCCAGGGTAGCACACCCTAACACTTTATTAACATTTATGTTTTTCCCTTTCACATTGTATGTATTATTTTAACCACACCTTCACCTCCTTACATAGCACTTATGTGCTTCTTATTTAACACCTACTAATTTTAATTTGTGTGCTGCCCTGGAGTAGTCAGCCTGTGCCGGCATATTGGGGGCCCACACCCCAGACCCATACCCAGTGTTAGGGACCCCCAGTGACAGAGATGCCTTGACGTACGGCCTGGGGGCTTAGCCCTATATCTGCAGATATATGCAACCAAGATCTCTGTATTATCTGATTATTATATGCATATTTCTCATTCAGTGTGCATTTGGGATACAAACTGTTTTTTTTTCCTAACCAGATTTACCCCTCCCTGTTGGCACCTGAATGACAATACCTCTGATTGAGCAGCTTGCCAATAAAAGTGTTTTGCAGTTGAGAGAGGCATAGATGGGTCAGCATTAGGAGGGATTGCTGACACCTGAGTGCCATTGGAGAAGCCAGGGGTATCTCCAGGTGAGCTGGCTCTCAGATGTTGTAAGCCATTATCATGTGGCCTTACACTGGGCTATTAGGCCCAAAAATTTGTTATTGTGCATGGGATGGGTTTGGGAGTGTTATTCCCTCTTTGTTGGTATGGCTGGTCTGCTCCAGGGTAGCACACCCTAACACTTTATTAACATTTATGTTTTTCCCTTTCACATTGTATGTATTATTTTAACCACACCTTCACCTCCTTACATAGCACTTATGTGCTTCTTATTTAACACCTACTAATTTTCATTTGTGTGCTGCCCTGGAGTAGTCAGCCTGTGCCGGCATATTGGGGGCCCACACCCCAGACCCATACCCAGTGTTAGGGACCCCCAGTGACAGAGATGCCTTGACGTACGGCCTGGGGGCTTAGCCCTATATCTGCAGATATATGCAACCAAGATCTCTGTATTATCTGATTATTATATGCATATTTCTCATTCAGTGTGCAATTGGGATACAAACTGTTTTTTTTTTCCTAAACAAAGACACAATGTAAGACTTAAACCTAGGATCCAGTATTGTCGCCAAAATATAATGATCTAATTGTAAGAGATCGACGACCCTTGGATCCTTGGTAAGTGAACTAATAGCGTGATCCACTAGTCCTACATATTTAGCAGATTCACTCTGCTTCAACTCCTCCTTCAATTTCGCCAAATGGTTTTGCAAAAGGCCTATCAAGGGAATGACCTGGCTCAAGCTGGCAGTGTCAGAACTAACTTTGCGTGTAGCAGCCTCAAAGGGCTGCAGGATCTTGCACACCACGGAAATTATTCTCCACTGAGCTTGACTCAGGTGCATTCCCGTTCCTCTCCCTATGTCATAGGTCGAGGTGTAGGTTTGGATGGCCTTTTGCTGCTCCTCCATCCGCTGAAGCATATAGAGGGTGGAATTCCACCTCGTGACCACCTCTTGCTTCAGCTGATGGCAGGGCAAATTTAGATTTTCTTGCAAGTCTTGCAATCTCCTGCACGCACTTGCAGAATGGCGAAAATGTCCACAAATTTTCCGAACAACGGACAACATCTCTTGAACACCCCTGTTTCAAGAAATGGTGCACCACCAAATTTACTGTGTGAGCAAAACATGGGACATGTTGGAATTCGCCCACATGTAATGCACTCACAATATTGGTGGCATTGTCGGATACCACAAATCCCGAGGAGAGTCCAAGTGGGGTAAAGCCATTGCGCAATGACCTCCCATAGTTTTTCTAGGAGGTTTTCCGCTGTGTGCCTTTTACTGAAACCGGTGATACACAGTGTAGCCTGCCTCTGAATAGCAATGGGAGATGATGTTGCTGCTGCTGCTGCTGTTGGTGCTGCTGCTGAAGGCAATACATCCACCCAATGAGCAGTCACAGATATGTAGTCTTTTGTTTGCCCTGTTCCGCTTATCCACATATCCGTGGTTAAGTGGACTGTGGGTACAGAGGCATTTTTAAGGACAGTAACAACACTTTTTAATGTCCGTGTACAGTCTGGGTATTGCCTTCCTGGAGAAGTGGAACCTAGATGGAAATTGGTAATGGGGACACAGGATCTCTAGCAACTGGGTAAAACCCACAGAATTAATTGCGGATACTGGACGCACGTCTATTACCAACATAGTTGTTATGGCGTCAGTAATACGCTGTGCAACGGGGTAACTGCTGGCATACTTCGTCCCCCTTGCAAAGGATTGACTTACAGTCAGTTGCTTGGCTAAGTGATCAGGACTAGCATTCCTGGTCCCCTTCCTGGAAGCAGCAGCAGCAGAAGCAACAGGTGTACCTGATAAGGATGCTTCTGAGGAATCCAGGATAGAAGAGGATTCAGTCAGGATCATGACATTGGGTGCAGGACTACTTCCCAATCCCATAAACGCTGAGGATGGGGATGATGCAGGTGTTTGAGGAGATTGCATGCCCTTGGATTTAACAGAGAAAGGGGAGCAGGACGGTGACGCTGGGCAGGCTGCTACATGTTTGTTCACAGTTTCTTTTGACAAAAACTTCTGATGGATGCGCTGCAAATGACGTAACAGTGAGGAGGTCCCAAGGTGCTGCACGTCCTTACCTCTACTTACAATAGCTTTGCAAATGCTACACACGGCTTGACAGTTGTTTTCCGGATTTGGGTAGAATAATTCCATACATGCGAGGTGGATTTTTTGGTCTTTTGCCCTGGCATGACAATGGGCTTTTCCATACCCCGGACAACAACTGTCTCCGTCGGTGCCTTAAAACAAACAACATCATCCTCAACATCGTCATCATCCGCATCCCTCTGTGTGCCAGCTTCACCAACAGAATCCACATCCTCATCCAATTCCTCAGAAGCATCCTCAATAACCAGGTCAAAATCTTGACTGGGGATGCTCTTGCACACACTTGCAAAGGGCACGCAAATTGTGGATTGAACCTCCTCTTCATGAACAGTATTTGAAAGGTCAGGCTCACATATGGCATCCGTGGAAACACTGAGACTCTCCTCAGGGATTTGTGAACTGTCCTTTGTCGTAAAACATTGCTTTTTTTTTTTGTAAATAGTAGCAGAAGGGCTACCATCATTCTTCTGAGAGCCATCAGTCAGAAACAAGGGCCAAGGCCGTAGTCTTTCTTTCCCACTGCGTGTAGTAAAGGGCATATTGCCAATTATATTTTTCTCAGCAGGGGTCTTCAATTTTTTGCTATGGACCATTGTAAATTTTGCTTTATGCTTTGCTTTCAGATGGCCTCTAGGTCTTCGACCATCGGCCTTGCCATCAGGATTCTGACTGCTGGTACCAGCTTCAGCACTTGTATCATGTTGCTGAACACCCGCTATTTCGTCCTCCATCATCCTTCAAGACTATATTTGTATTTTATTAATATTTTGGTGAATTGTCGTCACAGTAAACACAGGATAAATGTCTTACTGGACACACTGGATATGTCGACACAATGGACACTGTGGATATATGTCGCTCGTCACACTAGACACTGGATAATATTTATGTCACACTGGCTGGACACAGGATAATTGTCATCACAGTAAACACTGGATAAATGTCCCACTGGACACACTGGATATGTCGACACAATGGACACTGTGGATATATGTCGCTCGTCACACAAGACACTGGATAATATTTATGTCACACTGGCTGGACACAGGATATATATGTAGTCACTGTAAACACAGGATAAATGTCCCACTGGACACACTGGATATGTCGACACAATGGACACTGTGGATATATGTCGCTCGTCACACTAGACACTGGATAATATTTATGTCACACTGGCTGGACACAGGATATATATGTAGTCACTGTAAACACTGGATAAATGTCCCACTGGACACACTGGATATGTTGACACAATGGACACTGTGGATATATGTCGCTTGTCACACTAGACAGTGGATAGTATTTATGTCACACTGACTGGACACAGGATAATTGTCATCACAGTAAACACTGGATAAATGTCCCACTGGACACACTGGATATGTCGACACAATGGACACTGTGGATATATGTCACTCGTCACACAAGACACTGGATAATATTTATGTCACACTGGCTGGACACAGGATATATATGTAGTCACTGTAAACACTGGATAAATGTCCCACTGGACACACTGGATATGTCGACACAATGGACACTGTGGATATATGTCGCTCGTCACACTAGACACTGGATAATATTTATGTCACACTGGCTGGACACAGGATATATATGTAGTCACTGTAAACACTGGATAAATGTCCCACTGGACACGTCGACACAATGGACACTGTGGATATATGTCGCTCGTCACACTAGACACTGGATAATATTTATGTCACACTGGCTGGACACAGGATAATTGTCGTCACAGTAAACACTGGATAAATGTCCCACTGGACACACTGGATATGTCGACACAATGGACACTGTGGATATATGTCGCTCGTCACACAAGACACTGGATAATATTTATGTCACACTGGCTCCACACAGGATATATATGTAGTCACTGTAAACACAGGATAAATGTCCCACTGGACACACTGGATATGTCGACACAATGGACACTGTGGATATATGTCGCTCGTCACACGAGACAGTGGATAATATTTATGTCACACTGGCTGGACACAGGATATATATGTAGTCACTGTAAACACAGGATAAATGTCCCACTGGACACACTGGATATGTCGACACAATGGACACTGTGGATATATGTCGCTCGTCACACTAGACAGTGGATAATATTTATGTCACACTGGCTGGACACAGAATATATATGTAGTCACTGCAAACACTGGATAAATGTCCCACTGGACACACTGGATATGTCGACACAATGGACACTGTGGATATATGTCGCTCGTCACACTAGACACTGGATAATATTTATGTCACACTGGCTGGACACAGGATATTTATGTAGTCACTGTAAACACTGGATAAATGTCCCACTGGACACACTGGATATGTCGACACAATGGACACTGTGGATATATGTCGCTCGTCACACTAGAAAGTGGATAATATTTATGTCACACTGGCTGGACACAGGATAATTGTCGTCACAGTAAACACTGGATAAATGTCCCACTGGACACACTGGATATGTCGACACAATGGACACTGTGGATATATGTTGCTCGTCACACTAGACACTGGATAATATTTATGTCACACTGGCTGGACACAGGATATATATGTAGTCACTGTAAACACTGGATAAATGTCCCACTGGACACACTGGATATGTCGACACAATGGACACTGTGGATATATGTCGCTCGTCACACTAGACACTGGATAATATTTATGTCACACTGGCTGGACACAGTATATATATGTAGTCACTGTAAACACTGGATACATGTCCCACTGGACACACTGGATATGTCGACACAATGGACACTGTGGATATATGTCGCTCGTCACACTAGACACTGGATAAGATTTATGTCACACTGGTTGGACACAGGATAATTGTCGTCACAGTAAACACTGGATAAATGTCCCATTGGACACACTGGATATGTCGACACAATGGACACTGTGGATATATGTCGCTCGTCACACAAGACACTGGATAATATTTATGTCACACTGGCTGGACACAGGATATATATGTAGTCACTGTAAACACAGGATAAATGTCCCACTGGGCACACTGGATATGTCGACACAATGGACACTGTGGATATATGTCGCTCGTCACACTAGACAGTGGATAATATTTATGTCATAATATAATTGATAATATAATAATTGATAATATAATTGTCGTTACAGTAAACACTGGATAAATGTCACACTACTGTCACACTAGACACTGGATATATATGTCTACACAGGATATATATGTTGTCACACTAGACACAGCCACTTGCATTACTCTGCAGACTCAGAGCTCAGGGGTATAAATCACAACTGTCACACTAGTTACAAGTTGCCTAATAGCTGGCTCTATAAATGTGTCAACTACACAGGGCTTATCAGTTATTATCACCACAAAGTAGCTTGTTCACTACTACAGGCATGGGGTCAGGGCTATAAATCTTGTCACTGAGTGCACGGAGCACAGGTCAGTCAGGGCACAGGACAGTGAGGACACAGGTCAGTGAGGGCATGGACCACAGCACAGCAAAGCACAGAAAGCACCGCACAGCAGCAAGGAGCACGTGTCAAGGAGTACATCACAGGGCACACAGAGCTTCCCCTGCACTATGTCCCCTCTTCAAGACTGGAGTGAAGATCCCGCGAGAATCCGACAGCGCGATGATGACGTTCGGCCTCGTTATTGGTCCGGAATTCAGGCGGGAACTCCCGAGCCGGCTCAGATCCTGACCCGGATCCCGATATTCGGATCTGACGGATCTTGGGGATCCGGACCCGCTCATCTCTAAAAATAATAAAGACAAAGAAGTGTATCTTGCCAGATGCAAGGAGGCTAAGAAAGTGATCAGGAGTGCCAAGGCACAAGCAGAGGAAAAAATGGCTCAGTCAGTCCATAAAGGAAGCAAAACTTTTTTAAGTGAAAGGAGAAATTCAAATGGAGGAATAATAAGACTGCGGACAGACACTGAGAATTTTGTGGAGGGAGACCAGGCAATTGCAGATCATCGAAATAATTACTTTTACTCCATATTCACTATAGAAGGAGAAGGGAAGGGACCACAGTTAAGTTGCAAGGACAGTCATAAAAATAAGGTAGATGGAAGTACATTTACTAGGGAGAAAGTCCTAACAGAACTTTCAAGACTGAAAGTGGATAAATCAATGGGGCCAGACAGAGTGAATCCAAGGATACTAAAAGAACTAAAAGATGTGTTGGTAGCGCCATTAACAGATTTATTCAACCAGTCACTAGATACAGGTGAAGTTCCAGAGGACTGGAAAAGAGCAAACATAGTTCCACTGCACAAAAGCGGAAGCAAAGAAGAAGCAAGTAACTAGAGACCAGTGAGCCTTACATCAGTAGTAGGGAAATTAATGAAGACAATATTAAAAGAAAAAATAGTGGAATATCTTATATTAAACAATTTACAGGATCCAAAACAGCATGGTTTTACTGCAGGGAGAACATGCCAAAGAAGTATCATTGACTTTTTTGACTCCGTGACCAAAATACTAGATGAAGGGGGGGGGGGGCTGTAGATGTGGCATATCTAGACTTTAGTAAGGCATTTGACACTGTCCCATATCGCAGGCTGCTAAATAAACTTGAAAGTGTGGGATTGGATTATAAAACAATTAAATGGATAAGAACCTGGTTGCAAGATAGGAAACAGACAGTTGTAGTAAATGGAGTGCATTCTATGGAGGGACATGTTACCAGTGGAGTACCCCAGAGATCTGTGCTTGGACCAGTGCTCATAATGTCTTTGTTAGTGACATTGCAAATGGTATTGAAGGGAAAGTATGCCTTTTTGCAGATGACACAAACATATGCAACAGAGTAGACACACCAGGAGGGGTAAATCAAATGACTGATGATCTAAGTAAACTTGAAAATTGGTCAAGAGCATGGAAACTACAGTTTAATGCTAAAAAATGCAAAATTCTGCACTTGGGACTCAAAAACCCAAAGGCTCAATATAGTATCAAGGGTACTTATAATGGAAACTACTGAGGAGGAAAGATCTAGTAGTCACTATTTCAAGTCACTTAAAGGCAGGAAAGCAATGTAGCAAAGCAATGTAGCAAAGCAATGAGGAAGGCTAGTCAGATGCTTAGTTGCATAGGGAGAGGAATCCGTAGCAGAAAAAAAGACGTAATAATGCCACTTTATAGGTCATTGGTACGGCCTCATCTGGAATACTGTGTCCAGTTCTGGAGACCATATATTCAGAAGGATATAAATACAAAATAGAGAGTGTACAAAGAAGGGCAACTAAAATGGTGCATGGCCTACATCACAAAACTTACCTGGAAAGACTAAAAGATCTTAACATGTATAGTTTGGAGCAGAGAAGGGAAAGGTGGGACATGATAGAAATCTTCAAATATATCAAGGGTTTTAACATAGTACAGGAGGGAAATTTTATTCAAAGGAAAAGAAGTAATAGAACACAAGGACATGCACTGAAACTGGATGGAGGTAGGTTCAGAGGAAATGTTAGAAAGAATTACTTCACAGAAAGGGTAGTGGATAAGTAGAATAGCCTCCCATCAGAGGTGGTAGAGGCTATGACAGTAGAACAATTTAAACATGCTTGGGATAGGCATATGAATACCTTACAAAGAAATAAGGATGAAAAAGGGTTGAGATTACCTGAAGAGTAAAAAAGTGGCAGGCTAGATGGGCCAAATGGTTCTTATCTGCCGTCATATTCTATGTTTCTATGTAACCCAATACAATAAAACAGCACAATACATTTACAATTGAAATACTTTAAAATAAGTGAAAGAGAAGAAAAAGAAAAAAACAAAAGAAAACACAAGAGAGAACAGTTTATCCAGTATAATACTTGCTGTTCTCAGCTGCCTCCGATCATCCTGCAGCACTCCCCCTCGCGGCGTCCGCATATTTCTCCCCGATGCCTGCTTCTGGTACTTGTGGCACACAGTCCCTCACTGCTCCTCTTCACTCCTCTTCCTCCTCCTCATGTGTGTACCCGTCTCCCTGTGTATTCTGCGTGGCCCTGCCACTCAGTCACTCACTTCATTGTGTGACCAGGTGCCCGGCACCTGCTCCCTTCTCCTGCTCTCTCTTCCTCTGCATACCTGGCCCAGTGCTCCCTCTGCTCTTTGGTGCCCGGTCCTGTTCGGCACTGTTCTTATTGGCACTGCAGGCTTGCGTGCCCCTTCCCGGCGCCTGGTGCCCGACTCCCACACGCGATCCCTGTGATCCCTGCACGTGCCCCTGGCACCCATGCTCTCATCGCATCTCACCAATACAGTATGTATTATGTATACAACTTTCTACACTATGATGTAGTAAAATGTTGTTAAGAAAAAGATGCCAAGAGTATTTATTTGATGTAAGCTTTCCCCATAATTGTAGTGTGTTGCCACTTCAAATACACCCATTGATAATAGGTAAATAAAGTCAAGAATGCAGCAAGCCATGCAGTCTCCTTTGTCAAACATTAAAAAAAATGACTGCTTCCTAAACTCATTCCTCAGTTTAGTCTGGCCTGGAGGACAACTCCAGAGGCTGGTCTTAGAGGATGGCAAGAAGGCATGGATAGAATCGTGGATAGTTTCACAAATAAATTTGTAATGTTGCAGAGCAGATACTGGAGACTAAAGTAGACTGAGATGGTTCCATAAGATGTAGAGAGGATTCAAGAAGAGATAGATATTGATGAGGTCGCTTGCTATCGTCTGGGACTGATGGAGGCGCTTGCTATCGGCTGGGACCAATGGAGACTCTTGCTATTTGCTGGGACCGATGGAGACACTTAATATCGGATGGGATGGAGACACTCATACTTGGCTGGTTCGAATGTTGGTGTGGATCTGTGGAAACCAATGACAGCCAATGCTGGTCGATCCTTCTGGCGAACACTGATGTCAATGGGATCAGAAGGTAGCTATTACTATCGGCGGGGACCAACGATGTTGATTGATAAGGACAACTTTGATGGGAACTTGCAGGGATAAACAGTATCGGCAAAACCAATGATGATGGTTGATTATAGTGGGAACCATTGGAGAAGAACAATATTAATGGGAAGCAATGATGATGATGGTTTGCATCAGCTGGGACCAATGGAGCCAGGCAGTGCAGAAAGATGGAGGATTTGCACCAATGTCTCTGTTCAGGAGAGTTTCCTACAGCAGCTTCATATGTACCATGCAGCTAGGCTGTGGACATCATTGCACTGGCCCCGGGGTGTCTTTCTTTATATGTGTCAGTACATGGTGATTGGATGCAGAGATCAGCTGAATAGGAAATGGTATTGGGAGTTGTGAGATGATCAAGTGACTGATTCCAAGATTGATGCACCCACGTTTAAATTATGAATGGAACCCTGGCATGGTGAAAGGAAGCCTTGGGTTTGGAGAGGATGAGGATAGCGGGGTATGGTGACTACTTGCACCAGAGAGGCGTGCTGAAAGGTGGCAGTATAGACAGTCCTGAGCGCCAATCTCTGCAAATTAGTAGCCTCTTAATGTGGACCAAATCATGAGCCTGGAAAAGCATGTTAGCTGTAAAATGACCTTTTAATTCCTTAGGTCATGACACTCATGACTGAGCACAGGTTACTTAATTAGTACATCAGACATTTGATTTAACTGTGCTCGGTCATGAATGGTCTTGACTTTGAATCAGAATCAAAAACAGCTTTATTGGCAAGGTATACTTGCGTATACTAGGAATTTGATTTGGTTTGCTGTGCAACAGCCAGTTAGGTGCAGTTAAACAGTAACAGTACAGATATACATAACACCTACAGGTATACACTAGATGTACCCAGGGGATTATAGAAGCAAAGACAGCACAGTTATCACTCAGGGAACACATACCTGCCGAGCTGCACAGCGCCTAGGCAGCCATTAGCGGCACCACTGGTCTCCGCAAACAGCCAAGTAGGTAAAAATAAGCAGAGACTGTACAGTTATCACACAAGGAACATGCACAGAAAAACAGATCATACCAAAAACAAAGGGGGGAAATATTTGGCTGAGCTGCACAGCTCCCAGGCAGCCATCAGCAGCACCATCTTGGTTAAAGTTACATCCAGGACCTGGACAGACCACTTGTGGGGAGAGTGTGTGAGTCAGTAAGCATGGGAGTCAGTGAGGCCAGGGGCCAAGGTCCACCATCGCTGCATGCCAATGCAGACGCCATACCTCCTTCCTTGGGGCTCCTCTCGTGGGAGCCATCGCTGGGCCCATTTGGAGCTGGGATAACACTGGGGGAGGCTCTCCCAGCCCACCGGTGGCCCATGCTGGGACCTACACGCCTGGACTATCCTCCATTCGACCATGCAGGTGTTCCTTCAGCCTGGAGTCACCCAAAGCTGATGCCACTGGGTGCCACAGCTGTGGCTCTTGCTGGTCAGGATGGGTCCAGGTCGGAGATCCTCCACAGCCCACCACCTGGGAGGCCGTGGCCGAAGGTCCTGCACACCATGGTGCTGCCCCGTCTGCTCCAGGCCAGGAGGACAACGTGTCCAGCGCCAGGGGCACTCAGCAACCAATCTCCCTCCTTTCTCCTCTGGAGTGGACCCTCGCAGAGTCCTCTGCACCAGCACGCCACATCTCACCACTCCTCTTCACCAGGGGCTGAGGATGGGAAATCCTCGTGCTTGCGACCATCCTCGGATCATTGACAATCAAAATATTGCATCAGATGTCTTAAATGGCCAAATCAGTGTGCAGTTATTTTAAAGTGATATAGTAATAGTCTAGAAATAATGTAAAAACAGCTCAGCCACAGACTACACAAACATACTGAAAGAATCACCAAGTTCCAAGGCAAATCTATGCATAATAGCTGCTCTCTGTTGCAACCCTCACAACAGTATTCAAAACTGGTAATGTCAGCAAAATAACTGCTCACCAGGAGCTACATTGATTTGGTTTCTATGGCATAAAAGGTGTACACAGTCTTACGATTATCATACACAAATATCAAAAAGCTGCTGGAGTGACGTAAAGCACAAAAACATCGGACTCTACAGTTGTTCAAAGGGATTCAGTATTGAATCCCGGCGGTCGGGATCCCGGCGTTCAAAATCCCGACGCCGGAATCCCGACAGCCGAAATGCCGACAAGGGGGGGACGTGGATCGCCCCCCCTTGCGGGCTCGCTGCGCTCGCCACGCAGCGGGCCCGGTGCCTCGCTACGCTCGGCACGCTATTTTATTCTCCCTCCAGGGGTGTCGTGGACACCCCAGGAGGGAGAAAGTGTCGGCATTTCGGCGGTCGGGATTCCGGCGTCGGGATACTGAACGCAGGGATCCCGACCGCCGGGATCTTAACTGCATCCCGTTCAAAAGCATCCTCCAGAATGACAAATTAAGAATTACCATATGCCTGTAAGGATTCTGGGAGTATCCCCGGCAACCTAACTCCGCTGCCTCTGGCTGGGGTTGACGGACGTGTGCTGTGCTAGGCTTCACCTGGGCCAGTCTCGGCTGAAGGGCGAATTAGGTCCGCCCCACTCCGCTACAGGCAGGTCTTAGGAGAATACAACACATCCGCCGAGGCCAGGAGAGAGCAAGGGGACAGGCTAACTAAACCCCAGAACCGGGGAACTCCCAGAAACCCCAGGGGAGCAATACTGCTCAATAGGTGACACAAAATGGCAACAATGCTTGTGAGATGTTATATAGAGAAATGGCAACAATGCTTGTGAGATGTTATATAAAGAAATGGCAACAATGCCCAGAAGGTGATATCATAAAATAGCAACAATGCTGGTGAGATATTATAAAGAGAAATGGTAATAATGCTGACTGAGAAGCCCAATACGAAATGATGCCCAACAGCAGGAGGAGAAACACAGAGTAACCCCTGACTTATCTGGGAAGATGACAGGATCCCAGACAAGCCTCTGCAGACGTCTGAAGGTGATGAGTCTCACAGCTGGGCACACAGGCAGAATTCCAGACATGGCAGGACAAACCAGGCAAGGCAGAGCAGGCGGAGAACAACATGGGAACTTCCGACAGGGACCAGGACCAGGAACACGAACTTAGCAAACAGCTGACAGAACGCTATAACCGGCGTCAGGGAGAGAAAGACGCCGGCTTATATTTGAAATAGCCGCCCCCTGTGGTGACATCACTTCCTTGTACGCTCTGCATATTCTTCCCCCTGCAGGAGCGGCCGGAGCGGAAGCTCGGGGTGTTGCCTAGCAACATCCCCGAAGCTTCCTGATGACGCGAGTCGGAAGATGGCCACCGTCCTAGCAGCGCAGATGCTGCCGTGGGACCTGGACGGCGGCGACGCCAGGTACGACGCCTAACAATGCCATTCTGATGGACAAATCTCTTCCGTCTCAAGTGTGTAAACATTTAAGTTTTGTGAAGGAGGAATAATTATATAAAATAGGATGGTTATTCTTATTTTTGCCTGGGCCCCTTCGTTCTAATGAAAGAAAATCTTAAAGCTACAGTACAATGGCATTCAAGAGAATTATGGTACTTTACACGTTTGGGAAAGGTCATTTCCTATTTGAACAGTGCCTTCATACTGAACAAAATTTCAAATAAAACTGGTTTGCAGAGTTTGGCTACGAAAAACTTGATTGGTGTGCAAGATCCTCCACCTCCAAAGAATACCTTTGGCATATTTTGTAAGGCCAAGTGCAAAAAAAGAACAAACTTCAGTGACTGACCTCACTAATGTAATGGTGGCTGAACAAATGCAATCTCAGGTGTTGCATTCCAGCATCTTTGTATGTGACTTTCTTAAATACAATACATCTGCACATGCGGCTTCAGATTAAAATAATATTCAGCATGCCTATATTCTGAGCGACCAAGGCTGTGTAAGCATATGCAATGCTATGTTACAGTGTTTTCTAGTAAAACACTGTAACATAGCATTTTCATATGCAGATACAGACAGGATTGCACAGGATTCTATTGAATTCTATTGCACATAGAATATAGACATGCCACATTTCATTTTAATCAGCAGAACCAGATTACACTTTTTGATGCATGGTAGTTGCATGCAATGACATTTGGCATGAACAAATCACTCGGCGCTCAAATTATTACAGTATGTGTATCATGACTTGTACAGACAATAGAATTATGTGGGCACATTTATAGTCTAGATTTCAACATAGACAAAATGTGTCCATTCATAATGTTGACATGGACATTTATGGTATAATACTGACAAGTCCAAAAACTGCTGTGGAATTGCTGCTTTCCTTGCAAATTTGCATTGCAATCCAATTAGAAGTTTGCAATGAACCAAAGTAAACTTGCATATTTCATTCCCACCTCACTGTGGTCACTCCCATGAATGAAATATGCAAATTTACTCTGGTTCATTGCAAACTTTTAATTGGATTGTAATATAATTAGAGATACAGTAAGCAGGGAAAATCTTTAATGGTGCTCACACACAGTGAGATTTGTGCTACAAATGGAGCAGCTCAATAGAGCTGCTCCTGGTGATTCTATTGCCAATCGCCACCATTCGCTTTCCGCCAGAAGGTGGTGAGATGCTTGTGCGCCCCACAGGCTGCCCGCACTAACTCTGCCCATCTCCCTGAAGCGGATCAGCGGCCAGGTAAGCAGGGTGAATACCTTAATGCAGAGACACAGTAACCCTGCTGGTGCCCGGCTCCATCCACTGTGGGATGGAGGGGGGAGGGGGTTTGCCGGGCGCTGCAGGGAGAAGGAGCCCTGTGGGGGGCAGGGTGGTCACCAGGCGCTGCAGGGAGAAGGATCCCTGTGCGGGGGAGGGTGGTCGCTGGGTGCTGCAGGGAGAAGAGAGCCGATGAAGAAGGGAGGGGGGTTGCTGAGTGCTGCACAGAGAAGGAAGCGACTGTTGGGGGTCAGAGGTTGCTGGCCGCTGCAGGGGGGAGAGAGCTGACAGCTGCTTCATATTGCTGGGTGGGACAGGGAGTTAGTATTTGCTGGCAACTTATGTGTTGATTGGAATGGGGTGGTCTGTGTGTATTTAAGCCTGTGTGTGTGTGTCAGCATTTTCAGTTGGCATTTGTGTGTTGGCATATGTGTGTCAGTATGTCAGCATCTGTTTGCGTGTGTCAGCATCTTCGTGTATGTCGCTGTCTGTTTATAAGCAACTGTGTTGGCATTTGTATGTATATGTCAGTGCGTCAGCATCTGTAAAGCTGTGTACACACGGGGGAGATATATTGCTGAGCAATATATTGCTCAATGCCCCCTTTTCATCAGCGACCAGAGATGGTCACTGATGAAAAGAAACCTCTGCCGACTGTGCCGCAGAGGTAATCAGCTAGTCGCAGGAGCAAGGACCAGCGATTAGAACGGGGCTGAAAACGGGAGCATGCACCCGGCGTCCGTATTCCCAGCGATATCAGCCCCTATCGCTGCCGTGTGTACACAGCTTTAGTGTGTCTGCACCTGTTTGCGTTTGTCAGCATATTTGTGTCGGCATTTGTGTGTGTCTGTATGTCATTATATTAGCATCTGCATATGTGTCAGTGCCTATTTTTGTGTTGGCATTTTTTTTTTGTGTTTGTCTGTCTGTGTCTGTGTGTTTCGTCGTCCTTTTGTGTGTCAGTGTTTGTGTGTGTCAGTGTTTGTGTGTGTCAGTGTCTGTCTGTCAATGTGTCAGTCCCCTAGACACAGTACCCCCCAAGCCAGAGTCATACACTATGCACACCATTTTTTTTTATTGTGGAGGTGTGATGCACCGGAAAGTATATTAATTAATTCCCTTTTCCTTTCTTCTAGCAGGTAAGTGTATTAACTGTAGGAATGTCCATGGCAATTTTTCTTTCTTTTATATATCAGGTATTTTATTTTACAAGTTAAAACATTAACATGTATATGCAATAAACATTACATTAATGCAGTAACAAAGATATTTACAATTATGACGGACACAAAACACAGAACTATAAGACAATTTATAGATAGATATTCAACATAGATATACTCAGGGGTTAAAGTGAGGCGGAACGGGGCGGAACTGCGTTCCGTCAGTTCCATTTTGGAGGCGGAACGGTTCCGCCTCCATCCGCTCACCTTGCCCCCTCTGCTTCTCCCTGCCTGCATTGCTAAACAAGACAGCCGGGTAGAGTGCTGGAAAACCCGGCTGTCTCAGAGCACGTCGTCCATCCGTCCGCGGGCGGCTATTTGAAATGACGTGCCAGCTTGCGACTGCCTGATTGGCAGCCGGGCTGCGCGTCATTTCAAATAGCTGCAACGCACACGGAGGGATGGACGACGTGCTCTGAGACAGCCGGGTTTTCCAGCACTCTACCCGGCTGTCTTGTTTACCTTGTGTTGCTGGCAGGGGTGTCGAGGATTGGCAGGTATGCATGGGCTGACCTTTCTGCAGAGCAGTCACCTGGACCATGACGCCTAGTAATGCACAGCCGGCTCAAAGCTCCACTCCCAGTGTCCGGTCACTGCAGACCACATCAGCAGAGAAAGAGCACTTTCTGTGACTGCAGAAGTAGCTGCCCGGGCTGAGATCCTTACTTGCCAACAGCTGAGTGGAGAGCAGTGCGGAGCTTCTGTGGGAGATAGGGAAGCAGCGGCATCTGTTCTAGAATGACCATGAGCAGTGTAACCTGCACTGGTGGATGTCCAGCAGCTGCAGCAGGGAAACAAGCTATGTGCAGACCTCCTACCTGAAAAGGATGAAGGTGAGGGGCCCTGTGCCAGCCATTATATTATTGGTTTTATGATTGTGTCACTTTTTCACATGTGCCAATGTTGTGTACTGTGTCCTCATTCTGCAAATTATGTCATATTGGGGTGTGATGTAGGGTACATAACTTGTGGCATAATGTAGGGAACGGAACCTTGCAGTGTGATGTGGGGTTATGCGGTGTGATTTAGGGGATGGGTATGTGTGGTATGATGTATGTGGTTGGAGATGTGTGGCGTTATGTAGTTGGCATGATATAGAGTCTGTAGACGTGCAGCGTGATGTGGTGACAGGGACGTGCATCTTGATTTAGGGGCAGGGGAGTGCGGCGTGATGTAGGTGCAGGGACGTGCGGCGTTATTTAGGGACCATTGACAGACAGACACAGCAGCAATGGCGGGCTGGGCCAGGGGCAGGGTGCCATCTGCCCACCAGGCCACTACAATACTTCATAAGTAGGGCCACCGCAGCCTGTCACCTTCATGGTGTCTGCTGCACAGTGTGTGTCAGGCTCTGACAGGCAGCAAGCATGATAAAGGGGACTGCTGCTGGCATGCTGTGTGCGCTATCTATGAGTACAGTAGCATGTTACCACTGGCACTGAGCAAGAAAACCCTAGCAATGAGCATGTAGGTAAGCAGCACTTACTGTATGTGGCATAATATGGAAGGGTCATTACCGTGTGTGGCATATTGTGGGGGAATATGTTGTGTGACATAATGTATAATGGGCATTACGGTGTGCATAATCCCCTGTCCCACAAAGCCATGCCCTAAAATTTTGTGGCGTGCCTACGGCGCGCACTTTCACATTGTTTGGCCTGTTAGATTCTTTTGCACTTTGGGGCATAATTTGCATTAAGGGTGGCGTTATGTGGCCCGCATTATTGTTTCCATGTCTATGTGAGATAGGTCATACATTCTGAGCTCGCAGGGGGGCGCCGAATACCCTAGCACCCGCCCTGGTTGTGACATATGGGGGGTAGGGGGGGAGATGGCGGGGAAGAGAGTTCCACCACCTCACCAGGACCACTTTAAGCACTGGATATACTGTTACCATTTTTACATGACATCAAAAGGACAATATTATCACTAGTATATGCTAAAATACAACTTTATTATTGTGCAGTACTATACCTGCTGCAGCTGTAAACTGTTACTTAGTCTCTCTATGTATTAGGTAGTCCCGATAACGAAAGCGTCTATTTTTGTTTTGTAGATTGGAGTCCCGCACTGACTATCCTGGCAATGGGCTTACTATATTTGTAATCCACAAGCGAAAGTGAATCAGGTAATAATTGCTGGCTGTCTCACAATGTAACAACACTGCAACAACACTGTATATATCCTTTCTCCACTTTTCTTCATATCCTTTGCCTAAGCGTGTAAGTCACTGTACCATGAAGCCATCTGTATAAAGTCTTTACACCATATTGCTTATTACAGTCACTATTTCTCCATCAAATAATATTAGTCAGGGAAAATGACTTCTCTCCTGATGAGGAAGCACATAAATGTCTGCCTGTTGTACAGTTATCATCTGAGGTAAACGCAGTCTCTGTGTTAACCCTGCATTAGGGTGTTAGCGTCTTTTAACCTTCCTGGGATAGAACATCTTTCAATATATACATTTGGGTGAGAGAAGAACGTATTACAGCCTTTCTGAGGTAAATGTCTCTTTTCTGTCTGTGGCTTGTGCATAAACATAGCATACTTTAGTTCTATGAGGTAAAATGTCCTTTTCTGAGGTAAAATGACTTTAAACTGTATACAGCTGTGTAGGTAATTATAAGAACACCTCCTGGACTGGTACAGGTACAGTATGTATGTATTTTGGGGCTAGACTCACCACACCTCTCATTTATTCATTTACAGTCCAACAGGTGACAGAAATAACTTGAGAGGGATTTCTGCATACCCCCAGTAAGTACAAGCATCCTCCATGCTCCCTTTGTCTGCCACACACTTTCTGCCTGGACCTCTCCTCACCACCTGCACTGTCCAACTGCTCACCCTCCTTCTGACCCAGGTCATGTGAAATGCTACAGACTTTCTCTGCAGCTGCAGAGGCTGCTGGGAATTATTCACCACTGTAAACAAATTCACCATAACTTTATATACAGATACAGATGTAGCGTGATTCATCTTTGCAGTGGATTGCGATTGCGACGTCAGCCCCCGCCCCGCGCCATCTGTATGCCGGAAGGGGACGCGCGCGCGCACGAGGTGCGCGCGCGTCCCCTTCCGACTGTGCTGCCCTCGGTCGCCCACACCGGGCGACCGCACCCCCCGCAGTGTCCTCGAGTCCCCCCCAGCCCCCTCGAGCGGGAGGCGGACAGTATTGCGTCCGCCTCGCCGCCCGGATACTGAGACGCGTGTGCGTGGGGGACGCACGCTCGTCTCAGTTAGATGGAATGCCGTGTTGCTGGCGGATTGCCAGCAACATGCTGCTGGCGGTTCGCCAGCAACAATAAGTCCGGCTCCATCTGTATCTGATATTTTCATAACAATGCAATCAATATACAGCAATATAGACAACTCAGATACAAGAAGGTCATGCTATACATTTCAGGGTATCACAACTTTTCCCCGCTAAAATGAAACCTGTCCGCAGGTATCTCAGTACCTTATACATTTTTTTGCATCAAGATTACGGGCTTCCGTGGGTACCATAATCGTACACCACTCTCATATGGATAGTCTACAGGCGGTACTTTGTTGGTAATAGAAAGTTCTTTTGTAGCAACACATGAGGGATTTTGCACCATAATATCCCGGCAGTTCTGTTCTGAAGATCCCGACCACTCTACTATAGGTGTAATGTTTACTCTTTCACCATCTTGTCTGCGAGAAATAGCACGATAATCTGGTGTGTTGTGGTGGATCACACTGGGATGGTCTTCTGTCATTTGAGAATTACTCTGGTCCAATGAATCAGGCGAAAGTTTAGAACTGAATACTCTTGCAATTTGGTTGTATCATCCCACTTTGTTCTAGGTCTGACTCATTGAAATATTGTTGTCTTTGTCTATCTAAGTTTCCTAGGCAGTATGGTGGATATTCATGCTTTTGAGAAAGCTGTTGAACATCAGTTCCTCCTTTCCCACTCGCAGTATCCTTTTTCACTTTTCCAATGTCACTGTATTGATAGTTATGCTGATAGAAATGGGAACGGCCCTTATACCGTGGATAGTGCCAATGACTTCTGTGATTTTCTGCATAACCTCTACCTTTAACTTCTACACCCCCAGGCCCAGTGAGATTGATAGCCTGTAGACCTTTTTCTCCTTCCGCAATGTCAAACTCAACTTCCTCTCCATTTCTCAGACTTCGATATCCATTAGGATTATTTGTCCGTATACCCGTGTAATGTACAAAGATATCGCTTTCTTTGTTTTCATGGGTGATGAACCCATAACCTTTTCGTACATAAAACCAGACAACTCTGCCCAAAACATTGTTCTTGCAGACATGAAGATCTATTGTGGTGGTAATTTCTCTTCCTCTTATATGACATTGATTAACATGCAGGGGCCGCCATTCTGTAATGTTAGAATTTATGCCAATTGTTCCCCTCTGAGGCTCATTCTCCAACCTCGGGGCATTGGAGTTTAAAGGCACTTCACTATAGCAGTCTCGCTCTATATGTCCACTCTTTTTACAGTGCCTGCAAATCGGGCTTCCTCAGGCATCGAATTGATCGGACAATCTCCTTCCTCGTCCTCTTGCCATAGTCCATTGGGTCCGACCTCGGCTATCTTGCTCTCTATACCACCCTCTGCATTTGATTGTCGCTTGTTCTTTGCGTAAATCTTTTAGTTCTTGTCCCATTTCGGCCAGGTCGTGTGACCTTGTCAAGTTGAGCTGTAAGAGCCCCGGACGAGTCTTTACTGGTCTGGGCTTGTTGCGTGCTGGTCCCTTTTACAGCCTGTGTCAGAATTTGAACTGCTTGTTCTTCGTCCTCAGACTAATCTTCAGCCCCCAAAACTGAACTGTATTCATTTTCGTCACTCTGGTTCAAGCCTAGTATTTGAAAGGTCGACTCTTTGAACTCTTCAAAAGTACTTTTGATATTCTGCTTTCTCCACATCCGTAATTGTGCACTCCTCTTGCACCTTCAACGAATAAATTTACAAGTGTCTCATAATCCTGTGTTTTGTTTCCAGGTTCTCTTGCTCTTATAGCCTGCATAGCTTCCTGTAATGCCAATGCATAATCACGTAGGGATTCTTGTGGCTTCTGATTCCGGGCATACAGTCGCCCCTTCAGATCAGCTATGGTTTTTGCATCAAAGATTACAGCTAGTTTTTTAAATACACACACTACAAAAAACGAGGTTGCTTAACTGCCAAAAAAGGGGGAGGAACCTAAAAGACCTTCTCGTTAAAAATGATGTGTCCATCACGAGTCAAGTGACCAGAAGCCATTTTCTTGCAAAAAAACCTGGCTCATATAGGTGCACAGGATGTGCCACATGTAGCCATCTAGAAGTTGGGCCTGATATCACCCATCCACACTCTGGCAAAAGGTTGGCCATCAGATATGTATTAAGCTGCCATGATAAATATGTGGTCTATGTGATTAAATGTCCATGTGGACTCGCCTATGTGGGAAAAACGGTGTGCTGTTTTCGTCAACAGCAAGTCAACATAGGTCGGCCATTCGGCTGGCACTTGCAGGAACAGAAATAGACCAACCAGTGGCCAGACACTACAAACAAGCGGGGCGTTCCTTGGCCCAACTTAGGTACAAATTGGTGGACCATGTGCCTCCTCTCAAAAGTGGTGGCGATAGAGCTCGTCTACTGTTACAGAAGGAAGTAAAATGGATCAGGAAGATGGACACTCTTGCCCGTAAAGGGCTCAATGAGAACTGTAACCTGTATTGCTTTCTATAAATGGCTATAGATTGACCTCCTGGATTCATGAATACTATCAACAAAATCATTAGGATTTAATGTCAGCAAATAATGGATTTTTTTAGCATAGGTAGCTAGACGGCAATGTAAACTAGCAGATATTCATGTTTTCACATTTTTTTTATTTTTTCTTATTTCTCTCATAACCTTTATTCAGTATGAGGTTATTAACTGTTTATTAGATATGTTTTTTGTAGATATTATCACTATTCCTGTTTCACCAGGTCCTCCTGATTGAGCATTAGCATGTCGGAAGCCGCCGCCGCCGGGGATACACTCAGCTGAAGCGTTGCTAGGAGACGGGGAAGCCAGAGGACATCACGTGACCTCAGCAAGCTGGATCACGTTTACACGTGATCCAGCTTGCTGAGGTCACGTGATGTCCTCTGGCTTCCCCGTCTCCTAGCAACGCTTCAGCTGAGTGTATCCCCGGCGGCGGCGGCTTCCGACATGCTGATGCTCAATCAGGAGGACCTGGTGAAACAGGAATAGTGATAATATCTACAAAAAAATCTGTCTGAAATCTCCCTGTTGTCCCGGCGCGCTGATGCAACACGCTGATACGCCGCAGACGGATGTGCGCTCCCTCCCCCTGACGCTCTCTGGAAGGAACAGGTGTTAGGGATCTTCCCCACTGATGCGGTAAGGTATATATACCGTCTTACATATTTGCACTGTACACCCTGATGAAAAATGTTATAATACATTTGAAACGTCGGTCCACCATACTTGGCTGCTGTGTTGTTGTTTTTTGGAGTGCCACCCATCTGCATGCTACTATATTGGAGTGAATCTTCACCTCGTGGAAGGGCACCCATTCCATCATCATTTGTTAGCGGAGTGCCGACCATACCAACATTGACTATATATATATATATATGCACACACATATATATTTATACATATATGCCACCCTGCTTCCCCCCTCCTTACCTGAATCCTCCGCCACCCCACATGCTATGCCACTCTGCGTCTCCCCTCTGTCACCCTATATGCTACGCCACCCTGCATCCCCCCTTCCTGTATCCTCTGCCACCATGCAACTCTGCGTCTCCCCTCCCTGACTGCTCCACCACTTTACAACTCCCCTCCCTGCATCCTCTGTCACTCTGCGTTCCCCCCTCACACTCTGCGTCCTGTGCCACCCTGCGTACGTCCTACCTCCCTTCGTCCTCAGCCTCCCCTCCCAGCATTCTACGCCACCCTGCGTCTCCCCTCCCATGTGCCTATTCTGCAGCCTGAGGGGCTGGGGACATAGCCAGCAGCTCACAGAGCCACTAGCCGACTATAAAGATAAGAAAATGTGTTTTATGGATTTTAAAAGGTGTTCACTAGACTTTGTTACTTGTTTTCAATGGTTGCTGCAGTCTCTTATACAAGAGAGAGAAAGAGAAGTTTTTTTGTGGAGTATAGTACAATCTCTTGTTCCCCTTCTGGTTGGAGTTGAGTATTATTTAATTCTTGTTGAGTCTGGGGTATAATTTCGTATGATACTACTCCTTTCAAATTTTCACTTGTAGTGTTATACTTCACAGTTAATCTATTCTTAATTAGTTATTAAGAGGTTGGTACTTGTGTATTATCACATCGCCCAGTTTCCTTACGTACGCTACTGTACTGAAATCGCATTGCATGTCACATTATAGTGGCAATAGAGAAAAGGGTGGGCCCGGATCACACTAGGTGATTCGGGGTCAGGTGCACCTGACCTGAGTTGAATTCCTGAGCTGCTGCCCTAGGACAGGGTAGTTAGTCCTGTGCAGAATGAATAGAACAAAAAAGACAAAAAGGGGGGGGGGGGGCATTATAGTGGCATGCGATGCGATTTTGTTCCCGCTCACTGTCATTCACTCATTTCCGCCCCCTGTGACAGGAATGGCAGCATCCCTCAGACCTGCAGCAGAATTTTCGAAATGGCTATGGCTGTACCTGTAAATATGTTCAGCTTGCCTAAGACGGAGGAGGCTGTGCAGTTCTTTCAGTACCATCATCTATGCAGTTGTCAGTGAAGGAGTGTATGTAGCGGTGCCATGTCAAAGCATGCCGTCTGAAGGTGAGCCTAATAGCAGGGCAATATTTTCTGGGGTGCCGCATATCATTCCTCACCCTGATAAGATTCATATATTCCTGGGCAGAGGAGCTCACAACCATCGATTATTGCGAGCGTGAGCTCCAAATTTCAAGGAAAACTGCGGTCCTGTACAATGGATGGATGCGGGAGGCCTGCACCATGGACCTGATGGCGCAGCGGCGTATCGGTGGCCCAGGCCACATTGTTGAGGTCGATGAAAGCTTGTTTGTAAAGAGATCTTCTCCCTGTTAGTAGGAAGTGATCTAGAATAGTGTGTGCGAACTCCTACGTGTTTCGGCTTACATAAGCCTTTTTCAAGGATTGCCTGAAGCCCACCAAGGCTCCTTTCTGACCCGCTTCTCAGACAATTAAACAGATACAGATACCTCTGAACATTTTCCACTGCACATCACTGCACAAGAGACCTAAGGAGATAAAGGATCCTGTCGGGAATCTCCCTGTAGTGACACGGCACTGGAAAAATCCCCACCTGAGGGACCCCAAATAGGTGTACCTTGAAACACCAAGTAAAAGAAGACCCATTATTCCTCACGTAACCAAATTTATAAGCAATAAAATACTCAACTTTACACCACTGTTCCACTCAAATTCTTATACACACACTAAAACACCAAAACAGAATTCATACAACACAAAAGGCAGTGCTGTAGCCCACCCAAATTGTACCATAGATAAACCAAGAAGGGTTTGGGAAACCCTTAAGGCTCAGCAGCACCTGGAAAACATAACATCATCAAAGGGAGTGCAGTATTTCATTCCCCCTTCTTTTTGCAGGGACTGTATCTGGCTGATTTGTAATTCCGTGGATTCTACTTCGTATATGGCTTTAATTCCATCAGTAATTTCCAAGTTATTTCTGGTTGTTTTGTGCTCTTGGATTCTATTTGATCTGTGGTTTTAATTCCACCAATAGTTTCCAAGTAGATTAGGCTGTATTTCGTTTGGTGTTGTAATTTCACCTTTTGATGCAAGACTCTTTGCTGTGCTTTGCCTTAATAATATTTATTTTATATTATATCATATCAGAGTATTGCATGTGTGCAGTGCTTTACTTCACTCTATGAGCCTTATTTTGGTTCATTCTTTCTGACAAAATCCTTCTTAGATGGACAAAACCATGTGCACTGCAGGGGGGCAGATGTAACATGTGCAGAGATAATTAGATTTGGGTGAGTAATTTTGTTTCTGTGCAGGGAAAATACTGACTGCTTTATTTTACACTGCAATATAGATCTCACTTTGAAGTAAAATCCCACCCAAATCTAATTCTCTCTGCACATGTTACATCTGCCCCACCTGCAGTGCACATGGTTTTGCCCATCTAAGAAGGATTTTGTCAGAAAGAATGAACCAAAATAAGGCCCTATGTGCTTTACATTTAGTTTTCTCTGATCTCTTCAAGTGATTCTATTGCCATTCAATGTACCTTTTATAAAGACAATATGATGTCATTTGGATCCAGAGTGTTAGTGTAGCAGTTATTTTGGTGTTTAAATTCACCTTCTTTATATCACTTTGACTTATTTGGATCACTTAGGAAATCCAGATGATAGAGTATTGCGTTATATTGGATGAATTACAAACAGTCTTACTCTGATTTGTTAATGCAATTTTAGTGACATCTAATGGTGTCACTTAAGAAGGCACAGTGTAACTTTATATCAGGAAGCACAATAGATCTTTATATCAGGTAGCACATACACAGTAATAGACAAAGAAGAAAAAGGCTAGAGGTATCTCGGGTGCACTCTGGTTTTTGTCATATGGTCCGATCAACTGATTCGAAAGAAATATTTATTAAAAATTAATCTTTATTATTATTGTTTAAAAAAAGAGGGAAGATATATATATTCTCTCCTCTCCACAAAAAAAATGAAAGAAAAAGAAGTGTATTAAAGTAGGAAATGGTGCTTTTAAAAGAAAAATGATTGTAAGGTTCTGGTCTTCATGTGCCGTTATTTATGTGCTTAATATTTGTATAAATTGTACCCTTTATTGTGTTCCAACTTTATTTCCCTTATTCAGGGTATATTTGGCTTTACTTTTTATGTATATTGTTAATCACCTCTTAGTTGGATAATTTATCTCCTTTTTATTAGTTTGAGTGGATGACAGGCATAATTCACTGTTGGTATATTCTCGGACTCTGTATCAATTCTTGTTGCATTTATAACCTTTTAATCTTTGATATTTTTCTGGGCTCTCTGCCAGCTCTCAATTGCAATGTTTTATGATACTTTGTGTCCTTCAGTGTGAGTTCTTTAGTGGGAGATGTATTTTTTTTTATTGTTGCTAAGTCCATTTCTAAAGCTGTCGTTTAAACAGGGGTGAGGGATATTTAGATTTTATTCGATGTGCCTCAGCACTTGTGTGCTTATATGTTTGCTGCTTTTTACAGTTATGGTGTGTACCCTGGGATTTTTGTTGTTCCCTCTTCTCCTTGTTATTTAATTACAGGAGAGAGTTACATGTACATGCAGCCTGTGACAGTCTTTCTTAAGACCTTTCCTTTTTCACCTTAACTACTGTGTGTGTTTTTGCACCCTGCAAGTCCTCACAATTTGGTATCAGTACAGTGTTTTTGATAGCATGGCATTCTGTTTTTTGTCACTGTTGGCAGATGTATGGTATTACCGCTATGTATTGCGCTATTCACTCTTTCCTCCAATACTGCCTTAGGTAGCTGTCAATTGCTACGTTTACTGCTTCTAACTGCATTTCCACCTCTGTTATTATATTTACCAATTTGTATTATGAACGTTGTCCATATAATGTTTGGTGGTATTTGGAGGCAGTTATTTATTTCAGTTGCTGCTTATTTCTGCAGCTTATCTTCTGCTGGCAGTTCATGTGGCGTATTACATCAATCAATATAGCGCTTAATGGTATTTTGTGACAGTAACTTACTGCTCTCGCTGCGTATATCTGCAGCTTATCTCTTGTACTTCTATTAAATGATTTCTACTGTAAGCTCAATCAGTGCCGTGCTTCAGAAATTGCATACGGTAACATTGGCTGTTAGTGTCATTGCTTGTCCTATGCAGCTTTATACTGTTACACGTGGCAGTAGTGCTATAATCTCCCTGTAGCATTTGCACATTTATTGTATTTCGCGACACTATAATTGCTGGCACACTCTATAATATGTCCGCTGTCCGTTGTGACAGTAACTCACTGCTCTCGCTGCTTATATCTGCAGCTTGTCTCTTGTACTTTTATTCAATGATTTCTACTGTGAGCTCAATCAGTGCCGTGCTTCAGACATTGCATACGGTAACATTCACTGTTATTTTCACTGCAGCGTCATATTGTTACACGTGACAGTAGTGCTATAATCTCTTTGTAGGCTTTCCACATTTATTGTGTTTATCTAAACTGTAATTGTTGACACACACTATAATTTATTGTGTTTATCAACACTGTAATTGTTGACACACTCTATAATTTATTGTGTTTATCAACACTGTAATTGTTGACACACTCTATAATATCCCCGCTGTCCCCCGCTGGCGGTGTCCGTGTTAAGCCGCATGCAGGCTTACACGGCTCCGTCAGTCTATCTCCCTGGCATGTCAGGCGTCTCTGCCCGGCACGTCTGTGCTGCTTCACACTCTGATTAGCGGCTCCTGCCTGTTCTCTACAATGGTGGGTGCACGTGTTTTACAATTCTAAACATTTCTAAACATTTTTTGGACACCAGAACTATTTACAAATCACGCGCCTATGCTATGGTCTGTCTTTATTTGTTTCTCTTGGTAACCGTTGTCAGGGGGAGGATCTGCTAATTATTTCTTTTAATTCGGGTTTCCTCGTTTTGTTCTATGTGTTTTTATGAGGGGATTTCTCAATTTGTAAATCTAGTGGACCCATTTTTCCTATGTTGCCTTAAGTGATGGATGGCTTAGATTTCTTGTTGCTCTCTTGGTATATTTATTATTAGTTTGTGGCTATTCACTGTTTATTTCATTAATTCATATTTACAGCCTATATACTGTATATTTTTAATTGGGGGGTCTCCTTTTTTATATATATTTCCTTGTTCTCTCTGGATTGGTTTTTCATTGTTTGTGGGTTATGCTGCCCTTCTATTGTTTATATTTCTCCTTTTATTTTATTTTGTTTGATTTGTCTCTTTTGCTACTTTTTATGTTTATTCATTGTTCAATGTTTCCAAGTCATTCTCTTGTAATGACTTGGAATCTCCTCTCCTCCTTTTGATCTTATTTGCCTCTATTCTTAAAGTGCTCCCTTCTGCAAATTATTATATGTTGTCTCCAACTATTCTATTATTTGTGTCTACTGCGTGATGAAGTGCTGTGTTATTGTTAAATTCGGTTAAATATTTCCCTTTTGTGTCTCAGTGGTGTCATTTCTGACTATAATGTGAGGTTATGTTTCCCTAGTTCATATTATTTTCATTGATTAAATATGCTAGGAGAGAGTGTTGTAAAGAAAATTTTGTATAAACTGTGCATAAATTTCATACATTTTGTATAAACTGTGCATATTACTAGGGACAGGTTCACATCATAAGTGTAAGTATGAGGTTATACATGACAAAGGTACTAAATATTTCATAAAAGAAAATAAATAAATAAATATAAATAAATTCCTTGTATCAGTTTACAAGGGAACAATATATATTTACAGGCCATGGTAAAAAAAAAATTCTCCAAATTTACCATGGCCTGTAAATATATATTGTTCCCTTGTAAACTGATACAAGGAATTTATTCTCATTCGGAAATTGGTATGTGCTAATTCCAATTCTTGTATCACATTTTTACATCACTTGCTCTCCCTCCTGATACTCCATATATATGTTTTAGACTATTTTCATAGATGCGGTTACACATCGAGATTAAGATCTACAAAGGATCTTTTTTACACCCCTTCCATATTGGGTCAGAAAACTTCTGACATCTGGAGCTATAACATCTGCATTCAAGGTTAAGTTACCTACGGGTATGTACATATAAAGCCTCTAGACACATTATTCTATTCTATGTTCCCAGTTAGTAACATTGCTTCTCTCCACCACCTAGAAAGCTACCCCTGAGGAAGTCGTTTATCGACGAAACGCGTTGGGTTTTTCCTTCCATTTGACCGAACTGAATCAATATCTCTATACGAATGAAAAAGGTGTTTTATTGTCTTTTAAAATATTGTATTAAATAGCTGTATTATAATTTGGCTGTTGTTTTTTGGACATCCGGTGGTGGACACTGCCAATTAGGGGCGCACTGTGTTTCTTGCTACCTATCTTTTCACCATTCCCCCACTAACAGGGGGGACTAACCAAAGTTGCTGCCCGCCCACAACTTCTAGCGCACTGAAAGGGTACCTCTTCTTGTTATATATATATATATACATATATACATACATATATATATATATATATATATATATATATATATATATATATATATATATATATAACTTCTCCAAATCCAGTTATGTCTGTAATGTGCGCTATACTAAGGAAAGGATATGCCCTGATTATACTATTGTAAGCGCTGGTACCTAATATCGATTGTAACCATGGGGTGCGCGTTACAGCGTGCTTTCACTGATAGTATCTTTTAATTGGAAGGCTGTTGTTTAATCCTGTCAGTACCGATGAAAATAAGTTAATGCAGACTTTTTGGCTAAATGCATGTACAATTTATAGATATATATTATAAACAACCTTATATTATATTGGTTGTGACATATGTCTGATCATTAGGGAAAAGTGAGTATGCAGTCAATAAATGACTGCATACTCACTTTTCCCTATTCTATGCATTTCAAAGTGGTTTGGATGTCACTTTTTTTTATACAGTCTTAAGCTGCACCTCAATTCCTGTGCGCACTTAGTGCTATTCTTTCTTCAAAATCCATATGTCTGATCATTGTCATTGTAATTCATACAATTATAGCTAGATACGCCGCATTCAGTTCCTGCAAATAGACTTGTGTCACGTTTATATATCTCTGTGAGCACAAATTGCCTTGTTTGTAATGGCTGGAGGGATTTACTAATAAATTACTCTAATTATATGGTTAGTGTGTACACACCATGTTATTAAGTGTTGGTCACATATCGCGTGGAGCCAATCTCATTATAAGTTTGCTTACTACAATCGGTAGGTAGATGTACACTGATGTCCACAGTTAAATGTATTTGTGCAGTTTGCTTATCAAGGTGGTGTCTAGTATTTATTTAGATATTTATTTGGACAAGTATATAATATCTTGTCTACTGGTTCTTTGTGTATATATCACGCTATATTGCAGAGCGTGCCGCGTTGCACACTACAATGCTACAAATTAGCACATAACTAATAGACTATTTATTACACACAAATATAAACTGTTGTATTATTAGGTAACAGTCCTGATGATTGCACCTTTAGTTAGCTCCAGTGTACACACTGTTCAATTAATTGGCTCCACGTGTAATCTCAATGAGAGTCGCTTCTATCAAAATAACAGTGTTTTGTGGCTGTTCTATATAAGGACAAAATGGTACAACACACTCAACATATTACTGGGGTAATCCTATTTTAACACAGTGCAATTTCAATAAGAGAAAGAGAAAGGGCAGCATCACTCCTTAGATAGTGGAGTGAGCTGCATGTCAATGCGCATTTCGCGTTAGCTTTTTCACAGGCCTAAATTTAAATCTACTTGGAAACTATTGGTGGAATTAAAACCACAGATAAAATAGAATCCAAGAGCACAAAACAACCAGAAGTAACTTGGAAATTACTGATGGAATTAAAACCATATACGAAGTAGAAACCAAGAAATTACAAATCAGCCAGATAGTCAATGCAAAGACTATAACCTTCTGTCCTCCTGAATCCATAATAAATCAGACTCATCTCTCTCATTCAGACTAAACCTCTTAAATACTAAGTAAGAGTAGATTAACTGTGAAATACAACACAAGTGAAAATTTGAAAGGAGTAGTACCATATACAATGGTACTTGTGGTACAATGGTATTTATACAAATTATACAGCAGACTCGACAAGAATTTAATAATACTCAACTCCAACCAGAAGGGGAACAAAATATTGTACTATACTCCACAAAAAACTTATCTTTCTCTCTCTTGTATTAGAGACTGCAGCAACCATTGAAAACAAGTAACAAAGTCTAGTGAACACCTTTTAAAATCTATAAAACACATATTCTTATCTTTGAACCTGCACTCCACTTTTTCTGTATGTGTGTATGTATGTCCAAAAGTTTTAACCTCTAAAAATCTTCACAAATAGCAGAGAGGGACACAATCTGCGACTCTATGAGATTGAAAAGACACAGATAACAGTGCCCCCTCTACTTTTTATCCAAATAAACTAATAAAAGTAAAAAGTTTTAATAAACTCTCAAAAAATACCTTATCTTTTTGGTGTGCATCCATAGCGCAAACTCTTTTTCTCTTTTTCAATCAAGCTTTACATAACTGGTCCGGATAGCACCCCGCCGAGTTACTAAAATAAAAGGTGGCCTCCCTTCTTTAAAAAAGCACTATAGATTCAAAATACAAAGGAAAGGGTCTAATAGCAACTGTGAGCGGATTCACAACTCCTCCTCCCCACCTCCCTAGATAATACTGAGTATCGTTTGATAACGGGCCTCTCTCAGTACTTTCACATATAAGTATTGATTGCTTGCTTGATTTTCTTGTTCTTTTAAAGTGCATAATGAATATGCACTAATAAACTGTATTTCTGTATATAAAAAATACAGAGTTTAGAATATAGGTTTGCTGATTTACATGAGAGATTTACAAAGAGGAGACTAGCGGGTCACATGGTGCACACACGTGACTGCAGGTATCGGGACCAGGATCCAGCCTACAGCAGCCGTATACAAACTGCAGACCAGTATGGGCACCTATAGTGATACGGCTTGTCCACGTGCTGACTCAGAGAGGTCTGCCATGGAAGGGAGACACAAGTGTGACCTTGTCAGAATATAGAGTTGCTTCCCTGCCCTGCTCTGAAAAACTCTAAAATCATCTTCTTAATTTGACTATAGATGATATTGATTGGTGCTACTGGAGTCCAGTTTGATCACAGAGGTTAATGTTTACACTATCCCAGTGGTTCCCAAACTTTTTGAATCATGGCACCCTAAAGTATCAGAATTTTATTCACGGCACCCCTATTACTAATTTCAGGAAAAATATTTTAAAATTTGTGATTTAAATGTTTTCCTTAGATCCACTTATGTGGTGAGAAACATGATTCACTTCAGTTTACCCACATATTCTTAATTGGAAGCCACAAACACTGATTTTGCCTATTGCATTGGCCATAAATAACTTGAATTGATTCTGGACCACCAACCTGAGGCACCCCTGCAAGTGCTCCAAGGCACCCCAGGGAGCCAAGGCGCAAAGTTTGGGAACCAATGCACTATCCTATTTGATTATATATGAGGTGGCATTATTTTGGTGTTGCTGCTCCATGCTGAGTACATAAATAATGTATTTTTAACATTATTGACAAAGTGATGTGAATCTTACACCACATTTGATCAGTGGGTTGCCAAATACTTTGTTTCTCTGAGCCACTGGGTAAATAAGGTGGAACAGAAACAAGACTATACAAAGATACTGAAAGTGGAAAGGATACAAATGATTCTAAGTGTTTAACTAATACAATTTAATAACAAAAAGGATTGTCATATAAACTTTCGAAATTGTAATATAACAGATTATAACATGGAATAGCGATTTTTGATTGTTTGGTCTATAGATATTTTATAAAACTACTGTATCTAATAATTGAATTAGTGTCATATATTGGCTAAAATACAGATAGGCATCTACATAATCACTGCTTTAGATGTACTCATGTGTTAATAGTGAGGTGATTAATTGTAACACATTGGAGTTGGACATCAATAGTGCATTGATCAAGCACAGCAGCTATTGCACTGATTAATATTGAGGCATCTATCTTGATGGTTAAAATATCAATACTGTGTAGATATACTAATTACTAATTATATAGTAGGTAGTGCCAATATTCAAAAAAGGAAAAAAGGAAGATCCCTCTAATTACAGACCCGTTAGTTTAACATCAATCCTATTTGAAGGATTTTTTAGACCATCACCGTCTACTCAGTACTAACCAACATGGGTTCGTGAAAAATCGTTGATGCCAAACTAATCTACTAGGGTTCTATGAAGAGGTTAGCAAAAACCTCGATAATGGAAATGCTGTTGATGTGATTTTCCTAGATTTCGCTAAAGCATTTGATACTGTCCCACACAAGAGATTGATTAATAAAATGGAGAACCTAGGATTGGGTGAAAATATCTGCAGATGGGTAGGGAATTGGCTATGTAATAGAGAACAAAGAGTGGTTGTGAATGGTGCGGTATCAGATACAATACCGGTACTAATTGGAGTGCCCCAGGGTTCAGTTTTGGGGCCCATTCTGTTTAACATGTTTATTAACGATATTGGGATAGGGTTACTCAGCAATGTATCCATCTTTGATACAAAACTTAGCAAAGTCATCAAATCATCAGAAGATGTCACCATGCTTCAAAATTATCTTGCAATTGTAGATGAGTGGGCAAAAAAATGGAAGATGAGGTTCAATGTAGATAAATGTAAGGTTATGCACCTTGGGAGACACAACCAGTGTGCAAGTTACAACCTTAGTGGAGAGGAACTGGGTAATTCCATACTTGAAAAGGATCTAGGAGTCCAAATAGACAGCAAACTGGGATGTAGTGCCCATTGTAATGTAGCTACAAAAAAGGGCAACAAAATTCTGGCATGTATTAAGAGGGGAATGGAAACTAGGGACTCAAGGGTAATTATGCCACTGCATAAAGCATTGGTGAGACCTCACCTCGAGTACAGAGTGCAGTTCTGGGCCCCACACTATAAAAAGGACATTATAGAATTAGAAAAAATCCAAAGGCGAGCAACAAAGCTTATTAGGGCAGTGGTTCCCAAACTGTGTGCCGCGGCTCCCTGGGGTGCCTCGGGACACTTGCAGGGGAGCCTCGGGTTGGTCGTCCAGGACCAATTCAAATTATTTATGATCAATTATTTCTGGACAAAACCAGTGGTGGTGGCTGCCAATCATAAAATGTGTACATTCAGAACCAAATCCTGCCCTTTACCACATAACTGAACCTAAGAAGCACATATACACACAATCTACTTAATTTGATATATCTTTTTGGGGCCTAGGGGGGCCGTGGAAAAATTCTGATACTCTAGGGTGCCGTGATTAGAAAAAGATTGGGAACCCCTGTATTAGGGGAATGGAGAATTTAAGCTACGTGGAGAGATTAAGCAATTTGGGACTATTTACATTGGAAAAGAGACGTTTAAGGGGGGACATGCTCAACATGTACAAGTATATCAAGGGCCAATATAAGGAACTGTCACACACCCTCTTTTCTACTAGAAAGGAATCTAGGACACGCGGGCATGAGTATAGATTAGAAGAAAAAAGATTTCATTCAGCTAGTAGAAAGAATTTCTTTATGGTCAGAACAGTCAAACTCTGGAACTCTCTTCCCAGAGAGGTGGTAACGGCTGGCTCATTAAATGCGTTCAAGGCAAAGTTGGACAAACATTTACTGGATAAAAACATCCAGGGGTACAAATAAGAAATATAATCTGTCTGTAAAATATCAGAACCTACCAAATCAGCAATGGATATCTATACCAGGTTGAACTAGATGGACGCAAGTCTTTTTTCAGCCTTACCTACTATTTAACTATGTAACCCCTCCTACCTATGCTCACCTATTCCATAGCTGGTATGAGAGTTGACTCTAACTCGGCAACTGTATCCTGCAATGCTTTTATAGTATCAGGGTCGCCTGTAGTTTTGTGTCGGCACTGTAATCAGCTATCTGTTCTATCTTTCAGTCATAACCCTAGAATTTCCCACTCTCTCATTTCCCTTCCGCTATCCAATGACATGATGGGTGAATAGCAGAAGTGACATAGTTCTATACAGGACTGACTCTATATTTCTGGTGACCCTCTGTCATCAATATAAATTATGTACATTGTCTCTAATAAATAACATACCTAAAGGGTGCAATTGGACACTCAAAAATAAACAGTGGTTTAATCTATGATCAAACTAAAATAGCAACACAGCGTAATTAAACTAATGACCTATGATTTAACCTCATATGTATTCTAAAGATTGTCTAATATACGTGGGGTATATGATGGTCATTTTTATCCCATATAGATTGCTGTGGGTGTGGTGAATTAACAAAGATATTTCACAGTGTGGCAGACATAGAAATAAATTATGGCGGTCATGATATTTTAAGTGAATTAACAAATAAAGCTTTGTTTTTAAAAAAAAAAGTAATAGTACAATAACCTTTCTGAAACATAAGAGTGCCCCCAAACAGAGTTATCTTTTTTCTTCTTAGTTCTCCCTTGAACATAGAGTCATACAATGACATTAATCTAACTCGGGGTGCACCACTGACTGTCACATGTAGAAGCAGTAAGTTAGAAGGTGTCTTTTTGACCAAGTGGAGAATAACAACTTCAATAGTCAGTAGTTTCAGAAAAGTTGTATCAATATAAATTTATTAAAAACCTCTAAAGGATATTTCCTTGGTATAGTGCAACTTAGACTGGTATGGCCCTTATCCCCAATTTTCCTTTTTCTAATTGACGTATGATTTACAAAGAACTAACATGCTGAAGGATTATGTGTATAAACCAAATTAACATTTGGTCAGCATCTTTCATATGTCAATCTGAATAGCTAAACAGTTGATGAAACACAATGTGATTAAAAAGGTACAGTAGGAAGAGAATATACATTGTATCCATAGACACTGAAATGCAATCAAATTTTTTAAAAGGTATTTGAAGGGACTACTATGGTGAGGTTCTGGTGGTGGGTGGGTATAGGTACCATACAAGAATAGATTTTCTTTTGTATTGCTTTGGTTATGCTATACTTTGATAATTGTATGCTCTATGTTTTTTGCAAGATATGCAGTTATGAGTACCGTTCATAATTTTGATTTCTTCTTTTTTCTTACTATTATTTATATTTACTTATCTATTGTACTTATGGTTTTTATTGCCCTTGTGAGTTCATAATCTTGTGATGTAAACTTACTGTACTTGTTTAATAAAACAACTTGTTTTAAAAAAAAAAAAGTAGGAAGGGTATAATTTCATCTAGGTGCATATGGTAGGGTGTTTGTCTTTTAAACTAGTTCCCAGCCCATAAAAATTACAGATCATCATAATAGTAATGTCAGCGCTGGCAGCTGTGCATACCTGAAGTGAGCTACACCTAAACTCGCCCCATGGAGATGAGAAGAAGTATTAGTCTCCTATTTTATAGGATCCTCACATTTAGTTAAGTCACTTACCAAGGTCAGTGTCTCCACTTTCAATAGCTTTACCAAGAGCAAGGTTGCTTCTCTTCATCTTTAGAAGCAATGGTACCTGATCCTCTGACTTTGGCTCATACTCCAAAAGCTTAAAGAATAAATTAACCATAAGTTAATATTTTTTATTTTTCAAACACTGTTAATAGAGGGTGGCATGGTATAAACATCATATGGGCTCATGGGCCTTATTCAGGATAGTAAAGAATTGCACAGAAGCAAGGAAGCTGCTGTGCAGTTCCGTGTCATAAATTGCAAATGCAGAGCAAGGTGTCTGTCGGACAAAAATGCCTGTTTGCATTAGCTATATTCTGATATCTTGACTCAGAACAGAGCCTCTGATAACCATCTTGACCATCAGTCAAAACTCGTGATAGTTTTATGTGAAACACATTGCGACGGATTATCGGGGCTAAATGGGCAGCCCCTGACAACACAATTACCAACCATTAATGATTTAGGCATAACCAATACACACATTTTTGTGCTGGTCTTTCCCCTGTATAAAAAAAGTAAGTGGAGTAAGCGCTGCCCTGCTTGTGAGTAATGGTGTTGTGAGAGAAAGTGGAGAGAAACAATGTGGTATGTATAAAAACTGATATACAGTATGTATTTAAGGTACATGGAGATGAGCTCCTGTTCGTGAGGGGTAATGAGAGGATGTCTGAGTCCCAGATTGGTACTGACCTTGTGCGGTATTGATTGGTGTTTCAGTACACATAATGGGAGTGCCCACTTTTTGGGAATGATCCTGAACAAGTATCACCAGGGGAGAAATTCACCAAACGTGTTATCAGACAGTCTATACTAGACTTCTTTGGCTGCCGTAGGTCCTGAGCACAGGATCTACGGTCTCGTCTGGTGGTTTGTGGAGGATGCTGGTATGGGATGTTGGGTGCGTGAATGGTGAGGTGCCTGTGCAGCTTAGGGCGATTCCTTACAATCTCATAGGTTCCTAAACCTATGTCCTTTCCGTGCAAGCGTATATGGTGATGTGCGATCACTGTCAGATCAGATCTCTGGTAGCGGCGTCCCGCTGAGCAGAGTGTGGGCATGTAACTCACGGTTCTGGGGATGTTGGCCGGCCTGGCATTGGCGGTGCTGTTCCCGGTGTGGGCTTCCCCAAAGCTTTCAGCGACTTTTCTCTGTGTGTGAGAGCAGGCTTCTGCGGCACTTCCGGGTCTCGTGATCCCGCGAGACCAGCGGGGTGCCGATGAGGTTTCACGCTGGTTGTCAGCGCTTTTGAGCTTGTGTGTCCTGTGCGTTCAGAATGCTCACAGGATCAGCTTGATGTGAGGGAGTGTGGTCATAACGCGTTTCGGTTCTGTCGGCCTACTTCAAGGTTACTTGTGCACTTTGCTTGTGGTCCATTTATGTGGTGCCCATTATCCTAATTGGTTGTTGTACTCAGTATCTTATTGGCTGCTGAAGTGGTGGGGGCGGTTCCGTAGAGAATAATGTTGGAATTGGGTTACGAGAATGGGCTAGGTTAACTGGTGTGTTTAAATGTAGCAAGGAACTGCTCAATATTGCCTAGCCAGTCAATGACTGGATTTCTGATGAATATCTAGTGGGTAAAAAAGTATGAAAAATATGAAGAATCTAATGACACACTAAAGTACATCTTTAAATGTAGTGTCATAGGCGTGGCTTTACAGGATTGAACGGCTGTGTATGTATCTCAAGGGTCTTGTTTTAGAAAAAAAAGGAAAGGAAAAAATGATAAAAGAAAAAGGAAAAGAAAAACAGGAGAAAGAGAAAAGGAAAAATGCCTGTGGTGAGCAGGATGGTGAAAAGTAGAGTATGTTTTATACTTGTTGAATAAAATTCTTTTAGAGTATTGTTGCTATATTGAAGTCGATGTTTAGGGCTTTTGGTTCTAGAGTCTTAAGTTCCTCTTTGTCTAATTTCTTCTCATAACTGCCTCCTCTCCAATTAGATGTTAACACGGTGGTGATAGATAATTGAAGGCTTGTGGGGTCCTGATTGTGCTCGTTCTTGTAATGTGCTGATAGGCTATGCTGTTTGTGCCCCTTCCGTATATTAGTTTGTGCCCCTTCCGTATATTACGTATGTGCTCTGTGAGGCGTACTTCAAACGGTCTTATTGTGTGGCCCACATATTAGAGGCCGCAGGGGCAGGAAAGGAGGTAGACAACCCCTTTTGTGTGGCATGTCAGTTCTTGTCTAATCTTGAATTCTTGTTGTGTGACTTCTGATTTGAATGTTTTTGGTTTTTTTACCTGTTTTTGATCTGCATGTCTGACAACCTATACATGTGCCACAATGGTGAAGAGCTTGTGTGTCTCCGATAAAACCTATTTTGGTTTGTACATTGTTCTTGGGTGATATGTGGTTCTTTACTAGGGTCTTTTTGATATCTGGAGCCTTCCGATATACTATCTTTGGATGTTTTGATAGAAGGAAGGTTTTGATGACAGAGTGTCATCTTTTAGTAGGGTATGCCAGTGTCTGTTAATGATGTTTTTGACCTCACCTGCCAAATTGCTAAATTCAGTTATGAAGTGAACATTGGTGTCAGTTTTGTCTTCCTTGTTAGGTCTTTCTTTGTTCTGTAAGAGCTCTTCCCTATTTTTTTGCTCAGCTGTGTGGAATGCTTCACTGATGAAATCTTTATTGTATTTTTTTGTGTGAATTGTGCTTTGAGGGTGTCGCTCTGTACTATGAAGTCCTCTATATTCGTACAATTGCAGCGTAATCTGGTAAACTGACCCAGGGGGATCCTCCTGGGCCAGTTGTGGTGATGTCCACTGTCTGAAAAAGTGTTTACATCTACTGTTTTGTGGAAAGTTTTGGTGGAAATTTGGCTGAGGAGCATCCCCCTGGGTTAGTTCACCAGATTGTACGAATTGGATGGGACCCTCATTAGGTGTACTGAAACACCAATCAATACCGCACAAGGTCAGTACCAATCTGGGACTCAGACATCATCTCATTACCCCTCACGAACATCTAAGGACACCGGCTTCTGTAGGATCTCATCTCCATGTACCTTAAATAAATATATCAGATTTTATACATACCACATTGTTTCTCTCCACTTTCTCTCACAATACCATTACTCACAAGCAGGGCAGTGCTTAGTCCACTTACTCTTTTTATTCTAAAAACCAAAGGGACCAGGATTCTCTTAAAAGCAAGCAGCGCCCTCAAACACTAGAAAACACATTAGGTGAGTGCAGTGTATCAACACCAATTGTCAATACTTTCCTCTGTATAGTTTACAAATGTGCAAAAGTTTTGTGTGCCCAGAATAAATGTTGCATCTTCTAAGAGGAGGCACTAACAATCTGAAGGAGTTCTATTTTCAGTGGGACTCTTTTTAAATTAATACATGCCTAAATATATTTACACATACTAAAACACAATTCTGAAACAGTATTTTAAGGGAAAAAAAAGTGCTTTACTGAAAGATGTTAAGAAAGTGTTGGTAGGTAGGAATGTAAGATTTGTCTATCTTCCTCCCCTCAGCCTCTGCCCTTTTATTCCATCCCCTTAGTATAAAACTTGCACTGCAACAACCACCAGCTAATTAGTTGCTTACTTGTATGAGAGATATAGAAAATGGTTGCTAGACTTAATTTTGTTTTGCTATAATGCTTAAAAATCTTATAACTTTATATGTTTTTATAAGTTTACAGCCAGACAAATCACAAGCCAAGTGTCAGCCTGGTGAGCCCTTTTAATGTTGGAAAAATTATACTTTTAACCTTCACTATCTCTGCAGCAATTCTCAGCTGGAAGCCCCAGTTTGTTGATGATACTATACCATTGCTGGATCCAAAGAGGGGCGACAGGGGCGGTCGTCCCGAGGCAGCCACACTCTCTCACTAAATCGCTCAAACTGAAATCGGAGCACAGCATGATTCAACTTTGTCTCCGATTTTCCAACTACACGGCTGATACAAGTCCCGCCAGCTGAGATGCTGATGAAGTCACTGTCAGCCTCTCTCAGGATTTCACAGTCACCACTGCAGTGGCAGAGATTCCTGTGATTTGCAGGAGCTGAGAGTCGGGCAATGCCATTAAATCAGTCTCAGTTCCTTCCTCAGCAGCATCGGCAGTGTGTGATATAGCTGGCATCAGGCTTCGACCTGTGTTGCGCTGTGCTGGACATATCAGTTATTGTAAATAATTTATAAAAACAGCACTGTATGCTATTTTCTATTTGGCAACTACTATGTAACTACTGCATGTAATATTTATACTAATATTTTGTGAACTACCTTTCTTAATCTTATGAAGTCTGTCCATTTTAATGTAAATGCCCTTTCATTTCAACAAATGTATTAATAGTCCCATTCTTTTTTGTTAATCCATTCCTTATGTTAAGTCATAAGGATGGTTGATAAATTATACTTTATTGATAGAGGCCCCCACAAGTTTGTTGTCCAGGGCCCCCATAGACCTTAATGTGGCTCTGTTCCATGCGGATTATAAAGCCCACAGAAATTTGTAATCATAAGACCAGGAGAAAAGTATCTACTTATTAAAATTACTGGGTAAAAGCTCCATCTGAATGCATATGGACCGATCTTTATGGTAAAATGATAACATACTAGTTTATGTGACAGTACACGTAAATTAAGTTTCAGAGAGATAAGTGCTAAAATAATCTTTAAACAAACATTTCAGATAATTACATACTTTTATTGCCAGTTCTGTTCTACCACAGTCAAAGGCCTTTGATGCAATTTCTGCATAAGAAATCCCTGTGGTGTCACCAAGCTTCTGGTTGATGGCCTGAGCTACTTCTTCGTCAGATTTCTCTTTCTGCTGAACCTGCAAAAATAATGCATTTTATACACATTTCATACAAAGGAACCACCAAATAAAGATAAAAATAAAATGGGTTACCTTGTAACATGCCCAATGAGCTAAAGTACGACTAACTCCTTGAAATTCGGGGAGCTTGAGGTGCTCGCAAATTTTAACAGCAAGTGGATAAAGTCTTCGCAAAACTAATCTGAATAAATTGAAGAGAACACATTATTGCTCAATATTTCAGGTCTGTGGCAAATAACAAGTACTAACTGCCATTTATACGTGGATTCGGGGGGGGGGGCATCAAGACACGTCATCGCTTTGTTATCTAGGAAGTGCCTTTTATTTCTAATGCTGCAAGTTAGCAACAAGTCTTTCAGCATGTCGCCAGGTCAGCCAACACAAAGAAAAGATACAGTACTGAGACAAATGCTGAGCAGCAGAAGAGACTGCAGATTATACAGCTGCCAGCAAACAGGACAGCACAGAAAATTCTCTAATTGCAAGGCGATCGTCACTTGCAGGAGTGCGCGGCAATGAGGGAAAAAAGGATTCAGTGGCACAGGTACAGTAGAGAAAATATATACAATGAGCCGAAAACAATGTAAATATTAAAAAAAAAAATATTTATTAAGCTAAAGTATAAAGCATCATTTTGTAATAAAAGTTCACTGGCCAGTGGTACACAGAATACAAACAAAATAAATTGTGTGTGTATATATATATATATAGATATATATATATATATATATATATATATATATATATATCTATATATATATATATATATAGATATATATATATATATATATATATATATCTATATATATATATATATATATATATATATATATATATATATATATATATATATATATCGATATATATATATATATATAGATATATATATATCTATATATATCTATATATATTTAAATAGCAGAAATGCCCAGCACTCATCCGTACTTGTGGCAGCTTGTGCGGTGCACGCAATCTCAGCTAGAGAAAATATAGCAATCACTATGGCATGCGGCACTCATCAATCCAAACAACAGGTACAACGCAAATGAATCAGCCAACAGGCAGTGCGGTAAGTCAACGTTTCGGGTACTGAAGTGGGGTCTCCCTTACTCCCAATTTCTGCAAGCTTTCAGAATCTGCAGCAAAATTGAGGATGCAGAGGTTGAGATCAATTCTATGATCACTGATTTCCTCTCAAGAGGTTATCCGTACACGCTGCTCAAAAACACCAAAGCTAAGGTGCTCAGACTTAACAGGAACACTGTCCTTAACACTACTGCCACCAAAAACCTAGATAACAAAATTGTCTGGACTCAAAAATTCACTACCAATAGTAGTAAGCTGGTCAAATCTGCTAGAAATGTGTGGCCTATCGTATCCACCAATAAATCCCTCCCCAGTTTACGCAACAGCTCCTTCTTGCCCTCCTACAGGAGGGGTAAGAATTTTAAGGACTGGGTAGTGCATAACGATGTGAGTAAACACTATCAGAAACCACAACCGTATTTCTTATCCCGCAAGAACGGGAATTACAAATGCATTGGATGCACGACCTGCTCTAGCCTAGAGACCGGCGATCACTTCTTCCATCCTAGGACAGGAGAAAAATTTCTCATTAAATTCCCCCTCACTTGTAGCAGTCGGCATGTCATCTATTATATTAAATGCCCGTGTGGCCTTTTGTATATTGGCAAAACCATTACTCAATTTAAGGAACGCATCGCCAACCACAGGTCAGCGATCAGGGCTGCCCTAGAAGGGAAAGGTGCCGAGCAACCGGTTGCTAGGCACTTTAAAGAGTTCAAACACCCGTTGCCTTCGATACGCTACAAAATGATTGACAGTGTCCCGATCTCCGTCAGAGGGGGGGACCGTGATAAACTACTGTTAAGACTGGAAGCCCGGTGGATAGACCGCCTGCAGACGGTTCACCCACTAGGTCTCAATGAGCATCTTTCGTTACTGTGTTTTCTCTAATCAATGTCATTTCCAGCTCGTTAATGGATCTGACCATGTTGTGATTTACCCGTACTCTGATTCTGCTAATGTTTGTCATGTCCACCTTTCTGTGATGTCGACCTATGGTTGATGTAGATTCTTTCATGTCGACCAGAGTTATATTTATTTTGAATCGTGCGTACATCCACAACAGTATTTTGCAATTTTGTACCGCACTGTCCATGAAGCCTGTAACATGTTTCTGTTCGTCAGTTTTTTGCTGCTGATTTTTCCTACTGTTTTTAATCATATTGCATTTTCTTTCACTAGGTTCTTGGGTTACCTGTCATTCTCCCACTTTCATGCCCCCTGCCCTGACTGACACCGACACCCCATCGGCGCCAGGATGACATCACAGGGTCTGGGTTGGCGCACTCACAGGGAGTCATTCTTGTCACTGGGTGGTTTGCACTTGATTGTCTGCATAAAAGTAAGTACTTCGGTTGTATCATGCATGTCTTGATAAAGGGTTTCAGTACCCGAAACGTTGACTTACCGCACTGCCTGTTGGCTGATTCATTTGCGTTGTACCTGTTGTTTGGATTGATGAGTGCCGTATGCCATAGTGATTGCTATATATATATATATATTATATATATATATATATATATATATATATATATATATATATATATATATATAGGAAGAAAGGTGCGGCACTCAGGACTTTCAATTTGAATAACGACAGTACAGTGTCGTTATTCAAATTGAAAGTCCGGAGTGCCGCACCTTTGTTCCTGAATACTCTGCTTACTTTGAAGCTGTGAGGGCACCTGCGCCAGTAACCTGCAAATCAAGCTGGGAGTGCCGGTCCATCTGTGCATGATATATATATATATATATATATATTTATATATTTATATATTGAAGAAAGAGAAACAGAGTGCGCCCCTAACGTAAATTCCACCACCAGAATATGACCAATAACCATGAATCAATGGAAATTCCAGTAAGGTATTCACAATTAGTGATTTAATACAACATTTATTAAAAACATGTAGTTTTCATCTGTGTAGTATAATTCATACAAAACATGGAAATACACCCAACGCGTTTCGTCGATACGACTTCCTCAGGGGCAAAATTTCTATGGTGGTAGAGAAAACTTCATTAGCTACATGATAGACTCAGTTAAAGAAGATATATTAAAAATAAGTGGACAGGTACATACCCGTATGTTGGTGGGTAGTGAGAATATCCACTCCCGGTATGTGAACCTTCTAAAAAAAGCGGATCCTATGAGGATCTTTAATATATAGTGCACAGCTGCATCTAGAACATAAGTAATCGATAATTAATTTATAAAGGAGGAGAGCAAGAGAGAATAAAGGATAAAAAGAGGATAAAAAATGGGGTATATGGATAACCGGTGCAAATTTGGCACATACCAAGTTCCAACTGTATTCCAATAATGGATCTTGGAAAATGCAGATATCCTTCTAAAAGTCGGATCCTTTGAGGATCTTAGTATTTAAAGCACAGCTGCATCTATAATATAGTTTTTACTGTTTTAATTGTATGCCATACCTTATAATTGGAAAGCATGTTTTTCACTCATGTATTCAATATGACTTACCAGCCCCCATTCATTAATTCTATAGGAGTCCTCATTCTACATTATCTAGGACCCATATACGATTACAGACGGAACTTGGTATGTGCCAAATCTGCTCGAGTCACTATCCCTTCCTACTTTCTGTTGTTTTTTCCACTTGCCCAACTCCTATATAAATTTTATATTGATTATCTATATTATAGATGCAGCTGTGCTTTAAATACTAAGATCCTCAAAGGATCCGACTTTTAGAAGGATATCTGCATTTTCCAAGATCCATTATTGGAATACAGTTGGAACTTGGTATGTGCCAAATTTGCACCGGTTATCCCTATACCCCTTTTATCCTCTTTTTATCCTTTATTCTCTCTTGCTCTCCTCCTTTATAAATTAATTATCTATTACTTATGTTCTAGATGCAGCTGTGCACTATATATTAAAGATCCTCATAGGATCCGCTTTTTTTAGAAGGTTCACATACCGGGAGTGAATATTCTCACTACCCACCAACATACGGGTATGTACCTGTCCACTTATTTTTAATCTATCTTTTTTAACTGAGTCTATCATGTAGCTAATGAAGTTTTATCTACCACCATAGAAATTTTGCCCCTGAGGAAGTCGTATCGACGAAACGCGTTGGGTGTATTTCCATGTTTTGTATGAATTATACTACACAGATGAAAACTACATGTTTTTAATAAATGTTGTATTAAATCACTAATTGTGAATACCTTACTGGAATTTCCACTGATTCATGGTTATTGGTCATATTCTGGTGGTGGAATTTACGTTAGGGGTGCACTCTGTTTCTCTTTCTTCCATTTCTCCCACTTCCCCCACTAACAGGGGGGACTAATAGAGTTGCTGCCCAGACAGATATCAATTAGCGCATTGAAAGGGTATTTCTCTTGATATATTTATATATATATACACATACAGGGGTGGGGCCCTGGGGTGCACACCAATTGAGAGGTGCGACCTTGCGGAGATCTTTCAGTAGAACTGCATACAAAGTCAAAGTTGCAGGTGCACAAATTAAACTCCCAATTTAAAAATTTTGCAATAAAATATATATATAGCTTGGATGGAGGACCGGCACTACCAGCTTGATTGCAAATAATTTGCGCAGGTGCCCTCACCGCTTTGCGGAAAAACAGGATGCACAGGAACAGAGGTGCGGTACTCTGGACTCACAATAATAAAAACAACAGTAGAGTGTCTAGTACTCAACGTTTCAGTGCTCTTTTATTTAATAAAAGAGCACTGAAACGTTGAGTACTAGACACTCTACCGTCGTTTTTATTATTGTGAGACAAGTTATTGAACGGTTTTGGCACATAAAAGACGAAGTGACAGCATTCCTGGCAAATTTGAATACTGATGAAGCAGGGAAGTACATGGAGTTCCTAGCCAACAAGTGCAATATGCAAGATTTGTCCTTTCTGAAAGACATTCTCAAATATTTAAATGAGCTTAATACCGATTTGCAAGGGAACGTAAAGTTAATATGCGATCTGATACAAAGTGTTTCTGCTTTCCGTCGCAAGCTTGATATATTTCAAGAAGACATTTTCAGCCTTACCTACTATGTAAAAGCAAGAATTTATTAATTTTCCAACTTCTCGTGAATTAAGGGAAAAATATTCTGAAATGGACACTGCAGTATTTTCAAGTTTTGTCTCAGATCTTAAAAAAAGTTTTATTGTTCCTCAGTGAGAAAAACAAAATAGCAATCTAGCAAATATGATACCTTTTAATGGCTAACAAAAATAAATGTTGTTAAAATGCAAGCTTTCGAGACTTCTTAGGTCTCTTCCTCAGGCATGGTATAACAAGGTGTGTGAAGAACCACATATATATACACAGCAGAGTAGGAACAAGATGTGATAGATGGACATTCTTAAGATCAAAACAAAACAAAATAACAGAATGAGCTTGTAAATTGAGTCCTTAATTAGTTTGTAGATAAGTAGTGTGGAAGTTTTATTGTCTCTAAGTTGATGACAGACCAGAGTTAGAGCTCCGATGCCCTCACTCTCTCTGGGCCAGATTCCTCAGATGTTGTAGTGGGCCATAAATCCCTCGGATAGATTCAGTCCTGTGTTAAGGGTGTCAAACGTTGTCATTAATTTGTATTCCCAGACCCTCCTGTCTCTTTGTGATTTGAAATTTCCTTTTAGTATAATCACTTTCATATGATCCTGATTGTGTCCTGGGCTGCAGAAATGTTTGGCCACAGGAAAGTGTGTCTTTTTTTCCTTTATTGTGTGGCGATGGGACCTCATCCTTGCCTTAAGTTTTTGTCCTGTTTCTCCAACATATAGACCCCCAATAGGACATTTGGTGCACAGAATCAGGTACACTACATTGGTAGTAGAACATGTGAATGTCCCTGGGATCTTATAGTCCTGTTGTGTGTGGGCAGTAAATGGGCAGTAAAATGGCACCGCAATACGCCAATCTGTTCATGGCAAAACTCGAGAGTGACTTCTTGGCATCCTGCTCAATCAAACCCTTGGCTTACTTCCGTTACATCGATGATATCCTGATCATCTGGACTGATTCTGAACAAGAGCTCATACATTTCCATGAAAAATTTAACAGATTTCATCCAACAATAAACCTGACAATGAATTACTCATATACCGAGATAAACTTCCTTGACACCACTATAACAATTCAAAACAACGCAATACAGACAACCCTATACCGAAAACCCGTGGATCGGCCTTCATACCTCAGATGGGACAGCTTCCACCCGAAACACATCAAAAAATCCATTGTCTACAGCCAGGCCATCAGATATCATCGCATCTGCTCCAGCCCAGCAGATAGAGATGTCCACTTAAAACAACTTAAAGGGACCTTTTTAAATCAGGGATATCATCCCACATCAATCAACGATCAGATTATCAGAGCCATCAGGATACCCAGAAATCAACTTCTCCAATATAAAGAAAGAGAAAGAAACAACCGTGTACCCCTGGTAGTCACCTACAACCCACAGCTTGAGGTGCTAAGAAAAACTGCAAAAAAACTACATCACATCATACACAAAGATGACCGCCTGAAAACAATATTCCCAGACCCTCCACTACTATGTTACCGACAACCTGCAAACCTGAAAAATATTATAATCCGAAGTTCACTGCCATCCATTACACAAAGAGGAACCTATCCCTGCAATGTAAGGAGCTGCAAAACCTGTGCCCATATCCTCACTACAGACAGTGTACGGATCCCCAACACACAACAGGACTATAAGATCCCAGGGACATTCACATGTTCTACTACCAATGTAGTGTACCTGATTCTGTGCACCAAATGTCCTATTGGGGGTCTATATGTTGGAGAAACAGGACAAAAACTTAAGGCAAGGATGAGGTCCCATCGCCACACAATAAAGGAAAAAAAGACACACTTTCCTGTGGCCAAACATTTCTGCAGCCCAGGACACAATCAGGATCATATGAAAGTGATTATACTAAAAGGAAATTTCAAATCACAAAGAGACAGGAGGGTCTGGGAATACAAATTAATGACAACGTTTGACACCCTTAACACAGGACTGAATCTATCCGAGGGATTTATGGCCCACTACAACATCTGAGGAATCTGGCCCAGAGAGAGTGAGGGCATCGGAGCTCTAACTCTGGTCTGTCATCAACTTAGAGACAATAAAACTTTCACACTACTTATCTACAAACTAATTAAGGACTCAATTTACAAGCTCATTCTGTTATTTTGTTTTGTTTTGATCTTAAGAATGTCCATCTATCACATCTTGTTCCTACTCTGCTGTGTATATATATGTGGTTCTTCACACACCTTGTTATACCATGCCTGAGGAAGAGACCTAAGAAGTCTCGAAAGCTTGCATTTTAACAACATTTATTTTTGTTAGCCATTAAAAAGGTATCATATTTGCTAGATTGCTATTTTGTTTTTCTCACTGAGGAACAATAAAACTTTTCTTATCAACTGGCTAACACGGTACCAAACTTTTTTCTTTTGTCTCAGATCTTAGAAAGGAATTTGCAGCAAGATTCAAAGACTTTGCTGAGATAGGGAAAATTATGCATTTTTAAAAAAACTCCCTTTGAAGTTTCGCCAGCGGGAGAATGGAGTGATGTAGCTGAGAAGTTGTTCGGATTTTCAAAAGCTAGCCTTCAAATGGAGATAATCGACCTGCATCCACTGAAGATTTTTGGGCTAAGCATGTTGAAAAGTATGTAAATTGTAAAAAACTGGCTATCAACATAGCTACCACGTTTGGTTCCACATACATATGTGAGACCTCTTTCTCCAAGTTGAATTTTCTGAAGAACAGACATCGATCAAGGTTAACAGATGCCCATCTTGAAGACACTCTGCGTATTAGGTGTTCGCCAAGAGTTACAAACTTTAAAAAACTGGCTCAGGATCGCAAGTGCAATTTCTCTCATTAAGTGGGTGATTCTGGTTGGTTTGCAAGAGCAATGTCCTTCTGAAATGGCCAAACCATGTAGCACTGCAGGTGGGGTTGATGTGTCATGTGCAGATAGTTACATTTGGGTGAGGCATTTGGCCCTGTGCAGAGTAAAAATTGGCTGCATTACTCTTACACTGCAGTGTAGATATCAGTTTGGGCACACCTCACCCAAATGTAACTGTCTCTGCACATGTCACATCAGCCCCACCTGCAGTGCTACATGGTTATGTCCAACAAAGAAGGAGATTGCTCTTGCATGCCAACTAGATTCACTTTCAAGTGTAACATAGGACAGATAATGTCTACTAAAGTTTTAATTGTTAAAACTATTTTTAAGGAATGTAGTCTGTTGCTAAGCAGTTGTATATTACAAAGTAATTAATAAGTATACGTTTCTGCACCAAAATAAAAATGAATTACATTCCAGATATCTGATTGTGTGATTTTTTGGACCTCGACCAAAATCATTTCAAACTTCCGGAAAAATTACTTGCCTACCCCTGCAATACACCATTGAAGCCAATCTAGGCAATTATCAAAAAGTGTAAATTGGGGAATCACATTAAGTTTCTATTTATTGTATAGAAATATCACCTGAAACACCCTGGTGGGGAATATACCCCCGTATACACCCAAGCACTATCATCTCCAGTCACCTTTGCCTAAATTTTTAAATCTTTAAACCACATTTTTTCTGCCTAATATCACTAATTGTGTGTATGTCAATGTAACTTTTAACCCCTTATTTCGCTACTAGTGGCTGTCTCCTTATCCAATTCATACCTAATAAAGATAAAAGGAGCCCCCCAACAGCTACACAGCTTTTTGTTTTTACTCCCACCATAGGCTATTTAAAATTGCTGCTAAAAATCACTCAGTGAGTGATTGGTGTTAGCCTGAGGAATTAGAATATTATAATTGTGCCATCAATTTGAGTGTTTGTATTTTTATATGATTGTTGTTTGATATTTGGTTTCACCGGCCGGTGCTCTTTCTTAATTACTATTGATTGGTAAAATAAACACATATGTATTTTTAACAAAACTTGAGTATCTAGTGTGTCCATATGCTCCGTCTACTATTTGTGTATTGTTTTTGTTTTCAAGAAGGGTTGAGTATCCCTTCTAGACGGCAGCAAGGACAATTTTTTGGTTCCCTGTGCTTGGCTATATAACTTGCTTTAAGTTATCCTGCTGTTTAAGTTCCCTTCTCCTGAAGTCAAGTCGGCCTTTTGTGTTATCTATTATCTATCCCGGAGTCTCCACGCCAAGTCAGCCAGTTCTGTTCTTCATTATTATCACCTGTCCCTCAAGCCTCTGTGTCCTGACCTACCTCCAGTTATCCATTCAGTTATTCTCCTGCCACCAGTGAGTTCTCCTAGCGAGGGGCTGTGACCTGCTGTCCAGACGCAGAAAAATCCAAAGCCTCTTGCAGGGATCCCTGGTGAAGACTGCTCCGCGGTTAGGCGCACCCTCGCCAAGGAGTTCAGTCAATCCTCACGGCCTGAGATTGTATGTGTTGGACCTACAAACTACCCGCCAAGCATCAAGCACCACCAGTGCAGCCTGATCTGGGACTGCTGCTAGAGGTTGATCCTCAACCTCCTCCAGCGCAGACAGTTTGCACCAGCCGCTCCAGTTCTAGCTTGTACACCAGCTCCTGTAGGGCACTCTCCCGGTGCTCCTATGGTAGCCAGGAATTCATCAACCAGTCACAGTTCCTACACAATTGCCGGTGGCCCATCACAAAGTTATTATTTCAGTTTATCCAAGTAAGAATCCTTCATTTATTCAGTACTCCCAGATCTGGCATGCAAAGTTATTCTGGTATTCTCGGACTCAAACTCTAGTAAAATCCCAGAATCCTCTGATCCAGTGTCTCAAGTATACAGCACTGGTTCACTGCGGTCATGACTGGGTCCCCAAAACCCCTATTGTGACATATAGTTTACATAACCATCCATTATCCACTCCCCAAGAGGAGTGAAGAGTTCTTGGGGTAATTCTTTAGTTTTACGGCGGCAGCTGAAGCTATGGATATTGGCAGCTTGCCAAACTGCCTTAAGGTACGCTATCAGCGTAGCGACTGTTTGAATTCTGGCAGCTTGTTGTATAGTTTCAGGGCGGCAGCGCGAGGACGCTCTAGCTATGAATTCTGGCAGCTTGCTAGCTGCTTACTTGTTTAGTTTCAGGGCGGCAGCACCTGCCACCTTACTTCTGTAATGTACATTAACAGCATACTATGCTGACTCCTCCAAGGCAGCCCAGCGCTGCTACACCTAAGCTCCTGTGAAGACTAGTGAGCACCTCTCACACATCGCTTGTGCCCGCATGCTATCCCCTCTCCTGTGGAAAGGGGATCATGAGGGCGCCGGCGGAGAGGCGCTCCATCTTTGTGATACGTAGGAGCATCTCAAACGCTCCAGCAGCAATGCAATGATACACTCTGATCTGTGTGCTGACAGGTCATTGTGGCACCACAATCAACTGTCAGCGTAGTGACTAGGCGGCAGCTCAGTGCTGACAGTGCGTCTGAATTTTCTGTCCACTGCTTAGATGCTATAGCGTCTAATTAGTAGATGCAAAATCGGCCTTACATAATCATACACCTGAGACAGCAATGATGACATGTGTTAACTGTTAACTGTTTTTTAGTAAAATATAACGATGAATGAGGAAAAAAAAAATATTACATGAGAATACAATTAATTAGAAGAACAATAAAAAGACAGAAAAAAAACAAGAATATCTAGGAAAAAGTCATTATTGAGGAACAACAGTGCCGTCATCAGCACTTGCAGAGGAAGCAGTTGCGGACTTGAACGCTGTTGACTCAGACTTTGTCGGCCTGGGGGCAGGGCCGGATTTCCCATTAGGCACGTGAGGCACGTGCCTATGGGCGGCACCTGCTGGGGGCGGCATGGAATCTCCCCCCCAGCAGGTTGCTCTTTCATGACTGACTCCTGCACAGGCAGGAAATGACAGCGTGATTGCAGGAAGGCACTGCGTGCAGAAATGTGGTAAAGGCAGCGCTCCTTGCTCACCCCCTCTGACATCAAGATGACAGCCACTGGAATCTCTGAGGAGCGATGGACTGTGGCTGCTGTGTACAGCTGTCCTATCATGGTATGTTAAGCTGCAGACTGCAGCTCCGTGATCGAGTGTACACAGACTGCAGGGAAGAAGTGGGTGGGCCGCGGATCGGGTTCCCTGGCAGCCTGTTGAACTGTCCAGAGGAGAGGCAGAATGGAGCTCTCCCATTGTGTGCCTGTGTCATCACAGCCTGGCTTGCTGGATCAAGGCAAAACTAAAGTAAGCCAGGCAGTATGTATGAATGAGTCTGTCTCTCTCTCTCCTTATTCTACTGCTGTTTTACTGCAGCCTGGATGTACACTTATCATACTGGGCCAAATTCAGGTAGGGCTGCTAAGCAGCGGTTGCTCAGTGCTTAGCGAGCACAACGCCTCCCCCTTCCAGCGCCCAAATTGCTTCGCTGCCATGCAAGAGGGGATGTGACACTAGGGGAAGGAGGATATAGTAATGATTATAACTAATTTTTTTTTTAAAAATGAAAAAAAAGATGGGGGGGGGGGTTTCAAAAATTGTGTGCCTAGGGGTGGCCTCACACCTAAATTCGCCCCTGCCTGGGGGAGCAGGGTCAGCACCTGAAGAATGCGCTTAAAGGCGTCCTCCGCGCAAAGAGTCTTCCTCCAGATAAATTCCTGGAGGTATGAGCCCAGGTGATGATGCGCGGTCCTCCTTTGGCGCTTATACTGCCACTTACAGGATCCCCACAGCCTTTCTATGTTCTACGTATGCACGCCGCTCTCTGGATCCACGAAGTGGAATCGATGATTGACCCTGGCGTGATGAAAGCCAGCCTGCTCTAGCTGGTCGGTCTGGTACGCCCTCCAGCAGTGGCTGTATATCATGGTCCCCGGGAGCACATGCCTCTTGATGGCAGCCATGAGCTTGCTGGCATAGCGCTTCTCAACTGCCGTCAAGAAGCACTCTCCGGTCTGTCTGGAGATGCCCCCATGCGCCCTCATGATCCCCTCTTCACAGGACAGAGGATATCATGTGGGCACAAGCGCTGTGTGAGAGGCGCTCACTTCACAGGAGGTTAGGAGTAGTAGCGCTGCTGCCCTGAAACTACACAACTAAGCAGCTAGCAAGCTACCAGACTTTAAACAGTCGATACGCTAATAGCTTACCTTAAGGCAGTTTGGCAAGCTGCCAATATTCATAGCTTCAGCGTCCTTGCACTGGCGCCGTGAAACTAAACAAGTACCGTTCTGGGGACATTAACAATTTCCTTTATAGTTCTCACTCCTAAAAACTAATGTTGGGGCAACGATTAACAACTAACTGAGTCCTATTAACCACCTCTACAATTAAAAATAACCCTACTACAGTATATATATATATTTTTTTTTTTCTTATTAATTTGGTATTCTGTATACCACTGGCCAGTTAATTTGTATTACAAAATGATGCTTCATACTTTAGCTTAAAATCTTATTTTTATATACATTGTTTCCAGCGTGTATCTACTGTATGTATTTTCTCTATTTTTTTGTCTTTTATGGGAATGGGCATTTACCTTTGTAAACGCAGCTAGAACCTTCTGCGTACAGACGTGTACACACACGTTGAGATCTGTGTGTACACATATAAATATATTGATACTTGTTTCCTAGCACGGTGCCCATCGCATACCATATTTAGTGGTGTGCAATGCGTGCAATGCGATGCGATATTCCCCTTAAATTAACAGGAGGGCTTGTACAATGCAATATTGCATAGCATCGCATTCCAGCAAATGTCATGCGATGCAATGCAATTTTTTATTGTACAAGCACCCTTTTCATACCCCCACTATCCGCGTCGGTGTGGAGTTGATTTTAGATAGTGTGGCGAGAGCAGCGAGCCCGAAGCATGGCGAGCGGACGCAGAATACGAGCCTGAAGCGTGGCGAGCGAAGCGAGCCCTGTGAGGGGACGCGGAATACATGTAAAGTAAACAGTGTTCCCTCAAGGGGCTCGCCTCGTTGCGCTCGCCACACTATCTAAAATCAACTCCACGCCAATGTGTATAGTGGGGGTATGAAAAGGTCGGAGGACACGTACCGCCACCCCTCGTGTATATGGTCAACACCCCCTAACCCAGTGGTTCCCAAACTGTGTGCCTAGGCTCCCTGGGGTGCCTCGGGACACTTGCAGGGGTGCCTTGGGTTGGTCGTCCAGGACCAATTCAAATTATTTATGATCAATTATTTCTGGAAAAAAACAGTGCTGGTGGCTGCCAATCATAAAATGTGTACAATCAGAAGCAAATCCTGCCCTTTACCACATAACTGAACCTAAGAAGCACATATAAACACAATCTACTTCATGTGATATATATTTTTGGGGGCCTAGGGGTGCCTAGGAAAAATTCTGATACTCTAGGGTGCCGTGATTAGAAAAAGATTGGGAACCCATGCCCTAACGATTCAAATAGTGACATTGTACTAGTTGGGTTAAGTGACGATATTTCTTTTTCCTGTGTTTTTCCTGAGAAGTGAGTGAGAATGCTGTTACAATGGTGAGGATACACACACACGCGCTTTCGCTTAGTTGCCTTGAAAAAGCTGCTAAGCGAAAGTGCGTGCTTGGCAACTCTAGCCGTGCGGGCGCAATTAGCTGTGTGCTCCGTGTCTTTATCTATATACTGCTCAGTGACAGTTGCTCCGGCGCTAGCCCTTCTCAGGGCTCTGCATGGAATATCTGTAATCAGTCTGGCTCTATGCCAGCAGATTCGTAGACTGTTCAAACAGATTGTCTGTATGCATCTAGTGGGAACTGCTTAGTGACAGTTACTCCAACGCTAGCCCTTCTCAGGGCTCTGCGTGATCTGTAATCAGTCTGGCTCTATGCCAGCAGAAACGTAAACTGTTTAAATTGCTTGTTTGCTGCACCCAGTGGGAACTTAGAGTGTGCACGCAAGCCTGCTGCTTCATATACTGCTCACACAGCAACAGCCACTCTGGCTTCTGACTATTGCAGAATCTATACACTGCAATACTCAGTCTGTGTATATCACCACATAGGCATACTGTAATTATTTGTATTTAAGTGGGGACATTACAATCTAACCATTTGTGGCAGGAGGGCATGAGCAGAGAACTCATATCTGCTGCAGTAACCTGACCACACACTGGTTAGTCTGTCTTCCGCAGGTCTGGCACACAAATCTCTCTGCCTGAGAGCAGGATTCATGGAAATAGGAGGAAATAAAAAATATAATAACAAATACCCAATTATCTTAGATTGTGTGAAGCCACAGACCAATACTGTATAATCAATCCTCAGGCTTGAGGACAATTTCAGTAGAACAAAGCCTATTGCAGGGTAACCAATCTGGGTAAATTGATACACTTAACACAATCTGTATAAATTGTTTCCAATTGTTACCTGAACTGAAGAACACAGTACCATAGAGCTGTTTAGCCAATATACTTCTAATAACTGTGTCTGTTCAAGGGAATCTTAGAAATTCACAGAATGAATTAAAACGGAGCCTGTCTGACAGTTGGACAATACATACGTATGGTTAAAGCACACACAACACGCCCGCACTTGTTAAGTTTTTAACACACTTTATTGTCTTTTGTCTGTCTATCTGTGTTTTTTAATAATTTTTCGCTTGCTTCTAATATAAATAAATAAAAGCTAAGTTTTATGTATGAAATTTCTTGTTGGTGCACCACACCAGGACAAATTATTTTCTTTCCTTGTTCTCCTTGAATAAAATACATTTGTCAGTGGTAGCACACCCCTATAGTATATCTTCCTTATAAAGGTCTGCACACTAAGATATAAGGGGGCCGCTCAGATAAAAACCTTCTTATCACAATCCATAAGTCTTGTGCGATTGCACCCAACCTGTACATTCCAGTTCCATTTTGTTCCAAGGGTGCTCGATGGGGCTGAGGTCAGGGCTCTGTTAGGGCCAATCAAATTCTTCCACACTGAACCCAAACCATGTCTTTATAGTACTTATTTTGTGAACTGGGGCACAGTCATGTTGGCATAGGAAAAGGTCTTTCCTACACTATTGCCACAAAGTACGAATCAAAACATTGTTCAAAATGCGTTGGTATTCTGAAGCATTAAGGTTGCTCTTCACTGGGAAAAAAAAAAGTGAAGTATAATTCATCATTCCACAGAACACGTTTCCACTGCTCCACAAATGAGCACTGGTGTGTTTTAAACCACTAAATTTGAATTGGAATTGGTAATGTGAGGCTTACATGCAGCTGCTTGGTCATGTAAAACCATTCCATTAAGCTCCAACCAGATAGTTTTCCTGCTTACAATAATGCCAGTGGAAGTTCAGCTATGGAATCAGCAGAGCATAGGTGCAGTGACCATCCTTTTGGTTTGGGGAACCATACGCAACAGTTCGCTGAACTGTTGTTTTAGACACATCTGGTAGTCTTTGATATCAATGGCGCATAATGCTGTATACTTTCCATGTCCATTATTTACAAAGGTGCCATTTGTCCAGTCATCATATACATTTACTACAGCAGCATGCAAACATGTCACAAACTGAACTGTTGCATAAATACAGCACCCCTTTCCCCAAAAGCAGCTAACGATCCCTTTTTGCAAGTTGGATAAATCACTCCTTTAACCATGACACCTACATATTCATAGACATATATATATATATATATATATATATATATATATATATATATACATATACACACAGATGGGGCAGGTCCCATCCTTGCTGGCGGGTCGCCAGAACGTACGCGCTGGCGACCCGCCAGCAGCCACGCCAGCGAGGAGACTGAGACGCGCGTGCGTCTCACGCGCGTCTCAGTCTCCGTCGCTAGCGCGACGGAAACCCTGTCCGTCTCCGCCTCAGGCAGAAGGACAGGGTTAGGGAGGGGTTAGGCGGGGTGCGGGCAGTCGGCGGGGACCCCGGGTTACCGCCGGCAAGCCGGCGGGGACCCGGGGAAACGTATGGAAGCGCCGTCGGAAGGGGACGCGCGCGTCCCCTTCTCACGATCGCCATGGCGCTGGCGGGGGATGGCGGCTGGCGACGCCAGCGCCATCCCCTGCCAAGATGGGAAAAGACCCATCTGTATATATATATATATATATATATATATATATATATATATATATATATGTAGACAAATGACCCGGCACTGTGCAAGTTAAGGGATACTTGATCCGGTGCCCCCACTTCCAAACAAGGATAGATAGTAGACAGCAATTGCGTGGCACTCTAGATACTTTCTCTCATGAATAAACGGCCGATTCCCGCGCTGCGTGCACAGACACATGACGTCATGAAGCCTCTCCTCGGCGCTCGTTCTGGTGCTTCAGGTGTGTTGTCATGGAGACCACACCACGCTAGCCCTTCACTTGCGCCGGGATTTTAACTCGATCAAGCCCAGTTGTCAGTGCTGCAGCTAAAACAATGGGAGTTTGAAAAAATATAAAACATTACACACAACAAGTACAAAAATATCCAGCAAAATGTTTCAAGGGGTATGTTACTGGTAATAAATAGATACATGTAATGAAAAACAGTGCATTTATCCGTAGTCAAAATTTCCAAATAGATACATGATGTATATATAAACAAGAAGAAAAATACAATGTCGATAAATATACAAACAAGTATTTAGGCAGGAACAGTATCTGGCCCAATGGGTACAATCAACCAAATATGTAATGTATACCCAGCTGTCATGCTGCGAGAGGAGGGGAAATGTTAGGAAAAATAATGCATACGGTTCCAAAAGTATAAACTGAAGCCAAAGGGCATAAAGAGAGTAATTAATGCACAACATCTACTTCTGCTAATAATTATTTAAAGCAGGATAGTGTCATATTTTCATTCAAACCACCTGGGGAAATTACTTTAAGTCGGTGTATCCAGGAGGTCTCTAATCGAAGCAACGCTGCATTCCTATCTCCGCCACGCAGAGACGGTGCCACCCAATCTATCATACGATATTTAATCACATGTAGATTGTGCCGTGCTTCAACCCAATGGCGAGCCACTGGTTGATCACTCCCACCTTTTTCAATAGCACCCCTGATCGCTGACCAGTGAGCTGTCGTGCGATCTTTAAATTTGCACACCGTCTTGCCGATGTAAGCAAGGCCACACGGGCAAATTAATTGATAAACCACATGTGTGGATTCACAAGTAAAATGTTCTTTTATCCGATACATTACGCCATTATGCGTAAAGGTATCACCTGTTAACAAATATTTGCATGTAGTGCAAGGACATTTGTAGCAACCTGGGCGATTTTGTGACAGGAAATTTCTGCGGGTGTTTTTGATAACCAAGTTAGACTGACAGTTATACTGATTCACCCATGGTAATTTTTTTGACAAAGTTTTAGGTGGATTTTTCTTTAATAACACTTCCCTCGGTATATCAAGAACTTTCTTTTTGGTTTGTAATAGATCAGACTTATTGTATCCCCTATCGATAAATCGGGAGATTAATACATCAATCTGATCTGAAGCTGTTTCAGAATTGTCATTAATATGTCGCAGACGTAACATCTGGAATAGGGTAAGCTATATTTGAAATTTTTAGGGTGGCAGCTGGTACTGTGCAGGAAAGAATTTCTATCTGTGTCTTTGGTATAGACAGTAGTATGTAATTGACCATTCAAATTGGTGATCCTTACGTCCAAGAAGTCCACGGAGAGGCGGTCCATCTTGAACGTAAGTTTCACTGGGCTATCACTTTGATTATGCATGTTAATTAATTCAATGAATTCCACATCCGAGCCTCCCCAGATCATCATGAGATCATCGATGAATCTGGTATAAAACAGGATGTTACCTGAAATAGAGACATCGGAAAAAAATATGGCTTTTTCTACCTCAAACATGTAGGAGTTGGCATAGGCCGGTGCCACCGCCGCCCCCATGGCACACCCATGTGTCTGGAGGTAGAACCGCCCATCAAAAATGAAAAAAAAAAAATTGTCAGTATCATTTCTAAAAGTAACAGTAGAATATCAACCTGTGCACCATCAAAAGTGTCACTTGATGATAATAATCTCCGAACCGCTTGTAAACCAGCTTGATGCTGTATCACCGTATACAAACTGGTTACATCGGCGGTGATTAACCAAACATCATCCAATCTGCATTGCAACATACACAATTTATTCAACAATGTAGTAGTAGCCAATCGAAAATTGGGGTGATTCTGAACCAGGGGCTGTAAAATGGTGTCAAGGAATACAGAGGTGGGTTGTAGCAGACTCCCCCTCGCTGATATGATCGGCCGACCAGGTGGGGGGTTTGTACCCTTGTGTATTTTAGGTAACGTATACATTAAGGGAACCAAGGGAAATGGAGGAATCAGAATATCAAATACCTCATCAGTAATTAAACGTGCATCTCTCCCAAGAATAAACAGTCCCTTAAGTTCTCTTGTAAACACAACAGTCGGATCCCCATTCAGTCTAGTATACACAACAGGTTCCTCAAGTTGACGAAAGATTTCCTTTTTATAGTCCTCAATGTCCTGTAAAACAATAGCTCCCCCCTTATCCGCAGGGCGTACAATTAGGGAGTCATTCGATCTCAAAGCATGGAGTGCCTTTCTTTCCTCCATTGACAAATTAGTGGGTACTTTGTGAGAAGTGTTGACACTGTTCTTAACATCTTTGTCAATAATTTTCATAAAAGTCTTGATCACTGCATTATTAGAGAGAGGATCAAACTTGGAAGGTGGTTTAAACCGTCTTAGCTTGTCTGGTAATTTCACAGCTGACATAACCACCCAGGTGGTTTGAATGAAAATATGACACTATCCTGCTTTAAATAATTATTAGCAGAAGTAGATGTTGTGCATTAATTACTCTCTTCATGCCCTTTGGCTTCAGTTTATACTTTTGGAACCGTATACATTATTTTTCCTAACATTTTCCCTCCTCTCGCAGCATGACAGCTGGGTATACATTATATATTTGGTTGATTGTACCCATTGGGCCAGATACTGTTCCTGCCTAAATACTTGTTTGTATATTTATCGACATTGTATTTTTCTTGTTTATATATACATCATGTATCTATTTGCAAATTTTGACTACGGATAAATGCACTGTTTTTCATTACATGTATCTATTTATTACCAGTAACATACCCCTTGAAACATTTTGCTGGATATTTTTGTACTTGTTGTGTGTAATGTTTTATATTTTTTCAAACTCCCATTGTTTTAGCTGCAGCACTGACAACTGGGCTTGATCGAGTTAAAATCCCGGCGCAAGTGAAGGGCTAGCGTGGTGTGGTCTCCATGACAACACACCTGACGCACCTGAACGAGCGCCGAAGAGAGGCTTGATGACGTCATGTGTCTGTGCACGCAGCTCGGGAATCGGGAGCTAACTGCACATTTGTGATTGGTGTTTGCTGGTATATAAGGTAAAATTGTTTTGTTCTTACATGTATCCTGACGAAATTTCTATAAAGAAATGAAACGTTGAAAATGACTACAGTGTCTGCCGTTTATTCATGAGAGAAAGTATCCAGAGTGCCACACAATTGCTGTCTACTATATATATATATATATATATATATATATATTATATATATACATATATATACATATATACATACACACACATACACATGCAAACATATATCACAGCTGCTGTATGATAAAAATTGCAAAGTGTATAGAAGATTTAAAGCTTACTACTTATTGTAGAATCAGAACATTAGTGAACAATAAAGTACCTGTCTAGCAGGACTGGAACAGTGAGTTGTTTGTATCTGAAGAAATGTCAAGGATAGCGCAGTGCAACATTACATAATGTTATAATAGTAATCATCATCATGATATGCGTTGATTTGCAGCTCACTAATACCCTTTCAGACAGAGAAAAGGAACCTGGTTGCGATACACCATCACTACAGCAGCACATAAACATGTCACAAACTGCATTGTACCCAAGAGAGAAAAGAAATGAACCCAGGATAAGCCAGTTTTCCCTGGCATAAAAACTAGTTTCAAATGCAAAACCCGGCGTTTTCAGCTCCTTTGTGAAAGGGGGTATTGGGCTAGGACTGAGATCCTACCTATGTTTAAAAGGAGGGAAAAACTTTGCCCTGGCTTCTCAAAAACAAACTTTTTTTTTTTCACTAACAGTCTATGTGGTATTGGCATCTATTCACATTAAGTGGAGAGCTTTGGGGATGCCCAGCAACTCTGTAAGTGCAGGGTAGTGATGTTAGTGGATGACGCATGCAGGGCCACCCGTTCACCAATAGTAAACCTGGCCCATTTTTGTGTGCGCATAATGCATACTGCGTCAGACCTCATACTAGCAGGTCAATCTATTACATGTAAATGGTGATCTTCATGCTGTGTATATGTATATGTATATATATATATATATATATATATATATATATATACACATATATATATACACATATATATAGCGCAAGGTTTGTCCGGCACTCTCAACAATGGGGTTAACGCTGGGGTGCCTTCCTCTTGTTTAGATAGAAGCAATCTGTGTCCATGTAAGGATCCTGGTGGGGACCCCAAAAGAACAGACAGCACTCGGTCAGCTTTAAGGAATGAATCCTGTTTTTATCTCAGGTGCAGAAGAATACAAGCATTTGGCGATGTGACTAAGCTTTGTCTTCAGGACTTGTGCTCTGTAAAAAATGCATAGCACTTTATCCTTTCTCTTCACAAGCATACCTTCTTGGGATTCGTGGTTGGATCCCCAAGTGGAGCTGCACACACTTTTGGGAAATTCAGACCTTACCTTCCATTTGAGAGACTTTGGGCGCTGGGTATCATTTCTCTCATTATATATATATATATATATATATATATATATATATATATATATATATATATATATATATATATATATATATATATATATATATATACAGTATATATATATTGTACAATATCTCCAGAATTTGCGCTATACTGTGTCGGTCGCTTGATAACACTTGATCCCCTACTAGAGAGATCGAAAAGCCAATATCCAAACCAGAAGTGTTGTATAGCGCCCTGTATATTTAGTCAGGATATTTCCTGTCTTTCCTTTATAATATCAGATAGACCATAAACAATTTTAAAGTAGAAAACATTTATTTAAAACATTTAAAACAGAAACCTCATAATATCATATGGAAGGTTTTTCTAGTACAGGTGTATTCTTTGGTTTATGGATCATAAACCAATTGACTACTATTGTGATCCATAAACCAAAGAATACACCTGTACTAGAAAAACCTTCCATATGATATTATGAGGTTTCTGTTTTAAATGTTTTAAATAAATGTTTTCTACTTTAAAATTGTTTATGGTCTATCTGATATTATAAAGGAAAGACAGGAAATATCCTGACTAAATATACAGGGCGCTATATAACACTTCTGGTTTGGATATATATATATATATATATATATATATATATATATATATATATATATATACACACGCACACACACCCATACAAATAATAGGTGTTCGGTTATGTACTGTATGTGTAGAAATCAAACATATCAAGGATTGTGAGAAATGGTGTATACTATATTATAAATATCAAAGTGATTAAGATGGATACATTTAAACATTTATTATAGATACAATTTCAAAACTGACAATTTCAAAACAAAACATTAGTTAAACTAAGAGTATATATATATATATATATATATATATATATATGAAAAGGGTTTGGTATTAGGGCCCATCTTATTTAACATATATATTAACGATGGGATGGGGATTCTCAGCAATGTATCCATCTTTGCTGATGACACAAAATTGAGTAGAGTTATTAAATCAACAGAGGATGTCAATTCACTTCAAAATGATCTTAACAATCTAGAAGAGTGGGCTAAAAAGTGGAAGATGAGGTTCAATGTGGATAAATGCAAGGTTATGCACCTCGGAAGGTATAACCAGTGTGCTAGATATAATATAAGCGGGGAGGCATTGGGTATTTCAGTACTTGAAAAGGATCTAGGAGTCCAAATAGATAACAAGCTGGGGTATAGTGCTCAATGTCACATTGCAACAAAAAAGGCCAACAGAATTCTAGCATGTATTAAAAGGGGCATGGAAACTTGGGACTCAAAAGTAATTATGCCACCATACAAGGCATTGGTTAGACCACACCTAGAATATGGAGTACAGTTCTGGGCCCCACACTATAAAAAGGACATCATTGAATTAGAAAAAAACCCAAAGAAGAGCAACTAAGATAATCAGGGGAATGGAGAACTACGAGGAGAGACTGAGCACTTTGGGATTATTTACACTAGAGAAGAGACATTTAAGGGGGGACATGCTCAACATGTACAAATATATCAAGAGCCAATATAAGGAACTGTCAAGCACCCTTTTTACTGCAAAAAAAAGGAATATAAAACACAAGGGCATGAGTTTAGATCAGAAGAAAGAAAATTTCATTCCCTCAAAAGAAAAAAAAAATCTTTACGGTCAGAGCAGTCAAACTGTGGAACTCTCTTCTTGGAATGGTGGTGTCAGCGGACACAATAGGTACGTTTAAGGTAAGACACAATATACAAAACAAGTGACAGTGGATATGTGGCGCAGTGCTGCCTTAGATCAAAACCCCTGAAGCTACACCTTTACTTTAAAGATACAAATGTGGAAAAAAGGATGAGATATAGATACAATGGCGCAAATATAAGAATACTTGAAGGAATACTTTCGGACTCCTCTTTTCGTGAGATGAAATGGATCTCAGATGGACGTGGATTACCAAGCCATATGGGTACGTGAAAAAACAGAAAAATAAACAATAATTAAAATCCGTGTGTGTATTATTATAAACACTCTAGTGAGTGATATCGTGAATGCTGAGGTGAGCTGAGTTCCACAAGGCGTACCAAGACTCACGTAGGTTTTAAATGTGGTCCCTCTTATAAAGGTTTCTTTAGGCTCAATCTTGGGGAGCTCAGCTTCTCATCTTCAATAGGTTTATTTTCGTTTGTGACGAAATTACACAGGTGCTCGAAAAAGAGAGAGATATAGTGTCTCAGCAACGAGGTGATTCTTTTAAATAAGTGAGGAGCTGTACAAAAATAATATGTTCTGACAGCGTACCTCACTTATATTTTAGTCAAGTGAAGTACACATCAAAAGGTTTCTTTAACTCTAAATTATGTGAGAGCGTACCCCTACTCACGGTATGTTTGGTGATTTTCAAACCTATAAAGGTTTCTTTTATACTGATATGACGAGTGAAGAACTTGTGAGTAGACCAGGTAAGTGTCTGTTGGCTCGGAAACTCCAATGTTTCGGGATATGCAAATTTTGTGACAAAATTACACAGGTGCTCGATAGAGAGAGAGATATAGTGTCTCAGCAATGAAATGATTATTTTAAGTAAGTGGGGAGCTGTGCAAAAATAATGTGTTTTGACAGCGTACCTGACTCACATTTTAATCAAGTGAAGTACACATCAAAAGGTTTCTTTAACTCTAGATTACGTAAGAGCGTACCCCTACTCACGGTGCATTTGGTGATTTTCAAACCTATAAAGGTTTCTTTTATACTGATGTGACAAGTGAAGGGCTTGTGAGAAGACCAGGTAGGTGTCTGTTGACTCAGAAACTCCAATATTTCAGGATATATAAGACATAAAAAATGGGGGATTTTACCAATGTAATTGGATATCATACGAAGTATGTTTTGTATCATAGGTCTGTTTGCTGACCAAGGATAGCGTACCTTACTCACCCCTTAAAGAGGGGGGCAAAAGCCCATAATGGTTTCTTTTTCCTATTTGTAATTGACGATTTGGATTTCAATCAGGAATAGAGCCAAAATTGTGATTCGATAAAAAATTCCACAAAGTTTAATCCATATACAAAATAGTTCCACATATGTCCCATGAACAAACCATGCGGACTTAAAAAAAACAAAAAAGCACAAAAACCAAAAATTGTCCAATAGAATCCAAAATTTAAAACATATTTAAAAGCATACGTACATCCGGGAGTGTGGCTGCTCACTTTCCTCTGACAGGATCTACGCGTTTCGATCTTGCTGACCTTTATCAAGATGTGTCAGAGTCAAGTGAGGAGCCAGTATTTATCTAATGAACAGCCAATCACAATAACGCAGGAAGTGACATATCGAAATGAAAACAGGAACTGGTGTTATTACCCATATTGTTTATCCTGCATATAATATCTGCTTTAAAACTTCCATAGAGCATACTAAATGTATAAAAATACAATGCCCAACATTAAAAATCTGAAATTATATATATTTAAAAAGTCCATTTACTCCAAACATGTTCCTGGGCGTCCGTTTCCATGGAGACCCGTCCACACATCCGGTCCTCCGTTACGAGGGATAGGGGGTAATGATCGCTAAAAATTAAACTTGCAGGGCATCGCGCCTGCAGCGTGATGCGTAGGAATACTGGCGATTAGTTACAGTAAAGAAAAACGGGGTAGCCCAAGCCTCCGGAGTTATAAGAGAAGAGGTGTATAAAGCCGGAAGTGCCGTGGACCGCACAGATCCGGAAGTGCGGCTCCTTAATAGGTTGTAGCTGGGATGCATTGGTGACGTCTCAGGCTTCACGATGTGTAGTTCTGGCGGGAAGCGCGGTGGAACGCACGCTGCCGGAAATCTTCGTGCGTCCCAATACCCGGATGCCTGTGACAAGGGGGAGTTGATCCGGATGTGTCATCGGGTCGCCATAGTAACCGGGCGCTTACACAGAAAGGGGAAACAAAGGGAAAAATATAGAGAAAAATTACCATACAATATATTTACATGAAATCATTCTAAGTTCAGCCCACTGATAAGTGTGTTTGCCAAGGTTTTATCAGTTATAAGAAATCTGAAATTTATTAAACATATGTGCCTCCATAAATTATCCAAAGAGAAAATCCATGAAATATGGAAACGCTGAATTCTTGATACATTGTATAACAAGGATGGGTGTATCTAAAGAGGGAATTTATATAAGATGGTGTACAAATATATAAAATTATATAAAATTATTAAAATTATATAAAAATAGGGGCATTAGTAGAAGTCCAGATTCTTATGAAAAAAACCTAATGGCATTTTTACACTGAGTAAAATATGGCATTTTCATAATGTCAAAGATGATACAGTATTTTGCCCAAACGGACCCAACGGCTCTTACAGAAACCACTTCAGTTCAAAATCGCTGTTGAGTCCGTTGGGCAAAAAAGTTTTGCAATTAAATATAAGATTCATCTCTGTCTTAGCCAGAGCCACTGTGCAATCTGGCTGTCTCAAACTGCCTTTGATTATTTTAAGGCCACCAAACTCAACTATGTCTTTGGTTGAACATTGGTGGACCGCCTTAAAGTGCGCAGATAGGGCATGTGTCTCCAGGCCTTTTTTTATGTTACGTAAATGTTCGCCTAAGCGAATTTTTAAAGGCCTGGAGGTACGTCCTATGTAGTGCTTGTTGCAACTACATCTTATCATGTAGATTAAATTTTTTGAACTACATGTTATAAAATTCCCCACTTTGATCTTAAATCCATTGATGGTGTATTCTTCTATTTTATTATTTCCCTGGCTTTTGATGTTTTTACATCCCTGGCAATCTCCACACCTGAAAAAAACCTTTAGATTTTATTCCAGGTTTTGGAATGTCAGATGTAAAATTGCTACTTACTAGGTTTGTGCGCAAGTTGGGTGCACGTCTATAGATGTGTTTAGGTTTCTCAGGGATTAGTTTGCCCAAAATGGGATCCCTTTGGATGACTTTCCAATGTCTCCTAAAAATGCGCTCAATGCTTTTATGCTCATCGGTGAATGTAGTAACAAAGGCATATGCAAAATCATTTGTTTTTCTTTTTTCTAGTTTGTTTAATGGAGAACTTGTATTTTCCAAATTTTGACTTTCCTCTATTTTTTCTAGACCTTTTGTTAATGTACTTTCTTTGTAGCCACAGGCCCGAAATTTTTCCTTCATCTCAGTAACTTGCGTTGTGTATACTGAGTCGTCTAGGCAGTTCCTCCTGAGCCTTTTAAATTGTCCCATGGGTACAGAATTAAGCCAGTGGTCATGATGGCAACTCGAATATGGGATATATGACCCCGAATCGGTGGGCTTAATATAGTTTTTGTATTTGAGTAATCCATTTTCTATATACACTGTAACGTCCAAAAAGTTAATTTGAACTGCCTGAATATCGAAAGAAAGAACAATATTTCGATTATTATTGTTCAAATATGTGCAGAATGTATCAAGGGTGTCCCTATCACCCCTCCAAACGAAAAAAATGTAATCTCTCTCTTTTTCGAGCACCTGTGTAATTTCGTCACAAACGAAAATAAACCTATTGAAGATGAGAAGCTGAGCTCCCCAAGATTGAGCCTAAATAAACCTTTATAAGAGGGACCACATTTAAAACCTACGTGAGTCTTGGTACGCCTTGTGGAACTCAGCTCACCTCAGCATTCACGATATCACTCACTAGAGTGTTTATAATAATACACACACAGATTTTAATTATTGTTTATTTTTCTGTTTTTTCACGTATCCATATGGCTTGGTAATCCACGTCCATCTGAGATCCATTTCATCTCACGAAAAGAGGAGTCCGAAAGTATTCCTTCAAGTATTCTTATATTTGCGCCATTGTATCTATATCCCATCTTTTTTTCCCACATTTGTATCTTTGAAGTAAAGGTGTAGCTTCAGGGGTTGTGATCTAAGGCAGCACTGTGCCACGTATCCACTGTCACTTGTTTTGTATATTGTGTCTTTGTGTCCACCTAGACAGTAAGGTACCAGGCAGCACTTGTGTAAACATGTTTTCCTTCAGAGAGAAACGAGCATCACATCTAGAGAAAATATTTCTAGAAAATATAGATGATACCGAATTGATCGATGAAGATCTTGAAGGAATCATGTCCAAATTGGAAACTTTATTGTTGAAGGAAAGTAAGCTCTGGTGGGAAGTCGTTACATTAGAAAAGTACGTAAGCCACAAACTTCTTCCCAAAGGGTTAAAAAATAATAAAATTTCTACTTTCTCTTCAGCAAATAAAGAATTCAAACAGGAATGGGAGTCAATTGACATTGACAATTGTTTCATTAGACTCATGGAGTTAATTATTCAAGAAAGGAGAAGAGACCTAAATAAACTAGAGAGCGACATTAAAATATACAAATCGCTAGCACAACCCTATTCAAAAAACGATGGGTTTAAAGAACTAGAAAACTCCATTGAATTTAATGTGAAAAAGATGGAAAGGGCATTAATACAAAGAAAAGTTAAGAAATTCAAAAGAGATAAAGAATCCGCCCAGTCCCCCCCTGATCAAGAAGATGGCCCCTCAAAAAAAGAAAGAGCCTTTCAAAATCCTAAAACTGAGAAAAGAAAGGAATACATGCCAAGAAAGAAACCTGCCATTAGAAATTACGTGAGAGAGAATAGAGAAAATAGAAACTATCACTATGAGAATAGATCCCCCAAACAAAATCTATATAGGAGAAATTACAACAGTAGAAGAGAATATTCTCCCAAACGAGATAGACCACATAATAAGAGAAGAGAACATTCCCCAAAATGTGATATTAAACAATATAGAACTCAGAGAACTCCAGAATGGAGAATCCCAACAAGGACATATAAACCCAAACCTCAAAAATCATATACCCCCTATAGAGAACCAAGTACTAACAATAGGTTCTCCCTTCTGGAAGATTATGATTTTGAGACCCCGGAAAGATTTGAAAATTCCCCATCTCCTTTTTTAGAGAGGGATCGGCCAAATTCCCAAAACAGATAACAGTAGTATACAGAGGAACCAGAGGAGGAAAAAAGAAACTACCTAAAAACAGTAGAATCAGAAAAAAGAAACTCCCCTTAACGCCTATTGTAAACAAAGAAATATTGAAGAAAAAAATCTTCAATTTAAGTTCCTATGAATTGTCAGTAGAGGAAACCAACGTTTTGCAGAAGGGTTTAAAATACGCCCTTACAAACCATATTAATACATTTGATTTATATATTGACGTACAGAGGTTTGTCCGTAAGCTTACCCTAAAACGCTTTTTTCGTAAGGAAGAAACTGCTGAAAATTTAGAGAATTGGAGCACAGGTTTTAAACCAAAATCTGTATTTTACCCTCAACATCATAGAGGTCCCTTTCTGGTGACTTTTGCCACTCTGGTGTTGGAGGATGCAAAGACTATAGGAATTAATAAATCCAATTCCAACCTAACAAGAAAGGAAAGAGAAGCTGTGTGCTCCCTGAGAGAAAATAAAGAAATTATTATAAAACCAGCAGATAAAGGGGGAGGGGTGGTCATTTTAAACACATCTAATTACAAAGCAGAGGTTATGCGCCAGTTGGGTGATACCCACACCTATAAAAAATTAAGAAATGATCCCACTGCTACCACCCTCCCCAAACTTCAAGCCCTTGTTAATAAAGCTTTAGAAAATGAAGTTACAAATAAGGGAGAAGCACAATTCCTGATAAATACAAAACCTTTGACTCCTGATACATTTTGCCAAAGGTCCACAAAAAATTGGTCGATCCTCCAGGTCGGACAATTATTTCAGGAGTGACTTTAATAGAGAGAGAGAGAGAAAGCGTGTCCTTAACGGGTGCACCTGAAAGGTCCTAAAAAATAAAATTTAACTTTTAATAGACGTTTATTAAAACTCAAGCGAAATATGACAAACACACAGGTAACATTGACATGTGAATACAAGGGGAAGGATAGGTGTGTTTATTTAAAATCGGTGGCCTACTCGTATCGCACTAATCTGTATAGCAGGTTTATCTCAAAAACCACGTTTGTGTCTGCACCCTAGAAGGTTAATAAAGATAGTACCGTGTCCGTGTTTTATTAGTCAAGTGTCATATCTTAAGTCGTTATATCTTAGATAGTGTCTATATATATGAATCCCCAAATCAAGTGATAATTCTCTTAAATGAGATGAGAGAGACACACACCTGGGAAGTCAGTGCCTCTATTAGTAAGGGCAATATCCCTTCTGTCGATTCTGTGTCGTCTCAATAACTGTATGCTAAATCGTGGTTCCCTTTAAATAATGCTGTGTTTATACATCGTCAGGGTGCCAGTGCATACAGTCCGACAATTTCCTACAACACCTTGTTTAATTCAGATGTCGAGAAATATATTGTTTATTAGTAGGTGGTATGTCCACTACTACTTGTCGACACAAGGTTTCTAGTGTAAATGCAGCAGAGGGTTTTATTATATTTCTAAGCCACAAAATCAGTGTGTGGAATAAAGCTCCTTCCTGCAGCAAAATCTTTGATCTGACACTTAAGGATTTGTTGTCAGATTTATATGGGGTGTGTCAACCGTCGTATGTCGACACAGAATTGTGGATCGATAAGAAATGTGCTATCTACATCAAACGGTAGATTTCTAAGAAGGTTTGCAGGTGCGTGGGGATAGTTGTTGGTTCAAAAAGACACTTTATTTAGACATGTTGCAACATTGTGTTATATGTCAAACCATGAACACATGTGGTTTAATTTTTATATTTATTTAACACAATGTAGTGATATGTTGCATTTGACAGTGGACTACGGATAGTTTCAATATCACTGCTGCCTGAAACTTAAATGGGGTAGACTACAATGGTGTCTCCCATTATGTATACAGACATCCAAAATGCGGGGTGCAGAAGTTGTAATAAGAGTTCCCTGCAGCATATACTGTACACATGTACTGCGGAGGTAGAGGGTTTGGTGGCGAATCTCTCAGCTCTATGGCTGTGTGGCCAACCCCCTATCTCACCAGAAATATGCGGGGTTACGTGGTGAGCTATATAAATGACACTATCTCTTAAAGTGCCTGGTACTTAAGCTAGAGTCAAGTTACCGCCGCTGCCCGTCTGATACAATGCGGGAACAGCAGCCGGTGCTAGACCTAGCTAAGCTCGAGTATAACCTGTGGGTAAAAAGTGCATAAATCAAATAAGTATCGGCGAACGAGTAGGCACCACCGCTAGCCGGCGCGCGCTTCGCCTCCAGCTTTTTCAAGGCCAACCCGACTCTTGAACCGGATGCTCCTAAAATACCCTGTTGATGTGGGCGTGTAACGGATACTCCGTTCCTTCGTGTGATTGACAATTGTGTTCCCCTATCAGCAGATTCCTGCTTGATGGGGGCGGGCGAGCTACCCGCAACTTGGATTAGCAGCTCCTTCTCAGACATAAGATCGTAATGAGGTAAGTATCTAATTAGAGTATATATGCCTTGCGGTGACGGAGGTTCGTCATTATAAAAGTCACATTCTGTACGTGCCGTAGTTCTATTTTAAAATATAAATGGCTATTTATATTTTAAAAAATACAGTTTCGATGGGTGTGTGCAAAAGACCGATGGTAGTCATGGTAACCCAAGTAAACATGTCCTCCTAACGTAATACGTGGGGGGTTGTGATGTACACATGGGATCAGGTAAGTAACTGGTTAAAATATCTTACATAAGCTAAGGTTCATTCCCAGTCAGGGCATTTAATGTCATATCATGTCAGTGCCGTTGTCATTCTAATCCTATTTATTTTTAAGGTTTCAATGGAAGAACCATGCAATCTCCAGAGATCGCTAGTAGTCATGGTAACCTGAATAAACATGCCGTCCTACAGTGGTATATAGGGGACTAGAGATGCAAACATAATATCGAGATAGAGTACATACATGGTCTGTGTGTGGATTAATCACTAGTAGGGACAAGAGTCACTTAGTGTTACGCTGACATTTCATTACTATTCCATGTCACTGACGGGACCATACAGTCTCCGGGGCATGTTCATGAACCGCTGGAAATCATGGTGGCCTGAATAACAGTGCCCTCCTAACGTGATACATAGTCCTTATATGTGGTTGTGATTTCTTAAGAATGCTGGTGTTTGCGTTGCTATTTTACCGCGTACACATCTGTACGCGTGATGGTGAAATATCAAGGAAGTAAGATGTCTGGTAACAGGTGCCTGTTAAATCCTACTTGAGTGACAGTGCTAGAGATAGATTAATTTTAATAAATTAGGTGAAAATTATGTCCTACATCGGGTGAGACATTCAGTGGGGGTAGGTAATAGTGAACAAGTCAGGTGATCAGTCCGATTACCTGTTAGTTATAGTGAAAAGAAATTTATTACATGAATGATGTGACACAGGAGTATCCCTGTCAAGAGACCTAATATAGGTGTGCATGCAGTGATAAAAAAGCAAAAAAAATTCAAGTGTAAAACAGTGGGGTGAAAAATAAATATAATAAATAAAGAAAATATACTGGAAACGTGACAGTGATTGTTGTGTGGATATCCTAATAATAAGGAGGTCACCTGCTAATATGTATATGTCACAATGGAAACAATGGGGGATCTTGAGATGAACAAATGAAAGTTGCCAACGATCATATATGAATAGTCAGTTATGGTATAGATATCAATTTAGCATGGAATCAAAGTTAGATACTGTATCTGAGGACAAGTATCTGTTCTCACCTATGACACTAAATGGGGGCAGTTTGAAGTATTGTCCTTTGGTACTGAGCGGCCTCAAATTTTTGTATGGATGACGCAGGGTAATAAGCGGCAGATAGTAATCCACAATTCATGATGAATATACGACAGGTAAGTATACTGGTTAGAGATGGATGCATCTCACAATATCCGAAAGAGGGGCTCAATTACCGGGTAATAGATTTATGAGGAGATATTGGGAAGAGAAAGAGGTAAAAAGGAGGAAGGAAAGGGAGCCATGATCTACTTGGTACCAAATTCCTGCAAGAGAAGTTGTACATAATTTGTTACAGAAAGGCAGTGTACTTATTCTCTTCGTTCAGGCCCTTAGGGGACATGGTGTCCAGAAGAAAGATGAGTCGGGTTTCTTGTTTTAAGAGCTCTTTATCAAGATCCCCTTTCCTGATCCCCATTTCCACTTTTAGCATTCCAAAAGCTTGGAGGCCTCTGGGGTTTTTCTGATGGTATTAGCTTGTCTGTCTCTTGGAGCATTCCTAATGCTGGCTATGTGCTCTAAAATTCTCTTTTTGAGGGGTCTGATAGTTTTGCCAATGTATTCTTTCCCACATGGACATTTTAGATTATACACAACCCCTGATGTGTCACAGGTGATGTGATTCTTGACCTTCCAAGTGGTTCCGGATTTGTCGCAATAGCTGTGCTGTGTTTTCATATAGATACAGGCTTTACAGGTGCCACATTTTTGGGAACCTGTCTTGGTGGTCTGAGAGCCTTTCATGAAAGGCTCTCAGACCACCAAGACAGGTTCCCAAAAATGTGGCACCTGTAAAGCCTGTATCTATATGGAAGATCAAGAATCACATCACCTGTGACACATCAGAGGTTGTGTACAATCTAAAATGTCCATGTGGGAAAGAATACATCGGCAAAACTATCAGACCCCTCAAAAAGAGAATTTTAGAGCACATAGCCAGCATTAGGAATGCTCCAAGAGACAGACAAGCTATGAAGACTCTAACACCAGTAGCCCGCCATTTCCACAAATACCATCAGAACAACCCCAGAGGCCTCCAAGCTTTTGGAATGCTAAAAGTGGAAATGGGGATCAGGAAAGGGGATCTTGATAAAGAGCTCTTAAAACAAGAAACCCGACTCATCTTTCTTCTGGACACCATGTCCCCTAAGGGCCTGAACGAAGAGAATAAGTACACTGCCTTTCTGTAACAAATTATGTACAACTTCTCTTGCAGGAATTTGGTACCAAGTAGATCATGGCTCCCTTTCCTTCCTCCTTTTTACCTCTTTCTCTTCCCAATATCTCCTCATAAATCTATTACCCGGTAATTGAGCCCCTCTTTCGGATATTGTGAGATGCATCCATCTCTAACCAGTATACTTACCTGTCGTATATTCATCATGCATTGTGGATTACTATCTGCCGCTTATTACCCTGCGTCATCCATACAAAAATTTGAGGCCGCTCAGTACCAAGGGACAATACTTCAAACTGCCCCCATTTAGTGTCATAGGTGAGAACAGATACTTGTCCTCAGATACAGTATCTAACTATGATTCCATGCTAAATTGATATCTATACCATAACTGACTAATCATATATGATCGTTGGCAACTTTCATTTGTTCATTTCAAGATCCCCCATTGTTTCCATTGTGACATATACATATTAGCAGGTGACCTCCTTATTATTAGGATATCCACACAACAATCACTGTCACGTTACCAGTATATTTTCTTTATTTATTATATTTATTTTTCACCCCACTGTTTCACACTTGAAGTTTTTTTGCTTTTTTATCACTGCATGCACACCTATATTAGGTCTCTTGACAGGGATACTCCTGTGTCACATCATTCATGTAATAAATTTATTTTCACTATAACTAACAGGTAATCGGACTGATCACCTGACTTGTTCACTATTACCTACCCCCACTGAATGTCTCACCCGATGTAGGACATAATTTTCACCTAATTTATTAAAATTAATCTATCACTAGCACTGTCACTCAAGTAGGATTTAACAGGAACCTGTTACCAGACATCTTACTTCCTTGATATTTCACCATCACGCGTACAGATGTGTACGCGGTAAAATAGGAACGCAAACACCACGATTCTTAAGAAATCACAACCACATATAAGGACTATGTATCACGTTAGGAGGGCACTGTTATTCAGGCCACCTTTCCAGCGTTTCATGAACATGCCCCGGAGACTGTATGGTCCCATCAGTGAAATGGAATAGTAATGAAATGTCAGCGTAACACTAAGTGACTCTTGTCCCAACTAGTGATTAATCCACACACAGACCATGTATGTACTCTATCTCGATATTATGTTTGCATCTCTAGTCCCCTATATACCACTGTAGGAGGGCGTGTTTATTCAGGTTACCATGACTACTAGCGATCTCTGGAGATTGCATGGTTCTTCCATTGAAACCTTAAAAATAAATAGGTTTAGAATGACAACAGCACTGACATAATATGACATTAAATGCCCTGACTGGGAATGAACCTTAGCTTATGTAAGATATTTTAACCAGTTACTCACCTGATCCCATGTGTACATCACAACCCCCCACGTATTACGTTAGGAGGACATGTTTACTTGGGTTACCATGACTACCATCCGTCTTTTGCACACACCCATCGAGACTGTATTTTTTTAAATATAAATAGCCATGAAAGAACTACGGCACGTACAGAATGTAACTTTTATAATGACGAACCTCCGTCACCGCAAGGCATATATACTCTAATTAGATACTTACCTCATTACGATCTTATGTCTGAGAAGGAGCTGCTAATCCAAGTTGCGGGTAGCTCACCCGCCCCCATCAAGCAGGAATCTGCTGATAGGGGAACACAATTGTCAATCACACGAAGGAACGGAGTATCCGTTACACGCCCACATCAACAGGGTATTTAAGGAGCATCCGGTTCAAGAGTCGGGTTGGCCTTGAAAAAGCTGGAGGCGAAGCGCGCGCCGGCTAGCGGTGGTGCCTACTCGTTCGCCGATACTTAGCACTGTATTTTGATTTATGCACTTTTTACCCACAGGTTATACTCGAGCTTAGCTAGGTCTAGCACCGGCTGCTGTTCCCGCATTGTATCAGACGGGCAGCGGCGGTAACTTGACTCTAGCTTAAGTACCAGGCACTTTAAGAGATAGTGTCATTTATATAGCTCACCACGTAACCCCGCATATTTCTGGTGAGATAGGGGGTTGGCCACACAGCCATAGAGCTGAGAGATTCGCCACCAAACCCTCTACCTCCGCAGTACATGTGTACAGTATATGCTGCAGGGAACTCTTATTACAACTTCTGCACCCCGCATTTTGGATGTCTGTATACATAATGGGAGACACCATTGTAGTCTACCCCATTTAAGTTTCAGGCAGCAGTGATATTGAAACTATCCGTAGTCCACTGTCAAATGCAACATATCACTACATTGTGTTAAATAAATATAAAAATTAAACCACATGTGTTCATGGTTTGACATATAACACAATGTTGCAACATGTCTAAATAAAGTGTCTTTTTGAACCAACAACTATCCCCACGCACCTGCAAACCTTCTTAGAAATCTACCGTTTGATGTAGATAGCACATTTCTTATCGATCCACAATTCTGTGTCGACATACGACGGTTGACACACCCCATATAAATCTGACAACAAATCCTTAAGTGTCAGATCAAAGATTTTGCTGCAGGAAGGAGCTTTATTCCACACACTGATTTTGTGGCTTAGAAATATAATAAAACCCTCTGCTGCATTTACACTAGAAACCTTGTGTCGACAAGTAGTAGTGGACATACCACCTACTAATAAACAATATATTTCTCGACATCTGAATTAAACAAGGTGTTGTAGGAAATTGTCGGACTGTATGCACTGGCACCCTGACGATGTATAAACACAGCATTATTTAAAGGGAACCACGATTTAGCATACAGTTATTGAGACGACACAGAATCGACAGAAGGGATATTGCCCTTACTAATAGAGGCACTGACTTCCCAGGTGTGTGTCTCTCTCATCTCATTTAAGAGAATTATCACTTGATTTGGGGATTCATATATATAGACACTATCTAAGATATAACGACTTAAGATATGACACTTGACTAATAAAACACGGACACGGTACTATCTTTATTAACCTTCTAGGGTGCAGACACAAACGTGGTTTTTGAGGTAAACCTGCTATACAGATTAGTGCGATACGAGTAGGCCACCGATTTTAAATAAACACACCTATCCTTCCCCTTGTATTCACATGTCAATGTTACCTGTGTGTTTGTCATATTTCGCTTGAGTTTTAATAAACGTCTATTAAAAGTTAAATTTTATTTTTTAGGACCTTTCAGGTGCACCCGTTAAGGACACGCTTTCTCTCTCTCTCTCTATTAAAGTTGTTCCCTAAGTGTCCAGTGGTTGCACACCCCCCACAAATAAGATTCTGTTAGCTATATGCTACTTATTGAAACATTTAGGGGGGTCCATAATTTCCTCCAATAACAAGGAGGATCCTGTGCGGGTGACCACCCCCTCCTTTTCTTGCTCTTTATTTCAGGAATGGACTCCCTAACGGCAAACTTGTCCATGCTCAACGACCACCATCTGCAACCTCTTGTCCTTCTCAATAAATCCCACTTAAAGGATACGGGAGATTTTCTAAAAGAGATCGCCACCATAAAATGGGAAACCGGCGATCTGCTGGTAACGGCGGATGTCGGCTCCCTATACACCATCATCAATCATGATGATGGTGTGGAGAGCGTTAGAACATTCCCGGAAAGATCGGAGAAATCCGTCCCCCTCCAAAATTTCATTATTGAGGGCATCCAGTTTATTTTACAAAACAATTTTTTCCTATTCAATGAAGAATTTTAATTGCAGAAAACTGGTACCGCTATGGGCACCAGATTCGCCCCGAGTTATGCGAACCTGTTTATGGGCGCATGGGAGCTCGATACCATCTGGGCTCCCAATCCACTCGGGGCGGGTTTGGTGTCCTACATGCGGTACATAGATGACATTTTTTTTCGTTTGGAGGGGTGATAGGGACACCCTTGATACATTCTGCACATATTTGAACAATAATAATCGAAATATTGTTCTTTCTTTCGATATTCAGGCAGTTCAAATTAACTTTTTGGACGTTACAGTGTATATAGAAAATGGATTACTCAAATACAAAAACTATATTAAGCCCACCGATTCGGGGTCATATATCCCATATTCGAGTTGCCATCATGACCACTGGCTTAATTCTGTACCCATGGGACAATTTAAAAGGCTCAGGAGGAACTGCCTAGACGACTCAGTATACACAACGCAAGTTACTGAGATGAAGGAAAAATTTCGGGCCTGTGGCTACAAAGAAAGTACATTAACAAAAGGTCTAGAAAAAATAGAGGAAAGTCAAAATTTGGAAAATACAAGTTCTCCATTAAACAAACTAGAAAAAAGAAAAACAAATGATTTTGCATATGCCTTTGTTACTACATTCACCGATGAGCATAAAAGCATTGAGCGCATTTTTAGGAGACATTGGAAAGTCATCCAAAGGGATCCCATTTTTGGCAAACTAATCCCTGAGAAACCTAAACACATCTATAGACGTGCACCCAACTTGCGCACAAACCTAGTAAGTAGCAATTTTACATCTGACATTCCAAAACCTGGAATAAAATCTAAAGGTTTTTTCAGGTGTGGAGATTGCCAGGGATGTAAAAACATCAAAAGCCAGGGAAATAATAAAATAGAAGAATACACCATCAATGGATTTAAGATCAAAGTGGGGAATTTTATAACATGTAGTTCAAAAAATGTAATCTACATGATAAGATGTAGTTGCAACAAGCACTACATAGGACGTACCTCCAGGCCTTTAAAAATTCGCTTAGGCGAACATTTACGTAACATAAAAAAAGGCCTGGAGACACATGCCCTATCTGCGCACTTTAAGGCGGTCCACCAATGTTCAACCAAAGACATAGTTGAGTTTGGTGGCCTTAAAATAATCAAAGGCAGTTTGAGACAGCCAGATTGCACAGTGGCTCTGGCTAAGACAGAGATGAATCTTATATTTAATTGCAAAACTTTGTTGCCCAACGGACTCAACAGCGATTTTGAACTGAAGTGGTTTCTGTAAGAGCTGTTGGGTCCGTTTGGGCAAAATACTGTATCATCTTTGACATTATGAAAATGCCATATTTTTCTCAGTGTAAAAATGCCATTAGGTTTTTTTCATAAGAATCTGGACTTATACTAATGCCCCTATTTTTATATAATTTTAATAATTTTATATAATTTTATATATTTGTACACCATCTTATATAAATTCCCTCTTTAGATACACCCATCCTTTTTATACAATGTATCAAGAATTCAGCGTTTCCATATTTCATGGATTTTCTCTTTGGATAGTTTATGGAGGCACATATGTTTAATAAATTCCAGATTTCTTATAACTGATAAAACCTTGGCAAACACACTTATCAGTGGGCTGAACTTAGAATGATTTCATGTAAATATATTGTATGGTAATTTTTCTCTATATTTTTCCCTTTGTTTCCCCTTTCTGTGTAAGCGCCCGGTTACTATGGCGACCCGATGACACATCCGGATCAACTCCCCCTTGTCACAGGCATCCGGGTAGTGGGACGCACGAATATTTCCGGCAGCGTGCGTTCCACCGCGCTTCCCACCAGAACTACACATCGTGAAGCCTGAGACGTCACCAATGCGTCCCAGCTACAACCTATTAAGGAGCCGCACTTCCGGATCTGTGTGGTCCACGGCACTTCCGGCTTTATACACCTCTTCTCTTATAACTCCGGAGGCTTGGGCTACCCCATTTTTCTTTACTGTAACTAATCGCCAGTATTCCTACGCATCACGCTGGAGGCGCGATGCCCTGCACGCTTATTTTTAGCGATCATTACCCCCTATCCCTCATAACGGAGGACCGGATGTGTGGACGGGTCTCCATGGAAACGGACGCCCAGGAACATGTTTGGACTAAATGGACTTTTTAAATATATATAATTTCAGATTTTTAATGTTGGGCATTGTATTGTTATACATTTAGTATGCTCTATGGAAGTTTTAAAGCAGATATTGTATGCAGGATAAACAATATGGGTAATAACACCAGTTCCTGTTTTCATTTCGATATGTCACTTCCTGCGTTATTGTGATTGGCTGTTCATTAGATAAATACTGGCTCCTCACTTGACTCTGACACATCTTGATAAAGGTCAGCAAGACCGAAACGCGTAGATCCTGTCAGAGGAAAGTGAGCAGCCACACTCCCGGATGTACGTATGTTTTTAAATATGTTTTAAATTTTTGGATTCTATTGGACAATTTTTGTTTTTTTGTGCTTTTTGTTTTTTTGTTTTTTTCAAGTCCGCATGGTTTGTTCATGGGACATATGTGGAACTATTTTGTATATGGATTAAACTTTGTGGAATTTTTTATCGAATCACAATTTTGGCTCTATTCCTGATTGAAATCCAAATCGTCAATTACAAATAGGAAAAAGAAACCATTATGGGCTTTTGCCCCCCTCTTTAAGGGGTGAGTAAGGTACGCTATCCTTGGTCAGCAAACAGACCTATGATACAAAACATACTTCGTATGATATCCAATTACATTGGTAAAATCCCCCTTTTTTATGTCTTATATATCCTGAAATATTGGAGTTTCTGAGTCGACAGACACCTACCTGGTCTTCTCACAAGCCCTTCACTTGTCACATCAGTATAAAAGAAACCTTTATAGGTTTGAAAATCACCAAATACACCGTGAGTAGGGGTACGCTCTTACGTAATCTAGAGTTAAAGAAACCTTTTGATGTGTACTTCACTTGATTAAAATGTGATTGAGGTACGCTGTCAAAACACATTATTTTTGCACAGCTCCCCACTTACTTAAATTAAACATTTCATTGCTGAGACACTATATCTCTCTCTCTATCGAGCACCTGTGTAATTTCGTCACAAAATTTGCATATCCCGAAACATTGGAGTTTCCGAGCCAACAGACACTTACCTGGTCTTCTCACAAGTTCTTCACTCGTCATATCAGTATAAAAGAAACCTTTATAGGTTTGAAAATAACCAAACATACCGTGAGTAGGGGTACGCTCTCACATAATTTAGAGTTAAAGAAACCTTTTGATGTGTACTTCACTTGACTAAAATGTAAGTGAGGTACGCTGTCAGAACATATTTTTGTACAGCTCCTTACTTATTTAAAAGAATCACCTCGTTGCTGAGACACTATATCTCTCTCTTTCGAGCACCTGTGTAATTTCATCACAAACGAAAATAAACCTATTGAAGATGAGAAGCTGAGCTCCCCAAGATTGAGCCTAAAGAAACCTTTATAAGAGGGACCACATTTAAAACCTACGTGAGTCTTGGTACGCCTTGTGGAACTCAGCTCACCTCAGCATTCACGATATCACTCACTAGAGTGTTTATAATAATACACACACGGATTTTAATTATGGTTTACTTTTCTGTTTTTTCACGTACCCATATGGCTTGGTAATCCACGTCCATCTGAGATCCATTTCATCTCACGAAAAGAGGAGTCCGAAAGTATTCCTTCAAGTATTCTTATATTTGCGCCATTGTATCTATATCCCATCTTTTTTTCCACATTTAAGGTAAGGTTGGATAAACATTTATTGGATAAAAACATCCAAGGGTACTAAAAAGAATCATATTCTGAATTTGAAATTAATAATATTCTGTCTTTTACAAGGGATAAGCTACTAAAACCTAGGTTGAACTCGATGGTCTTTATTCAGCCTTGAAGAAAAAACAGACGAATCTGTATAGAGCGCTTGTCAGGGCTGATTCCTCAAAGTGAACTGCTGCTGGCGGGGTTAGTCAGGCCCCTTCAACAAGAAAAAAAGCAACACAAAGCAGCGCTCAATTAATGATATGAGTATGTTTTTCAATAAAACAAAACATAAAAACACTTAAAAACAATGATTTGATATAATATGGGGACCTGGGTAAGTATGGATGGGATAACCTGCTCTGGATCATCAGATTCCCAGATTGGAGTCCAATTTGTATTCCAAATGAGCCTCAGTGGACCAGAGAGTCACTATGGATGTCTCACTTGATGTGGGTATATGTGGTCCAAATGGTATCCTCTGCGGTGCGATGGTACATGCACTGTGCCAGGATGGCCGCTGGAGGCATTCAAAATCAGTGGAAAGCTAATCAGCCACAAGAGATCCTCAGTCCAAGCACCAATATATGGAGGTGCAATCAAAGATTGTATCCAGAGTATGGAATTCTGTAGGAGTGATGTCCAGATAAATAAGCAGGTGGGGGGATAAAAGCAGTCCAGTTCCCAGTAAACACCAATGCGTTTCGCTGTCTCTAAGGGACAGCTTTATCAAGGTGACTGTAGTGAGTCCAGAGTGGGGTTAAATACCCTGACCAATTAATGTTAAGTTATCACATGATCACATTTGTGTTTAGTTTTGTGCAAAATCAAAAGATAAATATAGTGCAGATTACTCGGAGACAGACCTCTTATAATACATGATTCCATTTATAAAATAAGACATGAGTCTAAAAAGAAGATAAAATAAATACACTGAAAATCGACATATTGATCTATGAGTATGTCAGTAATTACTTCCGGGTTGTATTTCACTAGAAATTTGTCTTTTATGTATATATAAATTATTTATATTCGATAGACACAATTCTAATGACATGAAGACTAAGTGGAGAATAGATCTATATTATCAGTGGGACTTAGTTATATTAATATATACAGAGAACGAGTCTAGTGGCTTGGTATATCCGGGTCAGTTCCTGTATGGTGAAAAAGGCAGAAGTGAAATGCCGAAGAAATAACACTTTACAGGATATCGGCAAGATATTTTGAGAGAGCGCACCAGCAACACCAATTTAAAATAATAATTTTATTTACATCAACTGCAAATTAGTGATCACAAATATAAAAATTACATAAAAAGTAATAATACATTAATATGATACCATAGGGACAATGCTATAATTGTATAGATTGAATTTCTGATGCATAGATAGAGCAGAAGTTGCACCCCATATATCAATTGTCCACTAATAGTGACCAATGTTGGTGTCCAGGTCTCCAATCTCTCTTAGTCACACACTGATGATAATTGGATAGTGTGTATTGAACCCACTAATTATGGCAATAATTGTATTGGTAATTCAGTATTTCACCAAAGGCAATTTAACTGTCTAATACAGCTTAGAGTCAGTTTTGAGTTCCAGATCGCACATCCAAGTGCTATATATATTTAAATCAGATGTACCACTGTTGTAAACAATATTAGAACTTTTGAACAATGTTACGTGGAAAGTACAGGAGGCAGCAGCCCCGGAGCTTACCGGGTCCCGATGTTGAAGCAGTATTGTTGGGTACAAATCTCCAAAATTCCACCTGTGGGATTAGTCTCCTGCGATTTTGAGCTGTTATGCTCGTTGTTGTAAATAGCACTTGTGTTCCACACAGAGTGTGGCTGGAGCAGCAGCCGGCTTTCAGAACGCCATCTGACCTCAGCAGCGTGGTAAATAGACGAGACAGGGCAATGTCCGGTGTGTTGCCGTGGGCAGATTAGATGAGCAGGGACACAGTCAAAAATGCTGCCCGGCAGATTACCCTCAATGTCCCGATTTAGTGCTTCGGCAGTTGCCGGGGGTGGACGTGAGCACCCTGACTGCTGCTGATGGATAGGTCCAGTTACAGTGCGATCACTGGAACATCTACTTCTGCGTAGTAATAGCAATGATGCCTAAATAAGCAGAGATTGGTAGAGAATCCTGGACACCTCAAGATAAAAACTAGAGAGTCTTAACGCGTTTCTCCGCCTCATTAGAGGAATATATCTGCAGCTACCATGTAGAGCTCTGAGCTGTCCCCCCCCTCGCCCGCTGGACCGCATGTGCGAGGGTTTGACAGACTCTCCGGCTAAATCACACATCATAGGAAGCTTATATATCTGTGACATTACTTCCACCCTGAGTCGCGCTCATTGTTTACAGGCAACCATGGTGATATGCACTTCACTGGAGAGCGGAGGAGATTAAAAGTCTTTTCCTCTAGGTGGAACGCATATTAGGTGGTGTCTCATTGAGAAATTACCATTGGGAAAGTATACCAGTTCTCAATGGTTACGGACTGTAATTAATTTCATTCTTCCATATGTGAGTGTTTTTGATTTCATTTGTTTTGTCTCAAAAAATGTTTTATTAATAACAAGACACTTTCTATTTCTCTAACATAACATTAGTAGACATCAATAAAAAACATATATATGACAATAAAGAATCCAGTTTGTGAGTGATATGGTGAAAAAAGACAAGGGGGGAAAGAAGATTATTACTATAGGTATAGTGGGTGCCATTATAATACTGTATTGAGCTCAAAGGAATCTTTTAAGCCCTTGGGGAAAAGGCAATCCAATTTAAAGATCCAGTATATTTCTTGTCACCACCCACTCTCCTGCCCCCACCCACTCACCACCACTCCAACCCCAATTCCAAACCCCCTACAACTCCCCTACCAATCACCACTCCTCCCTACAACCTTACATCAAACTCCCATCCCATCATCATTCCTCCTTTCCCCCCATCCCAAAGCACAGTTCCTGCATCCACCAGTGACCAGGATGGGACTGCCAGTCGTAAGTAAACAATGTGCCTAATGTTTACAGCACACATCATCATTAGTTCCAACAAATCACTGCAGTGCCACCCTGAGCTGTGGCCTGTCCTCCTCCAGGAACAACGATACCCTTGGTGTATTTTTTGAGTGTGGGCATGCCTCGCCCCTTCAGTAATTGACATAACAGTACATCCAATGACATATCCTAGAGTAGTGGTGTTGAAGTCATGTGGGCCCAGCTGTTGTGTAACTATACTTCCCAGCATGATGTGCAACATACATTTATATATCGGCTTGTTAATACTGTGTCATGGCATGCTTTTTTAAAACAGCTGTAGTCCCATGATTTGTACAGCAATGTCCTACCATTTGATAATTAAGGAGTGGTTAAGCCTCAACAACGTAATTACTGTTAAACTGCACAGGTTAATTTTGAGGTTTGAGGTGATTCCGCCAGCAGAAACCTCCCAATTGTGATGCAGCATACATTCATCCAAAGAGGAACTTATTTATGTGATGTTATGTAATATGTATGTATGTGTGTATGTGTGTGTGTGTGTGTGTGTAAACATCATAGTAGTTTGTACTGTGTTCACAGCAGGCCCATCTTCAATGTAGTTGAAAAATTGATGTGGCCTTCACAGTTAACTCACAACTTCTGACTTTTCACAACTTCTAATTTAAATAATTTTTTCCCTTCACCACAGACAATCAACAGCACCAGGAAGATGTGGCCCACACATTGGGTGAAATTGACCTGACCCTCGTTTACCTTGCCATCCTTTTTGGCCAACTTGAGGACCTCCTTTAAAAAATGTTTAATTTATTATTATTTTGTTCTAAATAAAAGTTAATATACATTTAGAAGTTGTCTGTGTTTTTTTTTTTTAAATATGTTAGAGTGTTTGTAAGGGCAGGTACATACAGATGTGTAATGTCACTGAGATATGTAATTTAACGTGAAGAGTAACAAATTAATGTGGTCTGAATGTGTGGGTTGTATGGTTAAATAACACAGTGTAAAAGCATGATAGTTTGTTGTTGTTACATTCAAACATCACACATAACATTAGGGTAGGTAGACATGTAACAAAATAGACACAAAATAATTTTGGGCATAATGTAATACATACACACAAACACCAACATAACTACATTTAAAAGTTAAACCAATATGGGGACACATAGATAGTGAGTAAAGTGTCACATTAGAAATATAGATGTAATGAGGGTTACAATGTTGTTATATTACGGTGTTTATTAAGGTAGACAATTGAGTTAATATAATACAATGATTAAATAACACTTAGTGTAATTGAGTAACTGCCATAATTACACTTCAAGGGGAATACTTGCAGGCCAATGTATGTGAAGTGTACGCCACCATGCTCAGACGTATGCGTCCTCTCACGATCGGGGAGACACGCTGAGTCTCTGAGTGAAAAAGGCAGAGATCCATCTGAGCACTGTGGCGTACGCTCATATGTAGGCCAGGTGTCAGTGGGAAAGGCTGAGATCCGCCCGAGCACGGTGGCATACGCTCATATGAACGCCACTCCCCATTGTCGGTTGCTGACTCCGTCTGTGCACGGATGTGCTGTGGGCGGACTCGCGCTCTCCTGAGAGAATGCAGGATTTGCTCGGACGGACCATGCGAACGCGGTCCTCCCGCATCAACCAGAAAAACCCCCTAAATCCCCGATCCCATGTGTTATCACAGGTTACAGCAGCTGCATAATCTCCGTTAAGATTTGTGTGCCTCAGGCAAAAAAAAAAAACATAATTCAAGATAACAGTGGCTATTGGGGGAAAGGATGCTAGCATTGGGTCGAATATGATAGCCTTGGCTGAAATCCTAAGCAGCGGAAAATAACCGCTGTTATTAGGATGTCCCTTCTAATGTCAATTTAAGCACTGTGTATATACCTTAAAGCACTTTAGTATTTTTTAGGCGGAATCATGATTTAAAAGGATACTGTAGAATACTCAATGGGATTCCGATCTGGTAGTCATTGATAGCATTGAGAACACGAAGATCACAACACATATTTACAAATTCTGAAGGTAAATATGAATCAACAAAACATTTTCCAAAAGAAGCAGCCTGAAATGAAAGACAAATTAGTGTCACTAAAAAAGATATATATATATATATATATATATATATACACATTTGGGTACTAACAGCACACAGGTTACTTTAAATCAATCTATTACACAGAAGAGAGAAAAGTAGATACAAATATATTATTTATACAATTCCCGGTATGTCAAAGATATCATGGTACAGTGCTGAACATAGTACTTAAGGCTGAAAAAAGATGTTCGTCCATCGAGCTCAACCGATTTGACTTGTAAATACTGACTTGACTAAGTCATACTGTATCTATAGGTTCACTAATAACCCTTTTACACCAGAGGTTGGACCCGGGATATTGCCGCTCCAGTCCGGGACGGGGCGCGGTGTAAATGGGCTGAAAAAAAAATAACAACGCGGGTACTGTTCCCCTGGAATCTGACCCGGCAAATGTTCAAGGTTGGACACGGGGCTTATCCGGGGCTCAGGGTGGTGTAAATCTGGGTTATTTGGCGGGTAGAAGGGCGTGAAGAGCTGATTGGTGCTTCTGCGGCTCTGGTAGATAATGTCATCTGCCAGGGACCCGCACAGGGCACATGGAGCAGCACAGCAGCAGAAGCAGCGTTACCACGCTGTTTGCAGCCTGTAACCTACACTACAGCAACAGTCTGTGCTGGATACACTTTCCCCAGTGTGTTTACAGCCTCATCTGCAGCAATACACGCTGGCTGTCACACAGTGTGTCCCACAGCATAACCCTTAGCCTGACTATTTGGCAGACCCCAAAACTGACCTGCACCATCATGTCCATGTCCACTACATCCAACTGGTCTCATAAGGAGGTACGTGAGCTCCTGCAAATCAGGGCAGATGAGGAGATTCGGCGTCAGACCGTTCATGACGCGGTGGTGTATCGCAATATTGTAGACTTGCTGGAATACAGTGGTATCCATCGCACACAACAGCAGGTTGTAAATAAATTGAAAGCCCTGCAGAAGCAGTTCAACAAAGTGACCAACCAGAAGTGCAAGAAAAGCGGTGCAGCTAGGCCCGATTGGGTGCACGATGACCTGTGCATTTGGGAACACGGCACATTGCAACCCAGTAGCCCTGTCCTCCTCCATTGCACTGCATTGCAGCCAGATGGACAATAGCCAGGACAGCCATGACGTACCGACTATCCAGGCTTCCCAGCTTCCCACGTCATTCTCATCGGCTTCTGAAGCCATGCAGATGTCAGCACACATGAGCCCGGCTTCACCGCTGCTGTTTGGTGATGATGGTGCAGCAGATAATATGATGGATTCTTTGATGCATTCTGACAGCGTCCAAGCAGCCATAGATGATGTTGTGGAAGCAAACAGTCAGACAGCGCTGCCCAATCAAAGCACTCCATTATGTTCTAATTGTAAGTAGACATTCTATATATTTACACCCATTTCACATAGTAAAAACACTGTAATACAACTTGGGGGTGGGATGAGGCCCAGTGTCACGGGTGGAGGGCTGGGATGGATCGTGTGGTGCTCTGGAATCACTTTAGGACCAGATGGAGTGGTTGGACCAGAGCGAGCTGGTTTTATTATAGGTGGTTTCATAAATGAAAATAAATCACTTATTCAAATAACGGCTTTGACATATGGTAAACAAGGAAATAACATCTTTGAGCAAAGTCTTTATAAATAATGGAAGTAACAATAATATGGCTTGCATAAACTCACGAGGTGACCAGCGAGACTAAGGGAGATCCAATATACGGGAAAGAGAGCTTTGATGATGGAATGGATGTTTATGGCAAAGACAGGCAATGGTGGAGGTAAATGAAGTTCAAGCAAGGTCACGGGAAAGAAGTGGGTGATAATTCAGAAAGTATGGAGAAGACTGTAACTTGGTGGGGTGCCGACGGACTTCGGGGTACAGGTTGGGACCCCACGGACAGGCAGCACCGGGTTCACCGGTGAACAAGCAAGAAGGCAGTAAGAGGTCAGGATTCTCAGAGTCAATAGCAGGGTGGACTGAGGTGAAAGGCTGCAATGGACAGGAGAGAGCCAGGAGTCTCCAACTGCACAAGGCTAGGAAACCTTTGCACACCAGTTCACCAGGACAGATCCCCTAAATACATAGTGGGCGGCTGTCATTGGTTTAGACGGTGCAGGAAGGCAAGAAATCTGAATCTGGCGTCCAATCTGCATTTTGCCCACATCCAAGATGGCGGCGCCAGCCTCCCAGTGCCGCCTCAGTCACAACTCCCCTGGAACTCACAGGGACCCGCCCCATCACACAGCGCCTCCCGGCCGGCCAGGAAACAGCAGCGCGCCTACACCAGAGCCCCAGAATGGACAGGCGGCAGCGGGCACGGAGGGGTGAGTACCGGAATGCGCCGTGTCCCGCCGTGGCCTTCCATGACACCCAGTATCTGTTGCAGAATGTTGCTAGCATGCAGGTGAAAGAAGGCCACTAACACATTTTTTGCAAACATTACTGCTGTTTTTATATAACACTGGACATGGAAGTGTCTAAGTGATTTTTTTTTTTTTATTACAGTGTAAAGGGTTCCTGACAAAAAGAAAAAAGCTTAATCGGTCTGAACTAGCGGCTAAAGCGATGACATCGGAGATAGTGGAACATCTACGCCAATTGGATACTGAGGTCCAAGCAAAGGAGGATGCTCGCATGGACAAATATTTGGAAGCTGAGTCGCAGAATCAGCAGGCATTTATGTCTCAATTGATGGTTAAGCAAAATAGACAAATGTTCTTTTTAGAACTTTTTCCAGTGCTTTCACACACCCTGCACCACACCCCCACCAGCCCCCTAACTACCCACCCAACTCATATGATCATTACAATAGAGGGGTCAGTTTCAATCCTGGCACGTCTACTAACCAAACCAACCGCCACCAGAATACAGAGGGCCCAATTTTAACTTTGGCAATAGTGCTGCTAGTAGTGACCTGCAAATCCTAGAGTCCCCAGAATTTTCCGTGTACTGGAATTTGAGCTAAGGTTTTAACTTTTAGTCTTAAAATATTGTTCAAAAAGGTTGCACTTTTCTTCTTTTTCTTAAAATCTTTCAAAAGGTTGCACTCGTGTTTTTAAAATCTTTAGAAAGGTTGCACAGGGAATTAAGATAGGAATTAAATATGATAATTAATTCATATTAGGGACTGAGAGAGGGGGATATCATAAGTTGCAACCCCTACTAAAGATTGATGGAACCCTCAAGATGGGGAGGGTGTGAGGGCTTTAGTGGTAAAGTTCTATATGTATGTATGTGTGAAACATGTTTAGGGTTAGAGATGTATGTAGTACTGTATGTGTATCGACAGAATCTAAGTTACTTGACAGAGGGGTTAAAATAGTAAGAAGAGGGGAGGATACTAGAAGAAAAGGAAGAAAGAGAGACCTGGATGATAAATTTAATAACTATTAACGCCAAGGGATTAAATTCCCCTCCGAAAAGGAAAAAACTATGGAAGTATTTACGTAAACACTAAGTGGATATAGCAGCGATACGAGAGACGCACTTCCCAAGAGTTGGGTATCCCTCTCTACTTGATAACAGATATACCAGGGCATACTACTCAAATGCAATCCAAAAGAAAGCAGGGAAAGCAGTAATATTCAACAGAAAAGTTGATTTCAAGCTTAAAGCACAATACACAGATAAAGATGGGAGATATATTATCCTAACAGGTACCCTGAATGGTAAAATGACTACTACCATCGCCTGGGTATACGCCCCAAATATGTCTCAGGTAAACTTTATTAGAAAAGTATTGAAAAAACTTCAGAAAGTCACAGTTGGCAGATTACTAGTTCTTGCCGATTTTAATTTAGTTAGAGATATTACTCTATACAAATCAGGAACTAGTAAACCTAAAAATTGGCATACATTAACTAAAGCCACAGAAGAATTTAACAAAGCATTATTTAGCGCAGGAATATATGATATTTGGAGAATAAAAAATCCAACGACACGAGATTATACCTTTTTCTCAAATGTACATAAAACATACTCACAAATTGATTTTGCCTTTACCGATAGAAGTACTTTACAAAATATAAAAAAAGCAGAAATTCTCACAAGAACCTGGTCTGACCACGCCCCTCTATTTATCAAGTGGGAAGAAAATCATCCCTGCCTAATCCCTAGAATATGGAGATGCCCGAATTATATCTTTTCCTCCCCAGACACAAAAGGTGAGATTTAATAGGATGAGAGTTTCAGAAAGTGAGAGATTTTGTGAGAAATCTCCAGTTATTTTTAAAGCTGCAATCATTTACACTGCAAAATCAAACTGGTTTAGCAGTGTAAATGATTGCCACTTCAAAAAAACTGGAGATTTCTTACCAAATCTCTCTTTTTCAGAATCTCTCATCCTATTAAATCTCACCCAAAGAATTCAATAAAAGAGGCAATTGAAGAATATTTACTCTTTAGCAACCCCCAACAAACTAATGCAATACATTTTTGGTGTGCTTTGAAAGCCGTCCTGCGGGGTAAGATAATTCAAAGCGTAGCGATATTAAAAAAAATAAGAGCAAAAGGGAATGGAAGACCTAGAATTAAAATTAAGAAACTTGAAAAGGAACATAAGTTACACCCCTCCAATGAACAAATCTTGAAAGAACTGAATAAACTAAGAGAGGACTTAGAAATAATAATAATTATTAAACAAATCAATAGAGAGACAGATACCTTCAAGCAAAGATATTATATAGAGGGGAACAAGGCATCACGATCATTGGTTAAAAGGATTAAAGGCATACAATACAGGAGTGCGGTTAAAAGTCTATGCAATGAAAAGGGGACAAAGATAATAAACCCAGCAGAAATTCCTAATATCTTTGCAGATTACCTGAAACATTCAACCTTCACTGGAAGAGATAGATGCTTTTTTAAGTAAAATAAATCTCCCAAAGATCAACCAAACAAGATTAGATAAGCTTAATGAGCCTTGGAGTTTACAAGAAGTAATAGAAGCAATAAAAACTCTAAAAATAAAGCCCCTGGCCCAGATGGCTACATAAATAACTTTTACATCTCATATCAAAAAGAGATTGCACCAATATTACTCCAGGTATTCCAAGAAGGAAGCCATAAAGGGAAATTCCCAGAAGAAATGCTAGAGGCCCGAATAGTTCAGATAGGTAAGGAAGGTAAAGATTTAACATCTCCACATAATTACCGGCCTATTGCACTCTTAAATAGCGATATAAAAATTTACGCTAAAATGATTGTAAATAGATTAACACCAAACCAGACAGAACTAGTTAAAGCCGAGCAGACAGGATTTATACCAAATAGACAAGGACCGAATAACGTCTGCAAAGCATCGGACATTATGAGGAACGCGGCATCAAGGGTAATTCCGCTAATGACTCTATCGTTAGATGGAGAGAAAGCCTTTGACCGATTACATTGGTCTCATATGGAAAAAGTGCTTCAAAAGTTCGGAATTAAGGATAGTTGTCTGACAGCTATCATGGCACTGTATAGGGGGCCTTCGGCGCACGTCTCATGTAACGGATTTGTCTCAGACAAGTTCAGTATTTAAAATGGAACAAGGCAAGGATGTCCCCTATCCCCACTAAATGTATGTGCTGGCGATAGAGCCATTGGCGGAATATATTAGACAAAACACAGTGACGGGCCCAATTATTAATGAAATCCAGAATAAAATCCTGCTATATGCTGATGAAGTACTACTTCTTCTAACCGACCCAAAAGACTCAGTAACAGAGGTATTAAAAATCTTGGATACATTTTCAAAAGTTTCCTATTATAAACTAAATAAAAGTAAAACGGAGGCGCTAACAATAAATGTCAATAATCTGGATCTGACAGCGCTCAAGTCAGAGTATAAGTTTACCTGGAAAGTTGCATCACTTAAATATCTGGGGATACAATTAGTCGCAAATGATAAAAATGTAATAATAATAATTTTATTTATATAGCGCTCTTTCTCCAATAGGACGCAAGGCGCTTAACAGATATAATGAATGTAATACAGTACAGAAAAGCTTTTCATAAACAATACTTAAGGGACTGAAGGAAACACTTGAGTAAATAGGAAGGTCCTGAGTCTGTTTTTGAAGATATTCTAGAGTGGGGGTCTCTCGAACAGTGCGGGGAAGTGAGTTCCATAAAGTCGGAGCTGAATGGCTAAAAGCTCAACCCCCAGATGAATTATGGGAGATCCTAGGTACTGCTAAAAGTCCTTCATCTACAGACCGCAGTAATCTGGTGGGACAGTATGGAATCAGAAGCTGCTTCAGGTACCTTGGGCCTTGGTCATGTAGGGCTTTAAACTCAGTAGATTGATCTTGAAAATGATTCGCCATTTTATTGGCAGCCAGTGAAGGGAGTATAGAATAGGAGTAATGTGGCTAGAGCGGGGCTGTTTAGTTAACAGCCTGACAGCTGTGTTTTTTACCAGCTGTAATCGGTGCAGTTCTTTTGCTAGTAGACCAAGGTAAAGGGCATTGCAGTAATCCAAATAAGATGATACAAATGCATGTAAGACTTTTGGCAGGTCTTCAGATGGGATTAAGTGTTTGATTCTGGCTATGTTCCTCAGATGAAAGAATGAGGATTTGATTGTGGCTGATATCTGATGTTTAAGTGTCAATCCACCATCTAGTACCACACCAAGATTCCGCACATGATCAGAGTTTTGTAATTCTGTACCCCCAAGTGTCAGTCCAGTTGGGTGGCTGTGCTGCAGTCTTGTCCTTTGATGTTGAGGTCCAATCATAAGGACCTCTGTTTTATCAGGATTCAGTCTCAGCCAACTGGCACTCATCCATTCCTGGAGCTCAGCTAGACAGCCATTTAGGGTTGCTATTGGGTTTACAGTGCCTGGAGCAAAGGACAAGTACAGCTGTGTGTCATCTGCATAGCAGTGGTAGACAAGGCTATGGCGCCTAATTATTTCACCCAGTGGCAGCATGTACACTGCAAAAAGCATGGGGGATAATATAGAACCTTGTGGGACACCGCATGGCAATGGCACAGATGAAGATGAGTATACTCCAGATGAAACTCTCTGTGACCTGCCGGCAAGAAATGATTTAAACCAGCTTAGTACTGTGCCATCCAGTCCACAGAAATTTTTTAGGCGCTCAATCAGAAGCCCATGGTGCACAGTATCAAATGCTGCAGAGAGATCCAGAAAAATTAAGATTGAACAGTCACCTCTGTCTCTTGCCATCAGAAGATCGTTTAGCACAGGCATGTCCAACGTTGGCCCTCCAGATGTTGTGAAACTACACATCTCAGCATGCTTTGCCACAATTTTGCTATTAGAGAATGCTAAAACTATTGCAAAGCATGCTGGGATATGTAGTTTCAAAACATCTGGAGGGCCAACGTTGGACATGCCTGGTTTAGCACATATACCATGGCTGTTTCAGTGCTATGTCTTCTCCTGAATCCTGATTGGAATGGATCATACATATCATGAGATATCAGGCGGGTTTCTAGTTGATTTGCAACCACTTTTTCAATGACTTTTCCTAGAAAAGGAAGGTTTGATACCGGTCTGTAGTTGGTCATGCAGTCTAGATCTAAATTGGGTTTTTTAAAACAATTGCTTCCTTAAGAGGTTGAGGAAAAATTCCTGTCTGCAAAGAGCACTGAACAATTATTGCAAAGACAGGGCCAATTATATCCATGCACCCTATTAGGAGATTGGTTGGGGCAGGGTCCAGATCACAGGTAGTGGGACGCAAAATCTGGACAATTTCAGCAATGTCCTTTACATCCATTGGGTCAAAGCTGGTCCATGAGGATAGGTTGCTTACATTGTCAGGCTTGGTAGTTTGGCACTCATCTGACGGAACTGTGGAGATTCCAGCCCTGATGGTGGATATTTTATCTGAGAAGAATTTTGCAACTCATTACATATTACCTGGGAGAGTGTTTCATCAGGCTGCAGGTATGCTGGCTTGCAAAGCATTTCTACTGTGCGGAAAAGTTGAGCAGGCCTATTGTTTGCTGCCATGATCTCAGTTGACAGGAACTCTGACTTCTTACGGGTTGTTGATTAATATTCCTCAATATGCTTTGTAAGTTTTATCTTGTCCTCCAAAAAGTTAGTCTTCCTCCATTGTCTTTCAATTCAACGCCCCCTTTTCTTGAGCTCATGAAGACTGCTGTCAAACCAGGGAGCTTGACGATGTGCTTTGAGACGTTGTACACGCGCTGGGGCTATAATATCAATTGCAGCTGTTATATCCCTATTATAGTTATGGACTAGGGAACAGGGATCTTCACAAGCTCCCAGTAATGCAGAGAGATCCAGATTTGCTGCAAGAGCCTGTGGAGTCATACCCCTTCTTGGACGATACCTGGTCAGCTCCATTGGCACAGATCTATTTTGAGGGGTTGCAATTGAGAACCAAAGGGAGTGGTGGGTTTATTTTTAACGTGACTGGGTTTATTTTTGGGTCAGTGATTTGTAATCCAATCTGAAAGACAAGATCTAGCATGTGACCACTTTTATGTGTGGCAGAAGGAATGATTTGTGTGAAGCCCATGCCATTCATTGTGCACAGAAGGTCTTGGCCAAGGTGTGAGAACTTGTCATCAACCCATGCATTGAAGTCCCTGAGGATGAGCCATCTTTGGTGCTCCAGAACTAGACCAGCAACAGTGTCTGCAAGTTCTTGTAGAAATAACTTTCCATCTCCAGGGGGGCGATAAATTAGGAGTACTCTGAAACCTAATCCTGTCGAACTCTGGGCAGCAATGCACTCAAATGAGCGAGTGCTTTCCATAGGGTGGAGCCTAAGTTTGAGTGATTTTTTTAAGCAGATAGCCGTCCCGCCTCCCCTACGTTCCAGTCTTGGGTTGTGTATGACCGAAAAGTTTTTTGGGACTGCAGCTTCCAAGATACAGTAGGTGCTGCATTTTCGTCTAGCCAAGTCTCTGTAATACAGGCTAGATCTGAAGCTTCAATACGGTCAGCAATTGTAGCAGTCTTGTTTCTTATAGATCTGGCATTACAAAGGACAGACCTGATTGGGCATACCAGAGAGCCTGCAGTTTTCTTTATGTTAAGCGCTGGGGCTCTGGGTATGGGAGTCACAAAGCGAGGATTGACAGTTCTGTCCTTCCAATTACAGGGCCGTCTGTTGGTTACCACTTCTATTTGTTTTCTCTTTGGAACTTGAGGTGCGCAGATGAGTAAGGGACCTTGGTGGTTACAGGGAGAAAAACGTTTCCAGCCTGCTCGCTTTCCACGCCTGCGTCTGTTTATTTTCTTTTTTTAAATGCTAAGGTCTTGGAGAAAAGAAGCCTGTGCTGGAGTAATAGGAACTGCAGCACATTGTGGGCGGAGTGAAATAATGAAGCTGGAGGTATACTTATACATTGGTTCATCAATGATGGGCTTACTATAAGTATGGAATGCATTTAAGATTATTAAGGGTTCTTGAATGGAGCCTAAATTGTCTCAGTCACTGCTATAACCTATAGCTTTTCTTTTCTTTTAATGGATATATTAAGCTTTTCTTTTCTGCTGCTGAATTAGTCAGTTTTTCCAGGACAAAGCAGGCTTGTGAAAAGGTGTTACAGTCAAATTCCTAATTATGTAGGTGTGAAAATCTCAGTGAGAGGCCTTTGATGTAGAGTCCTTGTGCTGGTAGAGAGAACATGTACAGTATCCTCGCTGGGGGATGGTTGGGGCCCTGCTATTTGAAATGAACAGTGATCATTAAGCAATTCAGAAACTGAGCTTATTAAAGCAAAAAATGATGGAGTTATTTGTTGCTCAGAGCACAGAGGTGAATTGAAGTCTAAGGAAGATCCTGGATTGGGCTAAAGATATATTGTAGTCCACAGTACCTTGTTTGGGGTATCCAATGCAGAGTGCAGGTAATGCCAAACTGAAGGAGTTCTCCGTGGAGAGATGCAGAGGTGTCAATCCAGTGTGTATCTCAGCGTAGGAATGCAATCCGTTGATTTTGATGGGATGTCCACGGAGAGTAGTACAAGTTGGAGGTAAGTCCTTGGATATTTATGATGATTCAGAAGTCAGTTATATTGCATTTAAGCTGTTTTAAGCAGATGTTCAGTAGCATGCAAAAGGTGAGGCAGCCATCTTGTTGGCCAGACTGCAACTAAGGCCCCTAATTACACCATATAAATCAAAAGGTAAATGATTGGATGAGGACAGAACTCTCTTTAGTGGGCAGGATAGCAGTAGTTAAGATGTTTTTATTGCCTAAAATCCTGTACCTTTTCAGAGCAATCCCAAGATGGCTCCCCAAGTACGGCTCTATAGATTCAACTCGATACTTAATAAGTTTATATGGTGTAATAAGAAATCTAGAATTCCCCAAAAAAAATTGACTCTCCCCAAAAATAGAGGGGGTCTCACTTTCCCTAGCTTAGAAAATTACCAATTAGCGGCCTTATTAGATCAGATAAGCCATTGGAAAGGATGCATAAATGAAGCAAAAGAGATAGGAACGCAATACGGTGAGATAGGGAATATCCCTTTTAAAGACTTAATTTGGTTTTCCCCTACCTTCCTGGGACAATGTAAGCCCATACTAAGATCAGTCGAAGTGGTGTTAAAAGCATGGTATAAATTTTTGGGTCAAATTGGTAAGCTGGGAGCTCGATTGGGCATTTGCCCATTGACTCCATAGCTAAAAGTATACCGAACTTAAATTTAAATATCTGGAAAAATAAAGGAATCAATACGTTATCTGATCTGTTCTATAATAAAAAATTAATTTGGAAAAGAAAAATTTGGGATTTTTAATACAGACTTTCATAAATACCTACAATTAAGACACTGCATGCAATCCAACATCTTTCAGTCTAAAGAGATGGAGCTACTCCCAAAGGAGATGGTGACCCAAATATCTGGTGTATGAAAGAGAGGGGGAACTTCCCTCTGGTACAAAACCTTAATACAAGGAATAGAGGCTGGCAAATTAAATGGGAACAGGAGCTAAAATGTACCCTAGAGGTAAAACAGTGGGACCAATTATTTAGAATGGTGCACCAAATGTCAAAAGCAGCTATATATACAGAAAGGTATTTTAAAATATTTTACCATGCATATTATACACCAGTTAAGATACATAAAATAGCCAGGGAACAAACTGATATATGCTGGAGATGCTCTATGGAAAGAGGAGACCTCATACACATTTTTCGGTCTTGCAGAAAATTAGAAGGACTTTGGAGGGACATCGAAAACTTTCTCTTCGAGTCATTGGGGATGAGACCCCATTTAAATGCTCCAATGGTCCTCCTACACATAGGGATCTCCAGCTTTGATCAAGCAAATCCTTAGTGCTACTATCACAGCCATAGCTCACATATGGAAACAAGAACAGCTTCCATCCCTTCAGATGGTTATAAATAAAATAAAGTTTAATTTTAAGATGGAAACGCTAAATAGACCCGGAAAATCAAAAATATGTAACCTATGGAAGGAATGGGAGAACCTTCAGATAATAATATAATACCAGCAGTAAATATAGATGAATATAGAAAGACACCAAAAGAAACTTAAAGAGAAACCTAGATACCAGGAAAGCGAGGAGCCATACCTAACTCCTGCTTTCCTCTCTTCATGCCTCTTCCTTCCTCTTTACCCCGAAGGTATAAATACAAATGTATAGAGCTGACTATATCTATCAAGTAAACTTGACTGTCGAGAAGTGTAAGTTTTTTTTGTGTGTAATGTCTGGTCTAAAATGTTTACAATGAAAAGTATACCCCTGCTGTATGTATTGATGTTTTAAAATTGAAACAATAAAAATATTTGGAAAAAAAAAAGAAAGGTTGCACTTTATTACTTAATATTTGTGTGATTCCCTATAGGAGCAGTCACCATTTTATACAGTTCCATTTTATAATGTGTCTTTTGATGTTAAACTGTATGGGTACGAAGTTTTACAATTGTTCTCTATTCCCAGTTGGACTCTCAGTTGGTCTTTCATTATGAATAACATCTATAAAAAAGATGTGAAAAGTATGTACAGTTTGATGCATATTTTCAGCTTAATAAAGCAAACAACTGGAAGATTAATAACTGATTTTTATTTTAAATCATCCCTCCCTTTTCCTTTTCTTTTGACCTCATCTCAAATAGCCCAAAAGGTCAGTTTTTAATGACAGCAGCAAGGAAAGACAGGGAGGGCTGATACGTTTTCAGTGTAAAAGGGCATTTCCCGGGAATAACCCGGATTGAAGTGCAGTGTAAATGGGGTCTGAGGCAGGGCATGCCCTGGCAATTTCCGGTGTTCAAATTCCCGGTACCCTGGTGTAGAAGTGGTATAAGTGGAGAAAAATGTATCCAGTTTTGATTTAAATTCATTAACAGTAGTTGCTGTAATATCCACCATCGGCAATGAGTTCCAGAATTTTACTGCCTCAGTAAATGCCCACGTGTTTTAAGTATAGGCCTGTTAGTGAACAAATCATCTCCCAGTTCCATATGATTCCCAATCCTGTATTTGAACATAGCAATCATATCACCTCCACCTCACCTCCAGTGAAAACATATTCAGCCTGGTTAACCTAACTTTGTATTCTAGTGATTTGAGACCTTTTAGTAGCATAGTCAACCTTATCTGTACCTGTTCCATTTCCTTTATGTCCTTTTTAAGTTGCAGTGCCCAAAACTGAACAGTGAACAAGTGAGGTCTCACCAATGCCTTGTAAAGAGGCAAAATCACATTACCCAAAATTTCAGCTATAAAAGTCCTTCTCTACAGCAGAATTCCCCAATAATAACTCCATTTAGCCTATAAGTAGCTTGTTCATTTTCGTTGCCATAATGAATTATTTTACATTTATCAATGTTAAACTTGTGTTACTGGAGAAAAAAAATATATATTTAAGGCACATTCAGCATTTTTTATCTTTCTTACAGTGAAGTATGATGGGTTCAGGGGCTAGGGGGGCAATCTCACCATTGTAGTCAGGAGTGAGGACAAGCCTTATTCAGGCGAGAATGCTATGGGAAGGAAGCCAGGTAATGGCTGCTACTCTCCCTAACTGGCTTAAGTTGGCACCTCGGGTCCCGGTATCTGTCCTTCCCCACTGCACTGCTCTGCTCTGCTGGCATTTCTTGAATTGGACACATGACCAATCCAAAGTGTCCATACGAGTAAACCAATATCAAGCATGCTTCCATTGGCTCACATTCTTTGCACTGTTATGGGCCACATTCCACAGGTACTGTCTAGAGGTAAGGTTGAGTTGTTGCGGTCTCCTTAGGAGTTGTTGTTGTGGTCTTGTCCCACCAAATCCAGGGAGCACCACAAGTTTTTCAACTTTTAACTATAAAAATAACTGCAATAATACAAAGATGATTAAAAGTTACAATTTTCTTGTTATATTCTAATCATTTTTATAATCCAAATTCTGAGTATGCCTACCCTGACTACATTCCTGCTCTAATGTTTTAAGTAAGTTAACAATTAATATTTTACAGAACTAGTTGACAAATAAAGTTGACAAATAATTTGGACTTGTATAAGAATAATTCCAAAATATGCACACAGCTGTAAAAAGAAATAAACAAAAAAGTTAACCATAAAAGTATCTGTGGAAAGTCCATATTAAGGCGTAAATCCCCCAAAACTTCTTAGCAAAACTTGAACATTTGCTAAAGTTTACTGGAGAATACAGTGAGAATATACCAACAGGCTCACATTATTCAGGATTGAATAATGTTGAAATTGGCACAATCTTGGTCATAATATAGCACTGGAGTATCTTTCCAAAGCTCCCTATTAAACCCAACTGCATCTAACAAAATCTGCACCTCATTGGTTAGCATGGAATTGGTGCACTGGGACCCATGCTACTCCCAGACAGATCACCCAGAAGGCGAAGGTTATGGCATTTTAGGTCTACAGTCATATGGTTGAGTCAAAAGGTAAACAGGATCCAAAGGTCGACAGGGTCAAAAGGTCAACTGGATCAAAAGGTCGGCAGCGAAAAGGTCGACGTGGAAAAGATCAACATGAGGTTTAATGTTTTTTGGGTGTCTATGACATGGACACCGTCTAAGTGTACCGTGTCCCCTTGCATGGTTTGCCATGCTTCGGGCACTACAATATTCTCCCTCCACACCGTACTGGATGGTAGGGTATGGAATATCACCTGTCGGCTCAAAATTTTGTAAACAATTGCATGTCGACCTTTCCCATGATGACTTTTTCCCTTTGAAAAAGTCCTATGGACAAAATGAGTTGGGCGCTGCCTACTCTCCTCCTTCACCAAAAGATAAGCACTTTATATCAGTAGCTACTACTATTTCAAATTTTTTTTTATTTTTTTAAAAACTTTTTTTTAATTATGTTTAACTCTCTCGTTATAGATGTTAACTCACTGAGCTAGTTTTTAACATAAACCTCTATTTTTTCTATATTTGCATTATTGTTAAAAATAAAAAAAATCTTTGTTTAATTCATATAGTTGCCTGACATTTGACATTTTAGTTGCTGAACCCCTATTCCCCTCTCCACATTTTTTATCAACACAGCATTTTACCAGGGCTGTAAAATTTAGGGGATAGCTGACGCTCCCCATTAATAAGGGATTGTCAATTACGACCATACCCCTGTTTTATTGATTTCAGGCTACATATTGAAATTTCTGTATACATATACATAACTATATATATATATATATATATATATATATATATATATATATATATATATATATATATATATATATGTATATATATGTTTCCAAGTGGTCCGGCACTCCCCTCTTGCACTGCAAATGCTCTTGGCCCGGGTGCCTCTCCTGTGGGAACTAAGTCCCATACAATGCACAAATCCAAAAAAAAGATGTCACTCCGGGTCTTAATCAATTTCAAAAACGATATTTACTTGTTGCCTACGGCGTTTCGGGATTTCCCTGTCTTCAGGACAAAACCCTATTTATATATATATATTTATTATCATGGCACAAGTGGTGCCTTGCATCTATTTTTTTATATCGACTTTTTCCATGTCAACATTTTTACCATGTTGACCTTTTGGCTGCTGTCAACCTAGAGTCAATCTATCTGGAGTCCAGATGTCGAAGGTTAGCACTACTTGCTAGGCCACATTGTTACAGCAATAAGAGCTCAGCTCTACTTGGTGGTCACAAGCACCTGTACTTTCAGTAAAATGGCCATCGGAGGGCTGCTGTTCATGAGTAGCCACAGCAGCTCCTCCTATAGCCCTTTGCTGAACTCCCGCAGCCTGTGGGAGGTTTGCCAAGTCTGATATGGATAACAGTTCCAGAAGGGGCCCTTCTGATCCACAGGAGGTTCCTGTCCTTTCTGAGCTCATCATAAGGCACCTGCATTACAGTTTCACAGGTGCATAGCCCCAGTCAAACTCCCCAGCTACCACTTTCAGTGGCGCACGAAGGGGGGATTGCTGAGTACCCAGAACCCCCCCAGGAGTCTAAGGGCCCGAGGCTGAAAGCTGAGGGTCCCCTATTTCTATGGGTACAAGAATTTTAAAAATTGGCCCTTGGGAACCGGAGATATATGACTTAACAGGCTTGGATGGGGACCATTGCTTTGAACTGCTTTTCCCAGTTAGATATTTCAGGTTCTGTCTGACTTAGAGCTTTTCTGAGGATATATTCCAAAAGCTGGGACTCTCCCCCTTTGATGGATACTAACAGCTTGTCTTTACTTTTCCCAGAACCATAGATATCAGCCTTCCAGCAGCTGGTTACTGCTCCAGCTCCACATACCTGGCATGTAGTTTTATATTCTCGTTGGCAGATTGCTCTGCCTCCTGAAATCTGATCTAGTCCCTATTACCATTTGGTAGGTGGGATTCTCTAGTTTATAATTCCATTAAAATCTAAGAAATCTATTTCCGGGAACTGTAGATATCTGCAGTCAAGCAAGCTGTCCTCCCACCAGAAAATTTTGAATAATAAGCCGACTCCGCTATACACCCCTCCTCTGCGTATTAAACATCCTCTACCACCCTGGAAGTTATGTATCAAGGCCCCTTCATTCAGCTCAATGCCCCCTTCTCCCGCCATCTGTGCAGTAAAGGGGTAATTAGTGGAAATGACTGATCCAGGCCCTACATACTGAGTGGTTGATATATTACCCCCTACCACTGGCGGGACATCAAAGCTTCCGCTCATTGCAAATTTATTATTTTTTTTTAATTTTTCTTGTCATGTTTTAAACTTTTTTTAATTTTATTTTTAAATTCTGCATCTATTTTTGTATGTAATGTCATTGTCCAACTATGGACCTCATGTGAATAAACGTTTTTGGATTTAAAATCGTTGCCCTTCTGTATCCTTTGTGACTCATCCGTTGGGGAATTCTGATCTGTGAATATAAAGATACCATGATGTGTTTGGTTCCAGCTGTGACATCGTGAGTGTGGTACGCCCCTTACTCTCGGGACCCTATGGGTTTTTAAGTCACAAAGAAACCTTTATGAGTGTTCACCACTTCCTGTGGATGTGAGTAGGGGTACGCTCATTTATGGATAAAGTCATTGATTGATATATATCCCATTATCGGTCTTGAATATAATTACCTGCGGGGGTTCTTTCAAAAAGAGATACCTTATTGGGAACTCAACATTCTTTCTAATAGTGAGTGGGGTACGCCATCATTACCATTTGTGGGGACCATAAAGAAACATTTTTGGGTGGGTCTAGTACCCTAAGTGAGTGATGGTACACCCTTCCAAATTATAAAGTAAAGAAACCATTTAGCGTATTTTAGTGCAATCTGTTTTTATTGAGTAGTTTTCAATGCACGATGTACACATAGCAACAATGAAATTGTATATTTCACGACACAGCGAGACAATAATAAGCAAACAACCACAATAGTAACAAAATCAGAGATTTGAGTCTTGCACATGTGTAATGCTATAATATCAACAGTTACCTGCATATATATATATATATATATATATATATATATATATATATATATATATATATATATATATATATATATAAGTATCATGCGATACTATCAGGCGGCACTCCAACGGATTTAACTTGGGGGGTTATTCTAATTCACTCTTTCTGACAAATTCCTTCTTAGATGGACAAAACCATGTGCACTGCAGGGGGGGCAGATGTAAAATGTGCAGAGAGAATTTGATTTGGGTTAGTTATTTTGTTTCTGTGCAGGGTAAATACTGGCTGCTTTATTTTTACACTGTAATATAGATCTTACTTTGAAGTAAAACCCCACCCAAATCTAATTCTCTCTGCACATGTCACATCTGCTCCACCTCCAGTGCACATGGGTTTTGTCCATCTAAGGATTTTGTCAGAAAGAGTGAACTAGAATAACCCCCTTGGTCAGTATAGAAACAGACTCACAGGTCTAACGTTTCGGTTTATTCAACCTTTATCAAAGACAAACATGCCTGGCCTCTTCTGTGTTGACCAGGAACGGTTGCAGCTTGGAGAAAAGCAGGGCGTATATAGGTCCTTCTCTTACGGGACCTGGGAGGAGCTCGGAGCTTGTGGACACTGATATGAAGGATGAGTCTCAGGAGTTAACCACGGTAAAGATAATGAAAGAGCAGGTGAAGGACAGGAATCAGGAACCAGTTGTAACCAGGCTGGGAGTACACAGGTGACTGTAGCAGATAGCACCCAAGCAGGGGGTGCACAGGAGACTGTGTCAGGCTGTAGCCAATCTGGAGGTACACTGATGGTGGTAGCAGGTTGTACCCAAACGGAAGGTGCACAGGAGGTTGTTTGCAGGTTGCACCCAGACTGAAGGTACACAGGTGATAGCAGGAGATTGTACCCAAACGGAAGGTGCACAGGAGGTTGCTTGCAGGTTGCACCCAGACTGAAGGTACACAGATGAGCAGGGCTGATTGCACCAGGAAGAAAGACGCTGGAGGTGCACAGGTGTTCAGGGCTGATTGCACCTTGAAGCAAGACGCTGGAGGTGCACAGATGATCAGGGCTGATTGCACCTTGAAGCAAGACGCTGGAGGTGCACAGGTGATCAGGACTAAATGCACTTTAAGCAAGATGCTGGAAGTGCACAGTTAGTCAGGAGAGCACAGGACGCTGGTGTTTCCTAAGGAGTGACAAGCGAAGCACTGGCGCCAGCTTGTTTCAAACATAAGTCTTTTATCCACCTGGAGAGTCTCTGATAGGCTGCTGACTTCAGTCCGGGTTGCTATTGGAGGACTCCAACAAGATGGCACCTTTCCATAGATGCTGTGGCTGAGCTAGTATGCCCTGAGTCAGTGAAGTCCCCACAGGCAGCTGGAAGCACTGCAAGTGCCGCTACCGCCATCCAGGGTGATGGGACAGAGCCGGAATCCAGACCAGAGCACTCCATGCCAGCACAAGGCGACCAGCCAGAGTGGGCATGGTCACCCACGCACAATGCTGACTGCCGAGACCCCCCTGGCGCCGTGCTCAAGCACCAGAGACCACACACCTGGAACAGATCCCGTCGTACCACCTGAACTGGTAAGCGACATGAACAGACTGTCACAGTCTTGCTTCGTCGAAAGGTCTTTTGTTGGGAAGAGAGCGAAGATGAGCCAGTATATCAGCCATGGTAGGTTCTTGCGGACTTGCAGAGCCATCAGATGGCAGGGATGCCATTGTTTCAAAATCAGAAGGTATAAGAAAGTCAGGGTTAGGGCTTGCGTCAGCACTGGGAAAAGCGGTTTCGGGGGTAAGGTAGTGAAACAAATTAGCTTGTGATGGCGTCACTGCAGATTTCTTGGCTCCAGATGACTGCCCTCCTTTTCTGGTTTTCCCATTAATAACACAAGGTTCAAATGAAAGAAGGGCACAATTGTACTAGAGTGCGTTCCATGCAACAGGTGATGTAAGACACAGATTCACATTTCGTAAGTCTCAGCTACGGGCCACCACTTCCCATTTTGTGTGGGTGAATTAAGGGCAGGGGGCCATGGCAAGAGAGCAGTCAAACAAACATTTCAATGATATTTTAGATATCTAAGATAGAGAGCATGTCCTCTATTTATGTAGAGTGTAAAGCGTCCTTGAAGTAGTAACTTTAAGGGCAAGGAGCACGTTTAAGCTTCTGATGCCTATACAGCTTTTAGTTAGAAAAAAGGACACCTTTATTTTTGAGCGAGCTAAGTAGTGCGGAATTCAGTGACTTGAGATGATCAGGAGCAGTTTAATGAGGACTGCAAATACATGTAATAGTATAACAAACTGGAGGCAATAAGGTACAGAGGTCACTACTCTAATCCTAGTCATGGACCATGAAGGTTAATAGATAAATACTCAATATGTCTCTGCAGCAATCCAGCCCGTGTTTTAAGGGGGCTTCCCTGCAGCAGTACAGTCCAGAGCACTTCTTTCACAGGAAAGCCCTCACAACATGAGCTCCTAGCCAGCGGGGGAGCACACTACTGCAGGACCAGGGATCAGCCAGCGATTGAAAAAACCCGCTGTATTGAGGGAATCCAGACAGCAGGGAGAGCGCACAATCACCAGGGAGAGGGAGTCGCCGCAATAGCCGGGAGCAACCTGCAACCAGCCACTGCAGCACCCCAAGATGCCCGCGTGATAGTCAGGTATGGGCCCAGCTAAACGGGCGCAAGCAATCACCAGCCACTGTGACGCTCCATGGGTAGGGAGGGGAGTTCTTCCAGGCGGGTATCAGCGCTCCGTACCGTCCTGTGTCCCTGATATCTTGCCTCCGGTGGGGAACTTCCAGCGATCTTCCTTTAAGATTTAATATATTTAGCTGTCCAAGCTAGGAGCTCCAGTGAGGCACTGCCGGCCCATTTGGGGGATTCAGCGTATTTTACTTACCTTTGCTGTGTGAGTGGGGTAAGTCCTTCTTATCTCAAATCATCAAAGACCAATCAGAAACACAGTTTTGGACTTATTTTATTTAATTTCAGACAGTACTACACATTGTGTGTTTTTTCGGTACTTGTTTAGTTTCACGGCGGCAGTGTCTCAGTCACAGCAGCGTCTGTGTCCTTTTGCGGGGCTCGCTTCACTTGCCCACACTACGGGCTCGGTGGATCGCTATGCTCGCCACGCTACCTAAAATCAACTCCATGCCAACATGGATAGTGGTGGTATGAACTATTCTCGTTGGCATGGACTTTGTTTTAGAAAGTTTGCAGAGCGCCGAACCCGGAAGTAGCGGGCGGCCAAGCTGCTGCCGTGAAACTAAACAAGAAACGTTTTTTCTTTTATTTTTTTTTCTTTCTACCACATGATTTTGGATCATCCCGGAATATCCATTGGAGTATGTTACATCATTCTATGAAGAATAAACATCACTAATAGAATCCAAGGATTGTTCCTCATTTGGATACATATAAAGGAAAGTATCATACTTCAATTTTTGATGCACATTGATTTGTATGTGTCACTTAACAAGCACCTTAGATAATTAGCAATTATGATTGTTTTTGTTATTCACCATTTTTCGTTTTTTTGTATTAGAAATGTGTTGCCCAAGCATGGGTGTACATTGTGTTGCAGATGTAGTGTAGTATCGCTGTATAATTAGAGTGTCGCTGAATGTGGCAGGATACAAAGGTTGCTGAATCGTTGAAAATAAAGGCCATACTCAGTTGGATGACCTGCACCTAGCAAAGGGCTTGTGCGAAATTTAATGGCACAATCAATGTTAGTATCTGAAGACTTTTATAGTGGTATTGTAGCATCAGTTGACACTGAACGTAGGCACCATTCTATCATATGGCTGTACATAATGCACAAGATTTGTAGTGGCCAAATCAGAATTATCCTTTATGAAGTGGGAGTAATCAACTCCCTCCACAAACCATACCACCAGTAGGGCTGCTTTCAAACATGTATTTTCTATCCGAAGCCACTCAGGGCATTGGGTATCCATGCCTGTAAACCCTACAAATAATGTTCTTGCTATGATAATTATTAGGTATTGGTGGTAAAGTTAGAATAAAGAGCATTCAACAACCACACTTAAGGTGACCAGCAACAAATGATTTTACTGGTAACAGCCTAGATGCAGTGGGAGCTTGGCCAGGAGCAACAGCATGGGCATCTGGTTTTATTTTTGACTATATTCATAGCTTTGTAGTAAAACTGTAATAGATCCATCTAGTTATACAAACATTCCCATTTTAGCTGATTTATTTTACTTACTTTTAGCAATGATTTCTGCATTTCTGGTGAATGTTCATAACCACTTGCTTCAATACATTTCGCTACTGCTATAGGAAGAAGGTTTTGATCCTTAATTTCACGTAGGTAATCATCAGCCTTTTGGCTCTCTTTCTAAAAAGAAAGAAAATAAGAAAGTCTAGACACAGTAAAATAAGGCCTATTTGCTAAAAATTTGGACATTAAAGTAATTAGTGTGTGACTATTCAGATCACTAATCCAAGGTATCTCTATTGCAGTGGGGAGCAGTGATGCTTCTGAAACATTTAAAAAATGTGACACCAGGAAAGTGCTCAGATAAGTATGAGAAGTGAGGTCAATTGGACAATATGAAACCGTGAAATAACAGTTGCTGTGAAAGTGTGAGCTGTCCACCTTAACAAATCACTATAATCAATATTTTACAAATGTGTCCACATACATCTATCCTCCATGCAATAAAAGTGTGACTCTAGCGCCAAATGGCTTTTTCCAGTCATGCACTGAATATAGACATGCCACATATAATTTTCCTTTGTGGGAGCTGATTGTGCATGGCATCAGTTTCAAAATTGCAGGATTTTGGTATTTACCAATACATCCCTTTCTCTGAGTCCATATGGGACACTGAAGTATCTGAATACAATGGAATATAGATGGGTGATTTGGGGAGAAGGCACTTAATCTTAATGTGTGCGACTGGCTGTGCCCTTCCACGGACCAGTTTAGAAACTGTGCCCAAGGATAGATGGCAAAACAAACACCGAAGGAGAGTGGAAAGATATCTGCAGAGAGACATATTTACATCAGAAACACACATAGAGTACATATATGCTATACAATAACGTTAAGGACTGTAAAGCGATTATACCTTGCAACCAGGTACTAATTGCACCCTGCAATCAGATACTAATTACACCCTGTAACCAGGCGCATTAACCCATCTCAAGAAAAGAGCAGCGTAGAGTGGAAATACTGCCTCCCCTATGGACTCACAGAAAAAGATTTATTGGTAAGTACCAAAATCCTGTTTTCTGTGTCATCTACAGGGAATGTTGGAGTCTCTGAATACAATGGGGACATCTCAAAGCATCCCATTTGGGCGGGAATGTGCTGAGAATCTTGCAAAACTGCACGACTAAATGTAAAAGTGAAAGGCCGCAAACATGTCAAAATTATAAAACATTACAAAAATGTGTCTTGCTGCCTAAGACATGGTACAACACCACCACAGCATCCTAGACACCTTATGAGTAGCCAGCCAAAAGGACCCACCAAGAGTAGAATGATTCATCACAGATGCCAGGACAGGCTGAAGAACTGCAATAGAAGCCTGATGAGAAACTGCAATATATACTAATATCTAGCCTAAGTTGTGAACCACAGAGGCATCCAAGCTTATTCACACCAAGAAACAAACAAAATTTGTTGTAGCCAGGCGCAACTCTTTCAAAAAGACTTCATGTAAACCACCATGAATTAAGCAGGGGTTTATTGGAGTAAAAACATACAAACAAGTATATGTAACAATATATGCAACACAATATACAAACAAAATATCCTTGTGGACATCAAAGTGGGATTGCCAATTTTCATATATTCGAGGGTCAATACATAAGTTTATCTCACCATAAACCGATGCTGCGGTGGGCTATACTTCAAAAGAAGTTTCTGCGGCACCACCTCAGGAGGCTTGGTTCTTTGATGAGTCCCCCAAATAAAGTTCAAGTGCAGGAAAGTGCGGTCCCAATAAAGTGTCCAAATGTCTAGGTACAGTGCAAACAGATGGAGGATTGCTCTGTGCAGAATCAATCAAAGTGTGTCCTTTTTCAGGGTCAGCAACGCGTTTCGGAGACACGCAGGTCTCCTTTTTCAAGTGGGTATTTATTCACATCAAGGCCAAAGAAGGGAGTTTGCCTTCAATAAACAAACCATCCTGGCTAGATAAATAGCGAGATGTTGGAGAATCTTCAGGTAAAACCGTAACCACAATAGGTTGGGTGACGTAAAAAGGAGAAAGCACTCTAGGCAGAAAAGCCAGATGAGTACGATGTCCTACCGTGTCCACATGCAAGATGAAATAAGGATAACGACACGACATACAGTAGCTCCCAACTTAGACACACTCCTGGCATAACCCAAAGTAAACAGCAAGGCTGCCTTACATGATATGTACGTAAGGTCGGCAGACTGATTGCAACACTGCATAGCAAATAAAGATGCCAAAGAAAAGCTTTAGATAAAAGCAGCCACACAAGCACCGACCCTAAGGGACTACAGACATAGTCCCGCCTCATACTGGAAAAGCAGAGAAGTCAGAAGCAATAAACTGAACAGCAGAAAGCTGACTGTTCTCACACCAGGTTAAATACTGTATGCTTTCCAAATCCAATGAGAATGGCTGGAAATAACAACATGTATTCTCAAACATGGAAAGTAAAACCACAACAAAATCCCGCTCTCTCTTCATGAAAACCAAACTCTAGTCTCCTGTGCCCAATGCGAAAGACCTAATGTGGTAAGCCTCAAAATCTTCCCTCATCTCATACTGTCCGTTGAACAGCCCAGCTGTAGATGTAGGTCCCAGAAATCCTAATTGACCACAAATACCTTACTAAAGCAGATCTGAGTGAAGAGGCAGTATCCCAGGGTCGTCTGCAAGTAAAATTGGCAGATCTGCAAACCCAGATCTGCAATGTGTCTGCAGCAACAAGAATGATAAAATCCTCTTCATTTTTCCATCATAAGGAAGCAGAAATGTAATGAGCAGAATTGGTAGATAATGTTTAAGGTAACTAGCAAGACCACATAGCTGACAAGGCATCCACTGCCAGAGCCCTTGGATGCTAGATTCTAGAGAAAATCGCAAGCTCATAGTAAGATGGGACTGCTAAACTAAAGTGAGGAGGACCCCATTAATCCCCCAACTCTCAGAAAATACAAGGGGGTTTCTGGTGTGAAGACAACCTTCTTACAATCAACACGTGGAGTAAAACACTACTAAGTGTGTCAATAATTTGTGTTTTCATTAGGCCTATATAGATGCCGCCACCATGGAGTAGTCTGACTTCGCTTAGATGGGTGTCCCTTAGAAAAAAAAAGAGGAGTTGCCTGCCACAATGTCCTGCAAGTTCTAGTAAATCGAATAGCACGGCGGGATCCTGAAGAAATTCCTGATTAATCTTTTTTGACATATTGTACTGTACAACCAACACCAGAGGAAAATCATCAACTGAGGAGACCAAATTGTGAAAGTAGGAGGGATCCTGCCCATTTGGAAAATAAATCCAACAGTGAAAACCCGGAATGAAATAAGCCATCAGGTGAAGACCTATTAAAGGCCAAACCGTGTTGGTTTGGCCTTTAATGGGTCTTCACCTGATGGCTTATTTCATTCCGGGTTTTCATTGTTGGATTTATTTTCCAAATGGGCAGGATCCCTCCTACTTTCACAATCTGGTCTCCTCAGTAGAAGTCGAATAGACAACCGAGAAGACAACTTTCACAGGGCCCTGTGGACCAAATCCCTTGTCCACCCGAAGATTATCATTCAGAACTGAATTCTCTGAGTAGCTGTAAGACTCAGGAAAAGCATCATCAACCCACTGAATAAGTGGAGTGCCAACAGAAAGCATATATGTAATCACCCTCGAGAAAAAACTTAGATCATCCAGATAAGGGATGAAGTTTACCAACTCAGTCCACAGATGCCCAAACATTATGACCAAGTAAAACATCCTAGAGGCAGTGGTACGGCCAAAGAAAACTCTGGAAGGACAGCAAAATCCATACAAATCGAAGTCGCTCAAGATGAATCTTCCAGAAGGAAATAAGGAGGAAGGTATCAGATATATAATGCCACTAGGAATTCCCCCTACACCAAGTCCATCACTATATACACAATGAATATTTTAAGGATTAAAGAGGTAGAAAACCATTGACTGCACCTTGTACCATGAGTCATGGCTCGCAGCAGACCCAATCCCAACTGAGGAAACTGTCAGGAGACCAACTCCTACCATGAAATTCACTAGTTGTGAGGGAAACCCCTAATATGGAGGGATTCCTGGGGTCTGCGATAGAGTTGCCAGTCATTACTATTAGTTGAAAAAATGAATGTATATATAGGACTCCAAAAAAAGCCGGTAAAAAAGAAAAGTCAGTCTGAACTGACTTTTATTACCGACAGAAATGGACAAATTCAGGGTGAGTGCTGAAATGTGATGGAAGCACCCCTCCCTGAACAGGCATCACCACTCCTGTGTTCAAAGAGGAACGCCCAGAATATTTATGGGGAGGCCCGTAAAACGCTGGACTTTCACCTGCCCCATGTCCCCCTCTAGAGCGAACAGCCTGGCAAGTGTGATACTCGCCAAAGCCATTCGCTCCCAGGGTTTACACATTGCCAATCCCCCAAGCATCAGACCCACAGTGCAAATGACTGACATTTGTTTACAGCGTTCAAGTCTTATGAAGTGGGCATATCCATATCAAGGAGACGCACAATGTGACTCAGGCACTCTACAACCATTTTGCACAGAAACAAAAAGTTCCGAACACCGAAGGCATAGTCAGACCCAAGATTCACCTGTGAGATGCATAGCAGTCTTTATTTAATAGAAATAGTGAACTACAGATGGGGCAGGCCTCTTCCTTGCTGGCGAATCGCCAGAACGACAGCGCTGGCGATCCGCCAGCGGCCTGCCTCACCATCTGACAGACACACGTGCGTCTCACGCGCGTCTCAATCTCTGTCGGCGGGGCGACGGGAACCCTGTCCGTCTCCATCTCAGGGAGACAGACAGGGTTGGGGGGGGGGGGGGGGTGCGGGCAGGCGGCGGTGGAAGCGCCGTCGCTGGCGGGGAATGGCGGCTGGCATCGCCATCGCCTTCCCCTGCCAAGATGGAACCTGCCCCTTCTGTATATATTGCCCTGTACAGAATGAGATTCAAACATCTCTCCCTTCTCTAAATTTGAAATCTAAGAAGAACAAGCTGGAAAATACCTCAGTGTTTGTTCTGATGGGCCAACACACGGTGCGATTTGAAGGCATTTTCTAAGCCATAACTAGATCACTTACAAAATGCCCCTACATCAGTCCGTGTGTAGGGGCCATAGAGATGTATGCAAAGCCTGTATGCTGTACCTTCGCTGGTTGCACACCCTGCCAGCAACAAGCTGGCAGGGTGTGCCAGCTTTGGAAGAAAAGTGCTACATAAATACAAATATTATTACTGCTGCCTTTGAGCAGCATGATCAAGATGGCGCCGCTGATGGCTGCCTAGGAGCTGTGCAGCTCAGCCAAATATGTTCCCTGTGTGATAACTGTACTGTCTCTGCTTGCATTGTTACCTACCTGGCTGTTTCGGCGACCAGTGGTGCCGCTGATGGCTGCCTAGACACTGTTCAGCTCGGTGGGTATGTGTTCCCTGTGTGATAACTGTACTGTCTCTGCTTAATGTTACCTACCTGGCTGTAGCAGTGACCAGTGGCGCCACTGATGGCTGCCTAGGCACTGTGCAACTCGGTGGGTATGTGTTCCCCACATGTAATGTCTTAATGTAATGTATGTAATGCCCCCCCCCCTTCATCCCTGCTTGATGCCGCACTGTAAATCCACCAAAAATTCCTATTGTGTGCAAGCATACATGGCCAATAAAGTTGATTCCATTCTATGTGCGGCACCGCATGTCCAGTGTGCTGGATAAATCAATAATCGACTATATTAGGGCCAGTGTTCTAACCGGAGAACACTGGCCCTGAAAGATCACTCAAAACACAGCACTGACACATAGCTGTGTGCTGAGCAATCTTGCTGAAGCGTTCCTGATCATCTCCCGCCGGGGCGCTGGAACGTTTTTAGGTTGGGGGGGGGCAAGATATAATCTCATTTTGGCGCCCCCTAAATTGCTATATGTCCCTATAACCCTCATATGTCCAGCACATGCCCCCACACCACTCATTTGTCCAGCACATGTCCCTATAACCCTCATATGTCCAGAACATGTCCCTATAACCCTCATATGTCCAGCACATGCCCCCACATCCCTCATATGTCCAGCACATGTCCCCACACCACTCATTTGTCCAGCACATGTCCCTATAACCCTCATATGTCCAGAACATGTCCCTATAACCCTCATATGTCCAGCACATGCCCCCACATCCCTCATATGTCCAGCACATGTCCCCACACCACTCATTTGTCCAGCACATGTCCCTATAACCCTCATATGTCCAGCACATGTCCCTATAACCCTCATATGTCCAGCACATGCCCTCACATCCCTCATATGTCCAGCACATGCCCCCACACCCCTTATATGCCCAGCACATGCCCCCACATCCCTCATATGTCCAGCACATGCCCCCACATCCCTCATATGTCCAGCACATGCCCCCACATCCCTCATATGCCCAGCACATGCCCCTACATCCCTCATATGTCCAGCACATGTTCCCACATCCCTCATATGTTCAGCACATGTCCCCACATCCCTCATATGTTCAGCACATGTCCCTATAACCCTCATTTGCCCAGAACATGTCCCCACACCACTCATATGCCCAGAACATCAATTGTTCACACAATCCCCATAACTTAATACATCCCCAATGTACATTAACTCAAATTGTGAGCAAGTTTAGAGATCTCCTCAACTTACTTTTTTTGTTTTGCTGCCTGGATCCCTCCCATACACAGCAGGGCAGACACGCTGGCCGCAGCAGGATGGGGTTGGAGCGCGCTGGGGACCTCGATGCTGGATGCCATGCCCATGCGACGCTCGTCGCTGAAGCAGCAGGGGGCGGGCGGCCGCGACGTCGGACACTGTAAGTGTCAATCAAACACCGCTGGGCAGGGCGGCCGGCAGGGAGGGGACTGAGTCTGACAGGGAGGACGGATGGAGAGACCCGGCGCAGCGGCGCCAGCGCGCATAGCTCTGCAGGATATGTGAGTGTAGAAAAGACCTCACACATACATCAAGACACAGACGGGCCCCGGCCGGGCTCTGGGGCACTTCAGATCGCCGGGGCCCGTCACACATGTCCCCCTTGACCCCCCCTGTCGCCGGCCCTGACAGCGCCCCCAGACAACGGTACTTTAGCGCCTCAGTATTTTTTTTGGGGGGGGGGGCAAGCTGCCCCCTCCCCCCCCCCGTTCCGGCGCCACTGTCTCCCGGTGTGTAGGCCCCTTTAGACACTTCTTATCTTGCTATGTGCCTTACATGAGAGAGCTATTACAAACATTACAATGAAAACAAGTAATGTTTATCTTGCTGTACTGCAGGAGTCTATGAGAATAGTTACAATTAGCACTCACACAAACACAGACAGACAGGATTCTTATATAAATATATATTCTGATCTAATTTGGGGCAGCATGCAATGTTTAATGGTTAGCATTACGGCCTCACAGTGCTGAGGTCATGAGTCTGATGTACTCCAGCTTCGGTATTAGATAAAGCAAAAATTAAAATCAGCAACAGCAACGTTTTAACATACAAATGCTGTCGTCAGGCTGACAACAACATTTGTATGTTGAAACGTTGCTTTTGTTGTTTCAATTTTTACTTTATCTACTACTTGCTGCTGATTAAATTTTGCTTGATCTACTACCAAAACTAGAGTGCTGCACGTTCTGTTCTCTGTATAAGGCCGTCACGTAGTGCGGGCACACACTGTTACTGCTGGACTGCTGTGGTTGCGCAGCACCCTCTTGTTTTCTCTCTCTTTATAATTATATATTAAAATTTAAATATATATATATATATATATATATATATATATATATATATATAGTCGATATGAAAGAAGACAGCAGCGGCACTCAAGTGGGAACTTTTAAACGTTGTATTTATCACAGCAAAAACGGACCTACGTTTCGGGGATTACACGCCCCTTTGTCAAGGTGTAAAAATCAATACAAACAGTGTGCACATTGTGTTTACCTTAAATAGGGTGAGAAAACAGGTGTCCCGGCGTGCAGGGTCCGTCCCCCGGCATCAGCGTCATTACTGGAAGTACAGGGCGGCGGAAGTCATAGTCCGTCATGAAAATCAGTATCAGAGGCGCTCGGTGGAGCGCAAACAGGAAGGTAGTCATAGTTACCTGAACCGGTTTCCCTGGTGATCGCTTTTGCTTGGGGAAACAAACCCTGGGCGCCGTGTCACTCTGAAATAAGCAAAAACATGATCAAAAACAAAAACATGTTTTTGCTTATTTCAGAGTGACACGGCGCCCAGGGTTTGTTTCCCCAAGCATAAGCGATCACCAGGGAAACCGGTTCAGGTAACTATGACTACCTTCCTGTTTGCGCTCCACCGAGCGCCTCTGATACTGATTTTCATGATGGACTATGACTTCCGCCGCCCTGTACTTCTGGTAATGACGCTGATGCCGAAGGACGGACCGTGCACGCCGGGACACCTGTCTTCTCACCCTATTTAAGGTAAACACAATGTGCACACTGTTTGTATTGATTTTTACACCTTGACAAAGGGGCGTGTAATCCCCGAAACGTAGGTCCGTTTTTGCTGTGATAAATACGTTTAAAAGTTCCCCCTTGAGTGCCGCTGCTGTCTTCTTTCATATCGACTATCCTTCAGTTCCAGAAGGCACCCGGGCAGTTGCCCATGAGGGAGAGTGCCGGGCCGACCCCACCGACTATATATATATAGTCTGGTAGTTCGGTCCGGCACTCACCCACATGTGCAATTACCCGGGTGCCTTCTGGAAACAATTGTAGTAAGTCTTTAGAATAACAGACAGCGGCACTCAGTCGGGAGGTTTCAAACGTGTATTCAAGAAATCACAGCATAAGCCAACGTTTCGGGGATTATACGCCCCTTTGTCAAGGTGTGGTGATACAAATAAAAGCAAAAAAGTGTTTACCTTAAATAGGGTGAAATCGCAGTGTCATGGCGTCCTGCGCCCGCCTCTCCGGCACCGGAGCTCTGACCGGAACTCTATGGGCGGAAGTCCGTCATCTGGGGACGGAAGTCCGGGGTTTGGAGCGCTCGATGAAACGCAAGCGGTGGGGTTGCTATGGGTCCAAGCTGCCAGAAATACTGGATAACATGGTGGAGAAATTTGTGGAGAGGGGGTACAAAGAGGAGCTGTTACAAGCACAGAGGGAAGAAGTGCTCAAAGTCCCCAGAGACACTTTACTCTCCAACTCCAAAGACAACTCTAAGAAAAATGCAAAAGTGGAGAATACCATCCCATTTGTAACTAGGTACAACACATCCAGTTACGTACTACCTAGAGCTACTAGGGCATTATGGCCCATCATAAAGACGGATGAAAGACTTCCAGCACTCAGGGACAAACGTCCCCTGATCTGTCACACCAGAGGGAAAAACTTGCAGAGTTTATTAGTACACAACGACATTACAGGCTTTGTGTCCAACAAGACCACAGAAGAGAGAAACTTTCTACGGAAACAACATGGATGTTACAAGTGCATAAAATGTACTACATGCCAACATATGATCACAGGCAATGCGTTTATTCATCCCATTGATGGCAGATCTTTCCCCATTAACCATGTAGTCACCTGTACCACCACCCATATTATATATGTTATACAATGCCCATGCAAGCTCCTATATGTGGGCAAGACAGTGAGGACTTTACGCACCCGAATGGCATTACACCGGTCCGCAATTAGCAAAGCCATAGCGGGTAAAGAAAATGAACAACCGGTAGCGAAACATTTCGCTGCAGCCCACCATAAATTGTCCGACCTGAAACACACCATAATCGATCACATCCCAGTGTCCATAAGAAGAGGAGATCGTGACGGGAAGCTGTTAAGAAGAGAAACGATGTGGATAAACAAATTGAACAGCACCAGTCCACATGGCCTTAATGACAAATTGTCGCTTGGCATTTTCTTATAAGACTGTGTCATGGCGTAATTATGCCTTACAGAAGTCTCAGACTTTATAAATGTGTGCTTTAGTTTCCTCTCCGCTTCTTCTCACTATCCCTTTTAAAAATCTTTCTTCTAATGGTCTACATTGTATCACCTGTGTTACAGGGTCGACACAAGTCGACAAATGTCTGTATGGACAAATTTAGTGTGCTTTTTCTTCCTCTTGTCTTATCTTACTATCCCTTTACATTTTTTTCTTGTGTAATATATATATATATATATATATATATATATATATATATATATATATAGCAGGTTGGTGCGTTCGGCACTCCGGACGAAGTATCAGCTACCTTGGTGCCTTCCCCAAGGAAAGTTAATAGATGCTGTAGATCCCTTTGGCTCTTGAATTTGAGCGTAAGGGAATAAAGGCGGCACTCCAAGGGTTTTTGTAAACTTGAAAAAACTTTTATAAATATTTACATAGTGAAGAAGTTGGACATCAACAGCGACGTTTCAAGGCCTGTCGGCCTTTTCATCAGGATGTCGTCCAAAGTGCGATCTGTGCTGTGCAAAAACAAGTAACTGAGCTGCAGCTCTCTTACCTGCATATATGGCTTGTGCGTGTCCGTGTCTGTCTGCTTCCCCAGCGTGTGACGGAGCCGTGCTTCCGGGTGCATCAGCTACTCCCCCTCCGTGCGGTTGTTGCTTAGCAACCCTGGACGCTGCTGGCTCCGTTGTGCTTAAAGGAGAAAACAGAGCAAGTGAATAGATAAGACCAACGTAAACAAGTTGGATGTGTGTGACCAAAACTTAAATATCTGTGATAAAAAATGTGAAGCTTACCAAGCCATATGTTGGTGTAGATGTGTATAAGTTTATATAAAGAACGCACGCTATTAATGCCAGAAATTGATCTATGCATATAACTTAATAGAAATTTTTATGACACCGTTTTTCAGCATCACCTATCGCACTTTGTACTACACAATATATGTAATTCATCATTCCTTATGCATGCGTATACAGAAGAAGAAGTATATATAATTCTAATAAAGAGAAAAAAGAGAAAGCAAATTTATGATATAATAGAAGACATGAAGCCCTGAAACAGAGCTGGAACCAGAGCTAAAAAATCATGAAAAACCGTCATGGAAAAATCATGAAAAATAGTCCTAGAGCCTTCTAGAGCTACTCAATGAATGGGACCATATCTTTATTTTATAGTCCCGTTAGATGAAAGTGTTCCAGGTTATCATTTCATTAAGTCCCGCTGGTGCCATTGTATTCAGCCTGTATATCCACTGTGCCTCTTTTCTTGTTAATATTTTTTGTCTGTTGCCGCCTCTGCTGAGTGTGGGGACATGGTCAATGATTTTACATTTGAGATCTGCCAATGTATGTCCTTGTTCTTTAAAATGTCGGGCGACCGGTTGGTTGATGGTTTTGCCCTGGAGGCTTGCTGTAATGGCTGATCTGTGTAATGCCATCCTAGATCTCAGGTGTACTATAGTTTGCCCTACGTAATATTTGTTGCATGGACAGACTATGATGTAAATAATGAACGGAGTTTTGCAGGTCAAAATGTGTCGGATTTTGTAGATTTTATCTTGATGCGGGTGTTTGAATGTTGTTCCCGTTTCTAAGTAGCTGCAGGCCGTACAGGAAGGGCATCTGTAGCACCCTGGTTTTTTCTCCTGGATGTTGAAGAGTGTAGCTTTGGGTTTGCTTTCAATATTAGTTTTGACCAGCATATCGCGTAGATTTTTTCCCCTGCGATAACTAGGCATAATATGTTTTTGGCTGAAGACCGGCAATTGTTTGTCACATTTTATAATTGGCCAGATGCCTCTAAGGGCTCTGGGTAAAACTCTGGTGGCAGGATTGTAAGTGGTCACAAACGTGATTTTATCAAATGTTTTGTTTTCTTTTATTTTAGATAATAAATGTTGTCTTGGGATTGCTTCAATTTGTTCCTTCTGTTTTTTCAGTACGGTCGGTTTGTATCCTCTTTCAGCAAATTTATTAGTCATGATGTTAAGGTCAATCTTGCACTGTGTGGTGTCACTGTCGATTCTTGCCACTCGCAATAGTTGGGATTTTGGGAGGCTGCGTTTGAGTGCTTTAGGATGGTTGCTGCTATATTGTAAGAGAGTGTTCCGATCCGTATCTTTATAGAAAACAGCAGTTTCTATTTGTCTGTTTTTGATGCTGATGGTGACATCCAAGTAGTTGACCTTTTCAGTATCCAGGTTGTAAGTAAATTTAATTGGACTGTTGTATGCGTTAATGTTATTGATCAGGTTGATAAGTTCCTCGCTTTGTCCTGACCAAATAAGAAACAGGTCGTCTATGTAGCGCGTATACATGACGATGTTCTGGCTGATGGTGATGTCAGAAAAGAAGAACTCATTCTCCTGTTCGAACATGTATACGTTGGCTAGGGAAGGTGACACATTCGACCCCATGGAACAACCTGTGAGTTGTAAGAAATATTTCCCGTTGTGGATGAAGTAATTCTTGGTGAGGGTCAACTCCAGCAGTGTCAGAAACAGTGTGATGTCGAGGGCAGTGAACTTGACTCTATGTAGAAACCTTTGCATAGCAGAGAGTGCTCCAGAGTGTGGTATAACCGTGTAAAGGTTTTTTACATCGAGTGTGCATAGTATGCAATTTTCAGGGAGAGCTTGTATTTGTTGTAATTTAAGGAGCAGTTGTGTCGTATCCTTAAGGAATGTCCTTTGTGTAACCAAGTAAGGTTGAATGAGCGAATCCAAAAACTGGGAGACAGGCTGAAACAATGACCCCCGGGCAGATATGATGGGTCTGCCCGGAGGGTTTACAGGATCCTTATGTATTTTTGGTATACTGTAGATGACCGGGCTGATGGGAAATTCTTGGGTGAGTGTTTTATATACTTTTTTACTTATGTGTCCTGCTTTATGTGCTTCTGCTAGGACCAAGTCTAGTTCTTTTTTAAACACTTTCGTCGGGTCCCCCGGTAGCTTTCTGTAGGTGGCCGTATCAGCTAATATGTCATCTAAGTTTTGGATATATTTATCCGTGTCCTGCACCACTATACCCCCACCTTTGTCAGCGGGGCGTATAGTGATGCTGGTGTTCTGAGATAGATTTTTCAATGCTTTAACCTCCTGCTGATCCATGTTCGTCCATTTTTTGGGGGCATTGATATTAAATTTTTGTACCGATTCATCGATTATTTTGAGAAATGTCTTTATGGACGAATTTTGTGAGGGGGGATCAAAGGAAGAATGTGCATGCTTGATGAGAAACGAGTTGTGCCTGTCTTCTTGTGGTTTTGGAGCTTGTTGAAAGAACTCTTTTACCCTTAAGGATCTCCCAAAACGGTGCAAGTCCACCTGCCAATCGAACTCCTGGTGTGTATTAGAAGGAACAAAAGTGAGACCCCGATTTAATACTTTTTCTTCTGCAGTGGATAGGGCATGTGAGGAAAAGTTAAATACTACCGTTTCTTTTTGTTGGAAGGCGGCTTTCCGGATCCGGTTCGTCTGCCCACCTCGTCTGGTGTGTCGGGTAGTTTGCCTCCGGTTTTGGCCCGGGTTAATCGGCCTAAAGGGAGCCCAGAATGAGGTGTTTGTTCGTCTGAGTCTTCTAATGCAAAGTCACTATCGCTAGTGTATCTGGGGTTATCTTTGTGTTTGCGATCCCTCCAGGATGATCTACTATTGGGGCGTCCCTTTTGCCTGATTGGTTCTGAGCCATTAAGCCACCTGTAAACTCTCCCATCTTCGTAGTCGACCTGGACCGCATCCCATTTTCTTTTTTTGAATTTTCCAGGTCTTTTTTGTATTGGTTTAATTGTACCTCCAATTTCTCCCAGAGGGGATTGTTTTTCTTGTCCAGAATTATTGGTTTATAGTCTTCACGCACTTGGGCTATTTTAGCTTTAGTGGTTTGTAACGTGCTACTGGACTCCTCTATCACCAGGATCATGAGATCCTGGCTACATTTATTGAGGATCGAAATCCAACGTAGGCAGAACTGGGGGTTGTTTCTGCCTATTGTAGGCGTATTATTAATGCGAAATCCCCGCGGTATCCTGTGTGCTCGGTAATAATCCGAGAGTGTGGAACCGTGTAATTGGAAGTCTATTTCCTTTTTATGTAATTTATATAGTACATTATATACATCTTCAGGAGATTGGGATGACTGTAGAGGGTTTTGGTCTTCTTTGAAGAGGACAGATTGTACATGCTCTTGTGTATAGGAGAAAGTTTCATGTAGATGTTGCTGAATTTCAACAAAAGTGAGTCCATCTTTAAGCTGGTTTTCCATGATGGCAAAACTGTAGAGATGCGTTCGTGCTTGTGGTACAAGTGCTGGTGCAGTGCTAGTGAGAGTGCAGATCCGATGCTTGTTTAGCACTATGGTAGAATAGTTGAAATAATTTTGTATCCAATAAATGCAAGGAAATGGGTTCCGGTGCCTTAACACGTAGGGAAGCACTGGCAAGTGTCCCAAATTTGTAGCAGGTTGGTGCGTTCGGCACTCCGGACGAAGTATCAGCTACCTTGGTGCCTTCCCCAAGGAAAGTTAATAGATGCTGTAGATCCCTTTGGCTCTTGAATTTGAGCGTAAGGGAATAAAGGCGTTTTCTCCTTTAAGCACAACGGAGCCAGCAGCGTCCAGGGTTGCTAAGCAACAACCGCACGGAGGGGGAGTAGCTGATGCACCCGGAAGCACGGCTCCGTCACACGCTGGGGAAGCAGACAGACACGGACACGCACAAGCCATATATGCAGGTAAGAGAGCTGCAGCTCAGTTACTTGTTTTTGCACAGCACAGATCGCACTTTGGACGACATCCTGATGAAAAGGCCGACAGGCCTTGAAACGTCGCTGTTGATGTCCAACTTCTTCACTATGTAAATATTTATAAAAGTTTTTTCAAGTTTACAAAAACCCTTGGAGTGCCGCCTTTATTCCCTTACGCTCAAATTCAAGAGCCAAAGGGATCTACAGCATCTATTAACTTTCCTTGGGGAAGGCACCAAGGTAGCTGATACTTCGTCCGGAGTGCCGAACGCACCAACCTGCTACAAATTTGGGACACTTGCCAGTGCTTCCCTACGTGTTAAGGCACCGGAACCCATTTCCTTGCATTTATTGGATACAAAATTATTTCAACTATTCTACCATAGTGCTAAACAAGCATCGGATCTGCACTCTCACTAGCACTGCACCAGCACTTGTACCACAAGCACGAACGCATCTCTACAGTTTTGCCATCATGGAAAACCAGCTTAAAGATGGACTCACTTTTGTTGAAATTCAGCAACATCTACATGAAACTTTCTCCTATACACAAGAGCATGTACAATCTGTCCTCTTCAAAGAAGACCAAAACCCTCTACAGTCATCCCAATCTCCTGAAGATGTATATAATGTACTATATAAATTACATAAAAAGGAAATAGACTTCCAATTACACGGTTCCACACTCTCGGATTATTACCGAGCACACAGGATACCGCGGGGATTTCGCATTAATAATACGCCTACAATAGGCAGAAACAACCCCCAGTTCTGCCTACGTTGGATTTCGATCCTCAATAAATGTAGCCAGGATCTCATGATCCTGGTGATAGAGGAGTCCAGTAGCACGTTACAAACCACTAAAGCTAAAATAGCCCAAGTGCGTGAAGACTATAAACCAATAATTCTGGACAAGAAAAACAATCCCCTCTGGGAGAAATTGGAGGTACAATTAAACCAATACAAAAAAGACCTGGAAAAATTCAAAAAAAGAAAATGGGATGCGGTCCAGGTCGACTACGAAGATGGGAGAGTTTACAGGTGGCTTAATGGCTCAGAACCAATCAGGCAAAAGGGACGCCCCAATAGTAGATCATCCTGGAGGGATCGCAAACACAAAGATAACCCCAGATACACTAGCGATAGTGACTTTGCATTAGAAGACTCAGACGAACAAACACCTCATTCTGGGCTCCCTTTAGGCCAATTATCCCGGGCCAAAACCGGAGGCAAACTACCCGACACACCAGACGAGGTGGGCAGACGAACCGGATCCGGAAAGCCGCCTTCCAACAAAAAGAAACCGTAGTATTTAACTTATCCTCACATGCCCTATCCACTGCAGAAGAAAAAGTATTAAATCGGGGTCTCACTTTTGTTCCTTCTAATACACACCAGGAGTTCGATTGGCAGGTGGACTTGCACCGTTTTGGGAGATCCTTAAGGGTAAAAGAGTTCTTTCAACAAGCTCCAAAACCACAAGAAGACAGGCACAACTCGTTTCTCATCAAGCATGCACATTCTTCCTTTGATCCCCCCTCACAAAATTCGTCCATAAAGACATTTCTCAAAATAATCGATGAATCGGTACAAAAATTTAATATCAATGCCCCCAAAAAATGGACGAACATGGATCAGCAGGAGGTTAAAGCATTGAAAAATCTATCTCAGAACACCAGCATCACTATACGCCCCGCTGACAAAGGTGGGGGTATAGTGGTGCAGGACACGGATAAATATATCCAAAACTTAGATGACATATTAGCTGATACGGCCACCTACAGAAAGCTACCGGGGGACCCGACGAAAGTGTTTAAAAAAGAACTAGACTTGGTCCTAGCAGAAGCACATAAAGCAGGACACATAAGTAAAAAAGTATATAAAACACTCACCCAAGAATTTCCCATCAGCCCGGTCATCTACAGTATACCAAAAATACATAAGGATCCTGTAAACCCTCCGGGCAGACCCATCATATCTGCCCGGGGGTCATTGTTTCAGCCTGTCTCCCAGTTTTTGGATTCGCTCATTCAACCTTACTTGGTTACACAAAGGACATTCCTTAAGGATACGACACAACTGCTCCTTAAATTACAACAAATACAAGCTCTCCCTGAAAATTGCATACTATGCACACTCGATGTAAAAAACCTTTACACGGTTATACCACACTCTGGAGCACTCTCTGCTATGCAAAGGTTTCTACATAGAGTCAAGTTCACTGCCCTCGACATCACACTGTTTCTGACACTGCTGGAGTTGACCCTCACCAAGAATTACTTCATCCACAACGGGAAATATTTCTTACAACTCACAGGTTGTTCCATGGGGTCGAATGTGTCACCTTCCCTAGCCAACGTATACATGTTCGAACAGGAGAATGAGTTCTTCTTTTCTGACATCACCATCAGCCAGAACATCGTCATGTATACGCGCTACATAGACGACCTGTTTCTTATTTGGTCAGGACAAAGCGAGGAACTTATCAACCTGATCAATAACATTAACGCATACAACAGTCCAATTAAATTTACTTACAACCTGGATACTGAAAAGGTCAACTACTTGGATGTCACCATCAGCATCAAAAACAGACAAATAGAAACTGCTGTTTTCTATAAAGATACGGATCGGAACACTCTCTTACAATATAGCAGCAACCATCCTAAAGCACTCAAACGCAGCCTCCCAAAATCCCAACTATTGCGAGTGGCAAGAATCGACAGTGACACCACACAGTGCAAGATTGACCTTAACATCATGACTAATAAATTTGCTGAAAGAGGATACAAACCGACCGTACTGAAAAAACAGAAGGAACAAATTGAAGCAATCCCAAGACAACATTTATTATCTAAAATAAAAGAAAACAAAACATTTGATAAAATCCCGTTTGTGACCACTTACAATCCTGCCACCAGAGTTTTACCCAGAGCCCTTAGAGGCATCTGGCCAATTATAAAATGTGACAGACAATTGCCGGTCTTCAGCCAAAAACATATTATGCCTAGTTATCGCAGGGGAAAAAATCTACGCGATATGCTGGTCAAAACTAATATTGAAAGCAAACCCAAAGCTACACTCTTCAACATCCAGGAGAAAAAACCAGGGTGCTACAGATGCCCTTCCTGTACGGCCTGCAGCTACTTAGAAACGGGAACAACATTCAAACACCCGCATCAAGATAAAATCTACAAAATCCGACACATTTTGACCTGCAAAACTCCGTTCATTATTTACATCATAGTCTGTCCATGCAACAAATATTACGTAGGGCAAACTATAGTACACCTGAGATCTAGGATGGCATTACACAGATCAGCCATTACAGCAAGCCTCCAGGGCAAAACCATCAACCAACCGGTCGCCCGACATTTTAAAGAACAAGGACATACATTGGCAGATCTCAAATGTAAAATCATTGACCATGTCCCCACACTCAGCAGAGGCGGCAACAGACAAAAAATATTAACAAGAAAAGAGGCACAGTGGATATACAGGCTGAATACAATGGCACCAGCGGGACTTAATGAAATGATAACCTGGAACACTTTCATCTAACGGGACTATAAAATAAAGATATGGTCCCATTCATTGAGTAGCTCTAGAAGGCTCTAGGACTATTTTTCATGATTTTTCCATGACGGTTTTTCATGATTTTTTAGCTCTGGTTCCAGCTCTGTTTCAGGGCTTCATGTCTTCTATTATATCATAAATTTGCTTTCTCTTTTTTCTCTTTATTAGAATTATATATACTTCTTCTTCTGTATACGCATGCATAAGGAATGATGAATTACATATATTGTGTAGTACAAAGTGCGATAGGTGATGCTGAAAAACGGTGTCATAAAAATTTCTATTAAGTTATATGCATAGATCAATTTCTGGCATTAATAGCGTGCGTTCTTTATATAAACTTATACACATCTACACCAACATATGGCTTAGTAAGCTTCACATTTTTTATCACAGATATATAAGTTTTGGTCACACACATCCAACTTGTTTACGTTGGTCTTATCTATTCACTTGCTCTGTTTTCTCCTTTAAGCACAACGGAGCCAGCAGCGTCCAGGGTTGCTAAGCAACAACCGCACGGAGGGGGAGTAGCTGATGCACCCGGAAGCACGGCTCCGTCACACGCTGGGGAAGCAGACAGACACGGACACGCACAAGCCATATATGCAGGTAAGAGAGCTGCAGCTCAGTTACTTGTTTTTGCACAGCACAGATCGCACTTTGGACGACATCCTGATGAAAAGGCCGACAGGCCTTGAAACGTCGCTGTTGATGTCCAACTTCTTCACTATGTAAATATTTATAAAAGTTTTTTCAAGTTTACAAAAACCCTTGGAGTGCCGCCTTTATTCCCTTACGCTCAAATTCAAGAGCCAAAGGGATCTACAGCATCTATATATATATATATATATATATATATATATACACACACAACACAATAGTGTCTTCAGCGCCCTTGGTTTGTAATGTCCATACAATATAATACACAGTAATAGTAATATAAAATAATTTAAAATAATTAGATACAATTCATAGATGGTTCTTTTGAAGAAATTTTTCTTTTTATTTTTCAAAAAACGTGATCAATACCCAACGCGTTTCGCCCCGTTGAGAGGCTTCATCAGGGGTTTGTGATCTATAAAAATATATATAGTATACATAAAAATCACATTTTGGACATTACATAATAGAAACATTACATATACATTTTTTTAAAATTAAGACATATATACACAAAATTATACATAAAATTATATGTTATAAAATTATAGTGACAATGATATACAGATGTAAGGAACAGACTTATAATACCAAATTTTTTCGTTATTATTATTATTTGGATATTTAATTAATAGATTTATTTAGTTCATTTATCAATTCTGTGATCTTTCGGAACACAAAGGTACATACCTTTTTTCTCTAGTATTTAGTACCCATCAGAATCAGGTCAGATTTAGTTGTAAACAGGTAGAAATTTCTGTTGGTGGCCCAAGAGTTTATTTACCGGACAATAGAACCTAATGGGTTTATATAGACATAATACTTCTACTTTAGAAAACAATAATTAGCAACTATAGTTTCCTACTTATTATTTTACATCTAATGTTCATACCTTATCTAAAATATGAGCACCATGTAAGATGTAATCTTTCAGAAAAAATGTATCTACAAGAATGCGGTTGAATCTCTAAAGAGAAAAATAGAGTGGTTGATTCCATTTCTAATAAAATTAAAGTAAAAATAGAATAGAATATCCATATATGTCCTATGGGATTTATAACAGACACTTATATCAATATTTCTGTCACATACCTCCTAGGATTTGTATTGGGGCATATTCAATGATATAATAGACCTCAATTCCGTAGGCTTAATTGTCACAGGCCAAAATACCTCTCAGATAATTCACTTTATATTTTGAGAATACTCCTAAAATAAATACATAATACATATTTGTATGTTAACTGGTACCATACTTTGCAATCATATAAATTCAAGATTACTTAATGTGTACTTTACCTTTTAGTATAAGGACATGTGCTCTCATAGGGATCCAGCCAGCAAGTGAGTGAGCTGTGCTTTGGACTGTGTATATATAGCAATGGGTCTGTGACATCACTTCCTTTATTCTAATTTAATTAAAGTGATAGTGATTTAATTTAATTTAAGCTTTTTTTTCTATAATATATAATATGTGATTTAAATATTACCTAGTGAAGAGATTTTAACCTCTTATATATTAAGAATACCTATACAGGGTCTTTATATGTGTAAAAAAAAATGCATATATAGTAGTCGCCCCATAATGCATTGCGACTTTCATTTCTTTAATAACATCTTTCTAGGTTACTTACAATGGCTATAAGTGTTTTGTTTTAATTAGGTGGTAGAACGGTATATAGCCGTTCTAGTGATTTTAAGTTCTAGAGTGTAACGTGTCTTTATAGTGTATATTTTCGTTATGCGTTCCACCTAAAGCGGGGTGGAACGCACCGCCATATTACCCGGAAGTGAGAATCGGGAATGTGTCTGACGCCAATAGGCGTTGTGAGGTGCATCGCTAATAATCTCCGCTAGATCTCTCCTTCAAAGGGTTCCTCCTATCTCAATACGGAGCTCAGCTTCGTGTTAAAGATTTTTCCCTACTTTGTTAGACACTGTGCGTCTCACCTAATATGGGGTGAAACGCAACGCCATTTTTAAATATTTTCACATGGATTATAGAGTCTAGCTTTATTTGAAATTTATAAGAACTAAATAATTAGTATTTTAGTGTTTACTATAATAGTGATTGATTTAATTGTATTTATTTTTATTTATAAATTCTTTAAAAATAATTTTTTTAGATTTTTTGGGATTTTGGTCTTAAAAAGTCTCTGATTGCAAAATATTGGTCTCAGTTTTACAAAAACAATAATAATAATACATAATAATATAATACCCGATAAGAAGTGAAATATGATCATCATATATATTCACAATCAATTCATAATGCACATATGAATACATAGATTACATAAGGATAGTAAACATGTGGCATAGAATGTATCAACTGACACAGAATATATCAAATTTCACATTCTACATGTACATACAATTCATGATATTTGCCATACACTGACATATACCTTTCAGACCCCCATTTTTCAAAAAAAATGGATATATCTTAAATGAAACATAATACAATAATATAAAGAAGAAGGATACATATGAAAATACACAATGACAATATTAATTAATAATTTTCTCATCAATATTATAAAAAAGCTGTGACTTCGATATTTTCATTTAGCCCCTTGGGGACCAACGTGTCTAATGTGTAAATCCAATAGGATTCTCGCTTGGCTAAGGTACGGTCTTTATTTAAAAAAAAAAAAAAAAGCTTAAATTAAATCACTATCACTTTAATTAAATTAGAATAAAGGAAGTGATGTAACAGACCCATTGCTATATATACACAGTCCAAAGCACAGCTTACTCACTTGCTGGCTGGATCCCTATGAGAGCACATGTCCTTATACTAAAAGGTAAAGTACACATTAAGTAATCTTGAATTTATATGATTGCAAAGTATGGTACCAGTTAACATACAAATATGTATTATGTATTTATTTTAGGAGTATTCTCAAAATATAAAGTGAATTATCTGAGAGGTATTTTGGCCTGTGACAATTAAGCCTACGGAATTGAGGTCTATTATATCATTGAATATGCCCCAATACAAATCCTAGGAGGTATGTGACAGAAATATTGATATAAGTGTCTGTTATAAATCCCATCGGACATATATGTATATTCTATTCTATTTTTAATTTAATTTTATTAGAAATGGAATCAACCACTCTATTTTTCTCTTTAGAGATTCAACCGCATTCTTGTAGATACATTTTTTCTGAAAGATTACATCTTACATGGTGCTCATATTTTAGATAAGGTATGTACATTAGATGTAAAATAATAAGTAGGAAACTATAGTTGCTAATTATTGTTTTCTAAAGTAGAAGTATTATGTCTATATAAACCCATTAGGTTCTATTGTCCGGTAAATAAACTCTTGGGCCACCAACAGAAATTTCTACCTGTTTACAACTAAATCTGACCTGATTCTGATGGGTACTAAATACTAGAGAAAAAAGGTATGTACCTTTGTGTTCCGAAAGATCACAGAATTGATAAATGAACTAAATAAATCTATTAATTAAATATCCAAATAATAATAATAACGAAAAAATTTGGTATTATAAGTCTGTTCCTTACATCTGTATATCATTGTCACTATAATTTTATAACATATAATTTTATGTATAATTTTGTGTATATATGTCTTAATTTTAAAAAAATTTATATGTAATGTTTCTATTATGTAATGTCCAAAATGTGATTTTTATGTATACTATATATATTTTTATAGATCACAAACCCCTGATGAAGCCTCTCAACGGGGCGAAACGCGTTGGGTATTGATCACGTTTTTTGAAAAATAAAAAGAAAAATTTCTTCAAAAGAACCATCTATGAATTGTTTCTAATTATTTTAAACTAGGTGATTCATCGCGCCCTACGGGCGCTCTTCACACCGTCGTAAGGGGCTGCGCCCCCTTAATTTGTGAACGTTTGTATATGAGAAATATGGTTAGAATTGTATGAAAGATGCCCTGTATTGCAACTTAGGTGTCCGCGAATCGCGGGAGGGGGGGTCGCGGAGGGTGCTGCGAATTGGAGGAGGGGGGGTCGCGGGGGGTGCCGCGAATTGCAGGAGGGGGGTTGTGGGGGGGTGGATGCTGCGAATCGCGGGAGGGGAGGGATTGCAGAGAATCGCGGGAGGGGGGTCGCGGGGTGGGTTGCCGCAAATCGCGGGAGGGGGGTTACGGGGGCGGGGGTTGCGGCGAATCATGGTAGGGGGGGTCGCAGGGGGTGTGCCGTGAATCACGGGAGGGGGGGTCACGGGGTGGGGTGCCGTGAATCGCGGGAGTGGGGGTTGCAGGGGGTCGGGGGGGGGGGGGGGGGGTGACGCGAATCGCCACAAGAAAAAATCAACACAGAAAGGTCAACACATGTAAATGTTGACATAAGTGTGGCACTTCATTGGTGTCCATGTCGACACATGAGAATGAATATGAAAACATTAAAAAAATGAAAAAAAAAACTTCAAAAACTCATGTCAACCTTTTTCATTGTCGACCATAGCCATGTCAGTGTTTTCCATGTGCAATTTAATTCTGGAGCTGCCGCGAATCTCGGGGGGGTGCCGCGAATTGCGGGAGGGGGGGTCGCGGGGGTGGGTGCCGCGAATCGTGGGAGGGGGGGTTACGGGGTGGGGGTTGCGGCGAATCATGGGAGGGGGGGTCGCGGGGGTGTGCCGTGAATCACGGGAGGGGGGGTCACGGGGTGGGGTGCCGAGAATCGCGGGGGAGGTGTGTGTGTGTGTGTGCCGTGAATTGCGGGAGTGGGGGTTGTGGGGGGGGGGGTGACGCAAATCGCCACAAGAAAAAATCAACACAGAAAGGTCAACACATGTAAATGTTGACATAAGTGTGGCACTTCATTGGTGTCCATGTCGACACATGAGAATGAATATGAAAATATTCAAAAAATGAAAAAAAAAACTTCAAAAACTCATGTCAACCTTTTTCATTGTCGACCATAGCCATGTCAGTGTTTTCCATGTGCAATTTAATTCTGGAGCTGCCGCGAATCACGGGGGGTGCCGCGAATTGCGGGAGGGGGGGGGTCGCGGGGTTGGGTGCCGCGAATCGTGGGAGGGCGGGGTTCACAGGGGTTCCGGTGGGGGGTTGCCGCGAATTGCGGGAGGTGGGGGGTCACGGGGGGTGCCGCGAATCGCAGGGGGGGGGGTTGCGGGGGGGTGTGACGCGAATCGCCACAAGAAAAAATCAACACAGAAAGGTCAACACATGTAAATGTTGACATAAGTGTGCCACTAGATTGGTGTCCATGTTGACACATGACAATGAATATGAAAACATTCAAAAAATGAAATAAATCTTCAAAAACTCATGTCAACCTTTTTCATTGTCGACCATAGCCGTGCCAGTGTTTTGCATGTGCCATTTAATCCTGGGGCTGCCGCGAATCGCGGGGGGTGCCGCGATTTGCGGGAGGGGGGGGGGTTGCGGGGGGTGGGTGCCGCGAATCGCGGGAGAGCGGGGTTCATGGGGGTTCCGGCGGGGGGTTGCCGCGAATTGCGGGGGGGGGTGTCGCGGGGGGGTGCCACGAATCGCGGGGGGGGGGTTGCGGGGGGTGTGACGCGAATCGCCACAAGAAAAAAATCAACACAGAAAGGTCAACACATGTAAATGTTGACATAAGTGTGCCACTTCATTGGTGTCCATGTCGACACATGACAATGAATATGAAAAAATTTAAAAAATTAAAAATAAATCTTCAAAAACTCATGTCAACCTTTTTCATTGTCGACCATAGCCATGTCAGTGTTTTGCATGTGCCATTTAATCCTGGGGCTGCTGCGAATTGCGGGGGAGGGGGGGTGTGCCGCGAATCGTGGGAGGGGGGTCGCAGGGGGGGTGCCGCCAATCGTGCAAGGGGGGGTCGCGGGGGGGGTCTTTTTGCCGCGAATCGCGGGAGGGAGGTCGCGGGGGGGGTGTTTTTTCCGCGAATCGGGGGGGGGGGTCACGGGGGAGGGTTTGCCGCAAATCGCGGGAGGGGGGGCGCTCACCTGGTGGCTGTGGAGTAGCAGTGCTGGGCAACATGGGAAGGCAGTGGGTGTCTGGCACTGTCTGTGGGCTCACTGGGCTGGTTCTCTGTCACATACCTCCCAACATGACCCTCTCCAGGAGGGACACATTGCTCTGTTTCTAGACTTCCCCTTAATGTATGATTGCCATCACCTGTTTTAAACAGGTTAATTTCTCAGAAAGGTGTTCAGCACAGATGAAGGCAATCACACATTAAGAGGAAAGTCCAGGAACAGAGCGTTATAGACACAGACACCCACTTTGAGTGACAGATGTAGCCAAATATATAGGAGATTATTTTATATTACTATTACTGTGTATTATATTGTATGGACATTACAAACCAAGGGCGCTGAAGACACTATTGTGTTGTGTATTGTAGGTATTTTCAGTCCCAGCTAGTAGGGGTCTGAGTGTCAACAGCGACCGATTTTACAAATTGGAATTAAGTAGCGCAATTTCAGAGATTTTGGGTTGTGATAGGAGTTGTACTACTAGCAATCTTTGATCTGCAGCTAAAATATAAATTATGCCTATCATTCGAGATAGGACCAATAGGACTGCTAAATGCCGTTCTATGTTTTTAGAAGAAGTGACAGATGTAGTGCAGATGGAGGAAACAGCGGAGGAATATTATGGATCACTAAATTTAATGGAAAAACTGGCTACTAAAGAAATAAAAGTATGGTACGAAATAATAACCCTTGAAAAATACCTAGAGGTGGGAAGAGTACCTAGGGGCTTAAGAATTCTAAAGAAACCCACTCTGGGTCAAACGAATGATGAGCTCATGGATAGTTGGAATAAGATTCTTAACGACTGTTCCTTAAAACTTATTAACCTAATAGTAAATGACCGCAAAAAAGAACTAAGCATCCTAGAAGATCAAATTAAAAAACTAGAAACCACATTGTCAAAATTTGAGGATGATGAAGAATTCAAAAAGGATGTGACGGATATGCAGGGAAAGATTGACTCATTAGAGTCCGACATTATCACTAGGAAACAGAAGAAATTTCTTAGAGATAAGTCGGATTATGAGAATGGAAAAATCTTCAATTGGTCCCTGCCCGATAGTTCTAGATCACGAGAATATCATAAAAATGATGAGGATGATGAAGTTTTCTCCAAAAAAACACCATATAATCAAAAAAGGAGTGACTCCTATCAGAGGAAAAACTCCTATCAGAGGAGATATTCCTATCAGAGTATAAACTCCTACCAGAGGAGAAATATTTATCAGAGGAAAGATGACTATCAGGATAGAAATTACCACCAGAGAAGAAATTCTTATCAAAAAAGAATACCTTACCAAAGAGAGAACTCATACCAAAGACAAAATGAGAGGGTGTATAGATCCCCACCAAGAAGGACATATAAAAAATCGATAGATCATAGATATACATCACCCAATAGAACCTATTATCCAGAAACCTCTAATAGATATGAAACTCTCAGATCTCCACCTACTGGACATTTTTTAGATGGGAGAAGAAGAGAAACCCCCCCTCATACGCAAGGGAAAAGTATTTATCCCATAGAAGTGGAATCCCCCATGACAAAAAAGAGATATTTAGGAGAAGGGGAAAAAGAGGAGGGCGAAAATTCCCCCAAAAAGAAAAGAATAGCGCACTTCCTGAAAGACCCGACCACACAGGGGTCATCAATCTTTCAAAGAAAGTTTTATCCAAATCAGAAACAGCGTTATTGAATAAGGGCTTAAAATTCGCCCCAGATCAACATTCAGACAAATTTGACCTGTTTATTGATTTGAATAAATTTATTAGGCGATTAACGTTAGAGAGGCATTTTTTAAAAAACCCTTATAAAGAACCTACTACACCAAAACCACTAGTGGCCCCACCATCAAAATTTTACCCGGTGGAATCGAGAGGCAGCCATCTAGAGATATTTTCGGATCTAGTTAAAGAAGATTTTAAGACTTTGAAAATAGAAAACAAAAAAATGTAGTAATTTAACTCCTCAGGAGAAAAAAGCACTGAAAGATTTGCAGAAGGATGATGATTTAATAATAAAAATAGCAGACAAAGGAGGAGCGGTAGTGCTACAAGACAGGTCTATGTACCTAACAGAAGCATATAAATTGATAGATGATCAAATCACATATCAAAAATTAGATGATAACCCAGTAGAAACTTATAAAACTGAACTGTTTTCCCTCCTGAAAAAAGCTAAAGATGATGGTATCATATGTAAAAAAGAAATGGATTACCTTTATATTGAAAAACCGAAGATACCCATTTTCTATCATATCCCGAAGGTACATAAAAATCGAGACCTTCCTCCCGGAAGACCTATAGTCGCCGGAATAGAGTCTTTAACTGCTAATCTTTCCCATTTTTTAGATTTGAAACTACAGGTTTATGTCAAAGTCCAAAAATCCTACTTAAAAGATTCCACACAAGTTTTGAGGGAGATTGAAAATTTAAAATGGGAATCCACATACAGGTGGGTTACTGTAGACGTACAAGCGCTATATACTGCTATACCCCACTCCAAAGGTGTTGAAACCATAAAAGAAATCCTTCTATTAGACACCAAAATAGATGAAAAAGAAAGGTTATTTCTGTTGAACGGAGTTTTGTTTATCTTGGAGCATAACCACTTTGAATTCAATGGGGCCCATTTTGTGCAGAAGCAGGGAACTGCTATGGGCACAAAGTTTGCCCCTTCTTATGCAAATATATATATGGATAATTGGGAAAGCAAAAATTATATATGCAGAAGGGGGATATAAAGATGACAGAATAAAGTTTTACAAGAGATATATAGACGACATTCTGTTAGTCTGGGATGGAGATAAGATCAGTCTTGATAACTTTATTCTGGCTCTACAGACTAATGACTATAATCTGAAATTTACATATAGTGATCATACTATGGAAATAGATTTTTTAGACATTGTTATTTCCATTAATCCCCATGATAAAACTATTACCACAAAAACCTTTTTTTAAAAGACAGACGCTAATAGTTATATTCCGGCAGATAGTTGCCATCTGAATCTATGGAAAAATAATGTTCCGTATGCTCAATTCTTGAGGATGAGAAAAAATTGTAGCAGTACTGAACATTACTGGGAACAGTCCAATATTTTGGTGAATAGATTTCTAGAAAGGGGATATAAGGAAAGTACTATTCGTTGTGATCAGAAAAAGGCCTTAGCAGCCTCTAGAGCGGACCTCATAAAAGAAAAAGAGATCCACTCTAACAATAATAAAAAAATCAGGCCGTTCATAACCCAATTTAGTCAAGAACATAATAAAATAAAAAAATGTCTGAGTAAACATTGGTACTTACTTAACCCCTTCCTGACACAGCCAGTTTTTGCGTTCCTGACAGAGCCATTTTTTTCAAATCTGACATGTTTCACTTAAGTGGGGATAACAAATTGGAATTAAGTAGCGCAATTTCAGAGATTTTGGGTTGTGATAGGAGTTGTACTACTAGCAATCTTTGATCTGCAGCTAAAATATAAATTATGCCTATCATTCGAGATAGGACCAATAGGACTGCTAAATGCCGTTCTATGTTTTTAGAAGAAGTGACAGATGTAGTGCAGATGGAGGAAACAGCGGAGGAATATTATGGATCACTAAATTTAATGGAAAAACTGGCTACTAAAGAAATAAAAGTATGGTACGAAATAATAACCCTTGAAAAATACCTAGAGGTGGGAAGAGTACCTAGGGGCTTAAGAATTCTAAAGAAACCCACTCTGGGTCAAACGAATGATGAGCTCATGGATAGTTGGAATAAGATTCTTAACGACTGTTCCTTAAAACTTATTAACCTAATAGTAAATGACCGCAAAAAAGAACTAAGCATCCTAGAAGATCAAATTAAAAAACTAGAAACCACATTGTCAAAATTTGAGGATGATGAAGAATTCAAAAAGGATGTGACGGATATGCAGGGAAAGATTGACTCATTAGAGTCCGACATTATCACTAGGAAACAGAAGAAATTTCTTAGAGATAAGTCGGATTATGAGAATGGAAAAATCTTCAATTGGTCCCTGCCCGATAGTTCTAGATCACGAGAATATCATAAAAATGATGAGGATGATGAAGTTTTCTCCAAAAAAACACCATATAATCAAAAAAGGAGTGACTCCTATCAGAGGAAAAACTCCTATCAGAGGAGATATTCCTATCAGAGTATAAACTCCTACCAGAGGAGAAATATTTATCAGAGGAAAGATGACTATCAGGATAGAAATTACCACCAGAGAAGAAATTCTTATCAAAAAAGAATACCTTACCAAAGAGAGAACTCATACCAAAGACAAAATGAGAGGGTGTATAGATCCCCACCAAGAAGGACATATAAAAAATCGATAGATCATAGATATACATCACCCAATAGAACCTATTATCCAGAAACCTCTAATAGATATGAAACTCTCAGATCTCCACCTACTGGACATTTTTTAGATGGGAGAAGAAGAGAAACCCCCCCTCATACGCAAGGGAAAAGTATTTATCCCATAGAAGTGGAATCCCCCATGACAAAAAAGAGATATTTAGGAGAAGGGGAAAAAGAGGAGGGCGAAAATTCCCCCAAAAAGAAAAGAATAGCGCACTTCCTGAAAGACCCGACCACACAGGGGTCATCAATCTTTCAAAGAAAGTTTTATCCAAATCAGAAACAGCGTTATTGAATAAGGGCTTAAAATTCGCCCCAGATCAACATTCAGACAAATTTGACCTGTTTATTGATTTGAATAAATTTATTAGGCGATTAACGTTAGAGAGGCATTTTTTAAAAAACCCTTATAAAGAACCTACTACACCAAAACCACTAGTGGCCCCACCATCAAAATTTTACCCGGTGGAATCGAGAGGCAGCCATCTAGAGATATTTTCGGATCTAGTTAAAGAAGATTTTAAGACTTTGAAAATAGAAAACAAAAAAATGTAGTAATTTAACTCCTCAGGAGAAAAAAGCACTGAAAGATTTGCAGAAGGATGATGATTTAATAATAAAAATAGCAGACAAAGGAGGAGCGGTAGTGCTACAAGACAGGTCTATGTACCTAACAGAAGCATATAAATTGATAGATGATCAAATCACATATCAAAAATTAGATGATAACCCAGTAGAAACTTATAAAACTGAACTGTTTTCCCTCCTGAAAAAAGCTAAAGATGATGGTATCATATGTAAAAAAGAAATGGATTACCTTTATATTGAAAAACCGAAGATACCCATTTTCTATCATATCCCGAAGGTACATAAAAATCGAGACCTTCCTCCCGGAAGACCTATAGTCGCCGGAATAGAGTCTTTAACTGCTAATCTTTCCCATTTTTTAGATTTGAAACTACAGGTTTATGTCAAAGTCCAAAAATCCTACTTAAAAGATTCCACACAAGTTTTGAGGGAGATTGAAAATTTAAAATGGGAATCCACATACAGGTGGGTTACTGTAGACGTACAAGCGCTATATACTGCTATACCCCACTCCAAAGGTGTTGAAACCATAAAAGAAATCCTTCTATTAGACACCAAAATAGATGAAAAAGAAAGGTTATTTCTGTTGAACGGAGTTTTGTTTATCTTGGAGCATAACCACTTTGAATTCAATGGGGCCCATTTTGTGCAGAAGCAGGGAACTGCTATGGGCACAAAGTTTGCCCCTTCTTATGCAAATATATATATGGATAATTGGGAAAGCAAAAATTATATATGCAGAAGGGGGATATAAAGATGACAGAATAAAGTTTTACAAGAGATATATAGACGACATTCTGTTAGTCTGGGATGGAGATAAGATCAGTCTTGATAACTTTATTCTGGCTCTACAGACTAATGACTATAATCTGAAATTTACATATAGTGATCATACTATGGAAATAGATTTTTTAGACATTGTTATTTCCATTAATCCCCATGATAAAACTATTACCACAAAAACCTTTTTTTAAAAGACAGACGCTA